>NC_081824.1:231485561-231788236 GCF_030867095.1 Alligator mississippiensis
TTTAGGGTCATTTGTACATATATCAACTACAGCTCAAGAGTCTACTTTATTCTACAAGACAGATTCCCTACAGTTAGTGAAACCCTGGCCTAGGATGTTTGCTTTACATTTGGGATATATGAAATGTGGAATGCTTGTAGAGTTGTGGCACTGTTTGGTATCTACACAGGACAGCCTTCAAAAGCTACGACTAGGGAACCTCCTAGCTTCTCAGCAATACAAGCTCGGTTGAGATCCTCTGGCCCATTTGCTTGGCATTCATGCTTTATGCCTAAAAAGAGAGGCAAAACAATTAAATGATGCAAGTTATTCTATATACATCATAATCTATTAGAAACATGTACAGTTGGAGAGCTAGAGGCGGCACCCTAGTCATTTCATACACACAGCAGTCCTGCCCTGAATTCAAAAGGTCTCAAAATATGTAGATCCGCAATTCTGAGCCAGGGTGCCATCCTGTCCTTTCCAGAAGATGCTGTGTTGGCTGGACAGGGAAGTGGCTATGGCAAAAGAGGATACCTTGCTGCAGCCTGGCCTGATGGGAAGGGCCACCATGAAGCTACTGCCATCAGTCCCAGCTCTTGAGCAAGCCAGTGACACTGCTACTGGGCAGGATACAGAAAGTGCCACCTCTACCCCTGCACTTTCCACCAAGTAAAATGCAGCCCCTGGACTTTATCCACCAAGACAAAAGCAGGGGAGACAGGTTTCCCTTGAACTGGGAAAGAAGCACTCCCTATATACAGTGCCAGAGGGTGTGACTGAATTAAGAACAGCAAAGGGAGGTTCCTCGAGTCTAAACAAGGTTGAGAACCATTGTCGTAGATGCTCAAGTCCTACCGAATTTATTGACTTTTTGGCATTCGTGCACAGATCCATGGTGCAGCTGTGCAACTTTGGGATGTGCGATTCACCAGGGTGCATGCTAGTTTTGCCCTTCCCAGTTTCAGTCTCCTTTGCAAGCGAGGCTAGCAGTTTTACATTAGTACCATAGCTTTTTGGTACAGGGTTCTGATGCACATATGAAGGGCCACCTACTAGTGACAGGAGATCTAGAAAGCAAGGTTCAGAGATGGGTAAGTCAACAGGGAAACAGACCATGTCCAGCAGAACTGGAGAGAAAAATTAGCATGACTTGCTAGTGCAAGGTGCAACAGCCATGCTGGAGACGGCAGGTGGACGACAGTGTCTCTGTCTCTTGCTTTGGAGGGCAGCTCTCAGTTGATAGCCTTCCTTGCTATGGTTATTTAGCATTACTGAATTCAACTCCCAACATTCTCTTGTTGCAGAGATGTGCCCAAATTCAAACCAGTAAGATCTAAATCAATTTTAGGCTGAAGTTGCAAATACCCTTTTGAGTAAGAGTTGATGTATAACCTTCTGACTATATCAAGTCCTTGAGAAGTGAGACATGTAATATATATCCAGCTGCTTCTGCTATACTCCTTGTCCATTAATACTCCTTAAAGGCTATATTCAGCCAAGCTAATGTAGGAGCATCACTTGTGTTGACATAGCAAGTAAGCAGCAAGTGCTCTTGAAACGTGTAGTATTTGGTTTGGAAGGCTTTATACTTCAGTAAGCAGAACTGTGATACCGTACCATGCAGAGACAGCTACCAGTAAGGTCCAGATTAGTAGCAGAATCTAAACCTTGTTTCCAAGTTACGCTACTGTGGAAGCATTGCTGTGCCTGGCGCCGTAATAGTTTCAGAGTTTGAGCAATCTGCTTTAATGCCAAGACTTCAACACCAGGGGCCATTTCACTGCACATGCACAATTTTAACTGCAGTCTCTCTCTTATCAGGAACATCAACCCTATTACAAGTAATGTCACTTGAAGTATTCATCCATTATTGGCAGTTAGCAATTGCACTGCAAAAGGAATCTAGTTCAGGTCAGGCAGTGTTAGCTATGTTACATACCTTGGAATTTCTTTTTGATAGCATCCTTGGAGCTTGCATAGATCATCTTACTTTTCAGAGGAGCTAGTTCTGGTGCCCTGGGTTGGACAGACCAAAAGGAAAGTAGTTACAACTTCCGACATCCTGCACACAAGCTCAAGAGAGCTAACAAGCAGTGGTCTGGTGGAAAATGAACACCTAGAAATCTTTTACATGCAAGTTTATGATAAAGGGATCAGCCACCTTATCACAAAGCTCAGCAGCAGGCAGACAAATTAGCTGGCAGCATATTATAGATTTTGCACCACAGAGAACACTATATGCTAAACTAACACACTAAATTACATAAAACACATTTGCAGCTTACCACAAGAAAAACATCAACTCTTCTTTTTTGGATTCCTTTGTTTCAAAGCTTGCATCATACAAGGCATAACGGCAATCCTTTTCAGGCAGCATTTGCACGAAGTGCTTGAAAGGATCAGTAACCGTGACACCAATATCTCCCACTAGGATCTCTTTGCCTTCTTCCACAATAATGCACTTTTTGTCTGGGCTGAGACAGAAGACAACAGCCTTCTTCCTTTTCTTGATTTCCTCAGGAGTGGAGCATTTCCGAACTTTCATATCATAGAAAATACGGCATACTTCATCAGCCACTTGTACTCCTGATGCCTGTTGAGAGAACCATAAAGACCTTCAGGTCCACCATTTTGATCATTTACCTCAATCTAGGGAGCTACTGTATGTACAGCTTGGTAAGCAAGAGCCAAGCTTAAGACCAGAAGACAAGCCATTCTTGCCATAATACAAAAGGAGCAAGTGTTCTGTCAAGACCTGAAATAATCAGTCAGTAGTTACAAAAGGAGAGGATGGTTTAACTTGAAAATACCCGACTACAGTTAGTTCTGAGATCCGTTACTGAAACTGAGTTTCTGTGGGGAAAAAAAAAAAAAAGGAAGACCCTTCTTGCACTGAAGTATCTTTTAGATGGACTTTGGGTCTTGGAAAGACAAATTATAGGCATATTTTGGCCTCATAAGCAGCTTCGGTCCGCACCATTTGCTACAGATAGTTTACTTAGCGAGTGTGTAGGTACAACATTTAGGCTTCAGCTCTGAACAGTTACAAGACAGCTTGTGTAAGCAACTCAGGAGCTTCATGCTTTTATTAAAGAACTAGTCAGACAAGAAACCAACTAACTTGCAATCTTACATTACCTTGATGCAGTCTGATGTGCTTTTTACTCTTGATCAAATTCCCTCATTGGATTATTTTAATTATCTCATGGAACGCATTCTAAACACCAAGAGGTTCTATATACAGGAGTAGATGGAAACCCAGAATAAACATTAAAAGAGACTTAACTGGGAATAAATGCCAGCAAGGGAAGTTAAGAAAGACTGAACTGTCTCCCAAGTCCACTGCTCCTTCAGAACTGAAGAACAGTGGGGCCATCTTCCTATGCAACTCCAACAGCTTTGAATGCCATCATCACATTTGTACACTGAGATATACTTCCATGTGTGGGGACCAAACTGGCAGTTGAGATATTGCCAAGAGGATAACACTGAAGTTAGAACAGTCAGGAAAAAGGGCATGGGGAAACTAAGACAGGCCTGAGGTTGCAGCATTTATATAGTTCACATGTGGCAGGATTGCTACATTCTTGTCTCAAGCCTCTCTCCATCCCTTCCTTGGAGAACTCAAACATCACAATGCATGTAATGCTGCCCTCAGATTTGGAAGCTCATGCCTTGTGTTAGAACTCTGGCACTCCCGCTCTTTCCTGGCTGCAATATGGAAGCACACCCGTGCCATGAAACAACCAGATGCAGCTAGTGTTAGGGGAGGATCATTTGCAAGTAAACATGGTTCTTATAGTAAGATTCTGGAATGCTAACAGTGGCAGTTTTGCTTTTGACAGTTTATAGGCTGCTGCCATTTAGTCTGCAGGTTGTCTGTTGCAGCAGAGACCAGAAATATTAGAAGACAAGAGAGTCTTACTGCAGAATGAGGATCAGGTGCAATGCTCAAAGCTCCTTCTAATGATCTGGTTCCCTTTCGGTGCCCAGATGTACTACTGTAGCAGAAAACTAGAAGCTGAAAGTCCTTACAGTATGAACAAAAGCATCAATTCTGAATTTAAGTTAACATCTTAAAACAAAGACTAGAGTTACAGAAACTGTGAAGACACTTACTACACGTGGCTTCATACTGAATGCAATTAGGTTGCTTGTTGAAAGGCACTGACTCATTGGCTGCAGTCTTTCCAGGAAATCTGCAACAGAGCTTCCAAATGTTTAAGACTGCAGGATGCTAGGTTCTGGAATTTGTGGTTGCTTATGAAAGATACCAGGATTCAACATTTCCTCATGTTATGGAAGCAACAACTAATGCCATGTGATCCTCCACTGCCAACCCTTTACCTTTACTCCAAACTAAACCAGTCATTTTCAACCTGTGGTTCATGGACCTGGGGCAGGAGGGGGCTGGTGGTGGTGTCTGCAGACCATCTCTAAGGGGTCATCAAAAGATGACCATGATCCAAAGTATATGAATACCCACACACAATTCAAAGCCACACCTCAATTCAAAATTTCCAAAGGGGTCTGTACTTCCATTCAGTTTTTTTTAGGGGTCTGCAAATAAAAAGAAGGTTGAAAACCACTGTCCTAAACCAATTCATAGCCATGTCATCACAGCTATCAGTTTGGAAAAAGGTTAATAACTTAGCAAAAAGCTGTAACAGCTTCAGTATGAACTATGCAGCCAAAAGCATATTCCTGCATTACTGCACAGAGCCAGAAATGCGTCTGCCATTTGGGAGACAAGTTGCTTCCTTATAAAGAAATCCAGTGCTGCTGGTAAGTCATTTCAGATTCCAAAAATGTTAGGAGCATTCAGTCTGGAAACTCAGAAATTCACTGTTAAATGTGGAACTGATAATTGAGACTGACTAGAGGTATGACACAGTGTGCTGGAAGCAGAGGTGGTCATACGAGATGGTGCTCCACAGCAAATGTTTCAGAGTGGCCAATGATGCTACCTCTTTGATTATGGTGCACCAACCACTTGAAGAACTCTTTGTGCAGCCTGATACTAGCAGTGATCTCATCACCCTAGAGCTATAATGATACAGCATTTTGTTTGCCCTGGTTAAGATGACTCGTTAAGACAACCAAGCCATATTTGGCAATCTTAAGTTGCCCGATAACCACGCACAAGTTTGACTTTCACTTGTAGAAGCAAGTGGCTATAATGTCAGGGAATAATGGAAGGAGATTTGTAACAGCTTAGGATGACTGGAAAAAGTTTTAATTAATAACCTCCCCCCTCCCCCCCGGGCTAGTTAACTGCAGTATGATGCTGTAATTTTGTCTACAGCAGCACATGGCTGCATCAGGAGCACTGGAGAAGGAGCAGCACTACAATGAGAAATGTGCACCTCTACAGTTAACTAAATGCATATTTTAACCACAGCAAGGAATGAATAAAGGGGGTATGAATAACTAAAATTGTAGTAAATTACTGCAGAGCAGGTGCCACACAGTAATTGCTTGTGCCCCTACTTTTACTCTACAGAGGTAATTCTTAGCCAAAGTAACAGAGAACCTTTGTGTGGCACCTCATGACACCTTTGACAGGATCTCAAGGCAGCCCATGATAATACAGCTAGGTATACAAATATTATTCACAAGGCAAAACCAGAGATTTCAAATTGGAATCCACAAGTCAAAATCACTGACTTGTTGCAGTCTTTGAATCACCTGCAACAAAAGACTATTTTTTTTTGTACAGCAGTCAAAAAAAAATATCCAGGAGCTGGCATTTCCCAAGGACTTCTAAAAATAAATAAAAAATAAGATAATAAAAGAGTTCATAATCACTGCCCTACAGTACCAGGGAGCTGAACTGGAATAGCATAACCATTGCTTCCTCAACTCAGGTTAAGGGCAGGCACATGGACAGCTACCTCAGAGCAACCAACATACAGCACATCCTTCCCACCTTTTAATCTCACTATTATCTGTTCATACTTTAAGTCTCTAGTCTTCTGGGCAATGAAAAGAACAACTCAAAATTCACATCCAGTTTGAGAGAAACCCAAGACACTAGGGCTACATATCTGACCGGTCAAATAAAGTTTGGTCAATTTACCAGGCAAAGATTGATCAAAAATTGTAAAAAACTGCCAAGAGATCCAAATAATATACAGAAAAGGCACAAATTTCCATTAAGTGCATCAAAAAACAACATAAAAACATCCTATATATGTTAAGGAAACTATAAAAAAAAAGTAGTTTTGTAAAATTGGTTTAAATCTTTGACAGACAGGTCCAAAATGAAAAAAAAAAGGCAATTAACTGGTCAATTGACAATATTTGACCTGTTAATCAACTGGCTTGCCAACCCTAAAAAACCATCCACTAGTTACCGAACAAAATCTCTCATTTCCATTTAACACAACTTCACTGCTTGGGCAAAACATGGCATTTGCACCTATGCTGCACATCTCTACTTGTTCAACTCTTACGCTGCACAGCCCATAAAGAGGTAGTGGAACATTTCTAATTCTAGCCCATCTTTATTATTTAAAGCAACAAACTTCTGGACTGCAAGTACAGCTACCCAATGGAATGCAAGACTGCTACTTGAGGGATGCAAGACCGCTATTTGAACACACTTATTTAGCAGGTAAGGGTCTGTTTCATAGGCTCCATTTCAAGGATTCCCAGAACACATCAGTAAAGGACAGCCTGGCCACGTGGTTCTGATCTGCTTCTACAACTGCCCATGCTCTTCAGTACCAGAGCACTTAAGAGGCCTGTCTAAGCGTGTGAAACACAAGGCAGCGTTACAAGTGGGAAGCAAGGAAAGCCAAGCCAAGCGGAAGCTCCAACAGCTCTTCAGGAAGAGAAACATGGCAAGGTAGTAGGAGCAGAAGGAAACGTCAAGAGTAGGAAGAATTCCCTTAAGGTTATTAAGCTCTGTATGAGCTAGGTGTTTCTTTGTGATGCTTTTCATGAAACAGCTGCAGTTGCTGGAGGGATGTTATGCAACTGTCGGTGGAAAAAGGCAGCATGTCTCATGGACTCCTCTGCTAGCAAGCTGTATGTTGTAGAAAACTAGCCATACCAGTCCATGTTCCTCTGCAGTCTAGTCACACTGCTGCAGGTATGAGGGAAACCAAAATGTAAACTAGTTGACAATACCACAACCACATCACAGCAGTGACACAGCCACTTTTATATTCCTTTTTACAAGCATCATGTACTTCTCCCATGTCTGCAAACCAAAGCTGGTATCCAGAGCCACACAGATCCCAAAGTGTAAGGGAAAACAGTGCCCTAGCTTGATAGTTGCAGGTAACAGACAGGCAATGACATGACTGTAGGCTTCCTCTAAGTTTAATAAACAAATACCCTAAGTTAAGCATGAATCCAGCTTAGAAGAGTTTTTCCTCTTTGCGCGAATAGTTCTGAAAGGCTGCAAAATACCAGCAAAAATCTACACATCCCTGCATGGAAGTGTGAGTTCGGAAAGCAAATTCATGGGATGCATGCAACACCTGCAAGAGGGTTTTACAACAAATTTGAATTCCAATGCAACTCTGACACAATGAAATTAGCCCAATCCTTGGTTAGCAAGAGCTATGAACTTCACTATTTTGAATACTTAAATATTTTGGTACAAGAATAAGCTTTGTCTTTGTTCCACTGGCCACAGCAGAAGAGCCAAGAAAGGCTTTGAATTACTAAATTGGAGTTTGAGTACCAGGATAGATTTAGAGGGTTGAAACTGTTCCAAGTAGCAATAGCAAGGTTAATATTTAGGTCCACTCCCTCTAAAGACAGCCTGGTTTGGAAAGGAAAGCTCTCCAATAACAGCATTACGTTTACATATAGTAAAACAGCTTAATTAGACATTCAAGTTCTCAAGAACTGGCTCTTAAAATTGTATTAGTTTGGGAGATAATTGCACACAAACTCCAACAGCACAGACTATCCATCTCAAGTCAAATGAGTGGAAACATTTGGTTCTTGGAAAAGTCAGCTATTACATAAATTCAGTTGCAAGTACAGCCCAGGACTACATTCCTCAAGCATTCTGGGCTTAATTTAGAAGGCACACAGAGGCCCCACAACTTTGTATGCTCAGGACTGCTAGTCAGATTAATCAGAATGCATTTACTTTTTAACATCTGAAGCAAAAGCAATTGAGATGGACTTTAAGTCATCCTCCACTCACTCCAATAGGATGCTCATTTATACCACAGGAAGTTGCCATGTCACACTTCTATCTGACCCATGATCCCTCATCTAGTACTGTAAATCTTGTTAACAATTGTTAAGTTTTAGTTACTCAGCACATGCCTGTGTCATCTAGGAGAGTCTGGGCAGCAATACTAGAGTTCTCTATGCCACCAAAAACTGCTCTGCCTCACCTCTCTCTGGATGTCCTTACAGCTAAACAAACCAGTTAGACACACAGAGGGGTCACCCATGCTGGGATAAACTGATTTGGAAGACAACTTGGTCTGAAGCCAGGTTGTCTCTATAAAGGTGAGAGAACATATTTAAATTAAGGATTTATGACGTATATTGTCATGCAATGCACATTTGCTGCCAACTATACTATTAGCTGGCAACAAACACTTCAATTTAGTCTATAGGGTACTTAGATCACCAAGTACCAATCCAGAGCTCTATCCTATTGACCCCTATTCCTTCCCTTACACATGCGCTGTTGAGTCAGACAGCTGGCCCTTTGGCAGACTGAGGCAGGGCTTTTTTTTTTTTTTTTGCAGCAATGTAGAATAAACTCCGATTCAGATCTGGAGCAAGATACAAGACAAAACTGCTGTTGTGTAAGAGGCCATTATTTACAAATCATAAAGCAGCAAGTAGTACAGTTATTTGCATATCACTTCAGCAAGCCTGCAAGACATGCCTACAGAATAAAGTGTTGTATTTTATATTAGTTGGTATCTTGGAAGAAAAGCAAGGCTCCATTCTAGCCTTTTGTCTACCAATAAAAACAGCAAAAAAGACACAGATAAGCAGAGGCAGAGGAAAAAGACTAAGTAGCACCAGAAAAAGATGTTCTTTCCTCTGAAGGTATAATTATAGTGACAGAAAAATCAAAATTACACTCTATTAATTAGATTCTATGTGGAAAACATACTTATTGGGAGGTCATCTTAAATTCAAATTCATCTTAGATTCAGGTAAATACAGTACATAGATTAGCATTTGGTAGTCTTTACTACCCACTGATGCTTACTAACCCCAGCCCACACGTGTACAAAAAAACAAAACAAAACAAAACAAAAATACAGGAACTGAGCCACCTGAAAATGGGAATGCTGGTGTGGAGCTAGTATACTCTAGAGTCAAGGCTGACATGCAAAGGACACTGCAGGATGTTGATAGTTGTAGGGTACTGGGTTCTTGCAGAAGTATAGCTTTATAGGGCATAGACATATAAAGATGATAAAAGGTTAGGTAAAAGTTATCATGCGTTAGCTTCCATTTGCTGGGGTAAAAGCATGCAGATGGCTAGTTAACACAAGCCAGCTGATGCTCTCTAAAGACCTGACCTTCCTTTACCTCACAGTCACTTACTTTCTAGGGCATGGGCATGTAAACCATATGCAGCAGAAGTCCTATGGAACTTGTCCTAACACCTGAAGGTTCTCCTGGCAGAGGTATAGTTACTCTAGGACTTCAGTGTTCCCCTAGAGTCCCTTCAAAGAATGGAACCTCTTTGCCTTTGAAAGGGTCAATGGATCTGGTTCTTCAGAGGTCTCAGGAGCAACTGGGATCTCTTTGAATCCAAATATTGTTTACCAAGACACCTTTCTCATGCAGACAGCTGTACATGTAGATCAGAAATATTCAGAGCTGCTTGGATCCTGGCTAATTGTCTCCTGTGAGAGCACACAAAAACACAGAAAACCAGCACAGCCTCATCATCAGTTGTCAAGAGTTTCCAGCCAGTAAGATGGCCATTACAAGAATTATAAGTTTAAATAAATATTAACCAACAGCTTTGAGGGGCAGGGAGGGGAAGGGGGGGGGGGGGAGAAAGCGCTGCAGGCTCTCTGCAGGCCATAGGACAGCTTAAGCTAATGGCAAACTAAACCTTAGTCTAAAGCATAAATGTTTAAAAGCAGGAACTACAGAGATCACATGTAGAATACTCCACTGTCCTCCCCTGCTTGCAGTACTGTACTTTGCAGCAGGATCATTAGCCTTTGGCAGAATGCATGTTTGTGCTGTGACAACCCTCTATCCTGTTCCAATGAGTCTACCCTCCAGCTGCATGGGAAGAGAAAATTGGGACACTGCTTAACTGGAAGCAAAATGAAGCCTTACCACAACAATTCCAAACCAGGTTTATGCATTTCAGATCAGGTATAGGCCTGTCTGAACAAGCCAACTTTCAGTAGACAGCTCTCTTACTTCTCCCAAGAAACAAGACCCAACATGCTTGTGCTGATTTTTTGTTCATTAGCAAAGGACCCATGTTTTAGCAGATTTTTGTCTAGTCTCTCTTGGCTTTGAGTAAGTGGAAGTTTCCAAGGGAAACTGGGAAGTTTGGTTTTGCAAAATCTAAAAGCAACTCTTGCCCAAGTTTTCTGTATCTTCTTATAGCACACCCATTAACTACATTCTATTTTGGAGGGACAGTGCCAGCAATTCTTCTCCATTCTGGTTTTATAGGAAGCAATGTAACATGCCTCACCAGGTTCACACAGAGGAAAGAAATATTAACCATATTCACTTACATGTTTACAATATTTACAACCTTTCCATCAAGAATTATTTTCCCAGAACTGGGGGTGCATGTCTTAAGCAGACACCCTGATTTTCTGCCCAGAACAGCAGAAGTGGCAATTCTATTCAGATAGTGCAGTAAGGGTCAGTTTACTTCTTGGGTGGTTATAATCCAAATCCTGACAATTGTTCTTCACTCAACAGGTATTAACAATCACTGTCCTTTTTTAATAAGTCTCCATGTTCCATTAAATCAAGTTAACCTTGCTTCACTAGCTTTGCTGAAGAATCTGGAACTTAGGAACTCCTGGCCTCTCTTCTCCTATTTCACAGCCCTGCAGACTTCTTAGCCACTTCCTAAATTCTAGATCTACAAACAGAGGCCAATCTTCAGCAGCAACTAGTTTTAGCTCTTGGCTGCTCAGCCAAGAGCTGCTGACAGTTCAGCTGCAAAAGGAGTAAAACTGAAGCTTTTTCCTGTGCAGAAAGGGGATCACAAGTGAGCTGAAGACCAGGCTCCATATCTGTTTTGTGTAGGCATTACTGGGGTAAGGAAGCATTTATTCTGTCTTCCAAAAAGAGAAATCAAATTAAGGTATTTTTCTTTTTCAGAGGCATGTGGTATGCAAGAAGATATGCTATTAGACAAGCCAAGCCTTACAGAAGCTATGCATATACACTCTGTGTAGACTTGACTTTGCTAACTGCTCCAAGTGGAAGCTAGTTGAGAACCGACTTGGCTAGGGAGCACTCATAAATGCTCAACTAGAAACTCTTAATTTTCTTCTGTCAAGTGTTTGTTTAGGCTGGAAGGTAAGGGCCCTCTTCTGGCTCCAGGGCGGATAAGCTGAATTGGCCAATACCTTTGTAAATGCAGCCATAGCTTGGCCTAGGATAAAAATGAGCTCCAAGGAGGTAGAGCTGTATAGCACCAGGTCAAGTGTGGCAGCCCTTCCCCTCCATCCACACTTCAAAGAACGTGGTACTTCCTGGTTTGCAGATTAAGAGGAACAGGGAAAAAATAAGCAAGACCAGGCACTTAATACACTTCTCTATAGTTCTTTACTTTTCAATACTTGAAATTGTACCACACTGACAAGGCAAGACAATGCCATTGAAGCACCTGCTGTGCAAAGATCAACAGCTCTGGAGCAGCAGCCTGAAAATCGTATTATGCTTTAGTGACTGTGCTTGTGCAGGTAAGTTGCCTTCTACCACTGCATTTGCCATTAAGAACATCCCCCTCAGGCAACAGGACCCCAATGCTGGACCACAATGGCACCAAATGAGGCATTACCCCACAACAGTAGCAGTGACAGAGGAGGGAGTCTGCTAGAGAACAAGCAAATGCTTTTCAATGAGTCATGGCTCTGCTTCAGTGAGGCCCAAGCGCTGTGGCTATGATGAACAGGGTGTTTAGCTCCTCTATAAGGAGAGAAAAAACAAAGCCTGGTGGAGCGGGGGCAGGCAAGGAGGCACTCCACAACAGGAATTCAGGGGCTGCGGATGCCCTGGTTAAGACAGGCCAACCACTCTTGAGCATCCCCTGAAAAAAAATCCTTCTGTGCCTTTCAACTGCATGGAAGAGATCGAGTTTCATAGCAAGGTCTTCAAGGCAGCCATAGCCACCACCTAAACACAAGGGATGCTCAGCTGCTGCATCCAGCACCCTCCCCACCCCTCACTGCTGGATAAAGCCAGTCATAGGGCCTGGACAGCCTGGGGTCACCGCAGCCTTCCACCCAAAGTGTTGCAGGGTGGGGATCGCACAGCCTGCCCCCTTGGCCCTCCACCCACAGCTTTCCCACTCTGCCACACACCAGGTGGTTGAAGGGTGGTGGCACCACGTACTGTCAGTCTCAGGAAAGCCAGACACTGCCCAGACTCTTTGGAGGCAGGCCCATAAGCCATCCCTATGCCTGTAGGGGCAGATACTGGGGGGAGGGCAGGATCCTCCCTCCTAGGGCGGCTCTCCCGCCTTGTAACCCCCCCCCCCACGTGCGGCCCCAGGGCGGGGCGGGGCCACCCCGGAGGGGACGACACGTGCTTCCCCCCTCCCCCGAGATGGAGCAGGGAGGGGAGTGAAGGCGCGGAGGGACCCACCCTGCGCGGGGGGGATGGGCTGCAACCCGGAGCCGCGCGGCAGAAGAATGGCGCCTAGGCGGGAGGCGCAGGGCGGGGGCGGCCCCCTCCGCGCAAGGCAGATGGTACCTCCCCGGCCTCCCCCGCGCGCGGGCGCCGGCGCATCCATCTGCCGCGGGAGGGGAGGGGAGGGGAGGGGAGGGGGGGCGCCCCCACTTGCCCCCACAGGGGTGCGGGCAGTACCACGGGGAGGGGGATGGAACACGGGTCCATCGACCCCGGCGTCTCCTCACCATAGCGAAGGCTGGGTACGGCGGGCGGTGCAGACGGCGGGCTCGCAGGAGGGCTGGGCTGAGCTGGGCGCGGCGCGAGCTCCGAGAGCAGGAAGGAAGGAGCGAGGCGAGGCGAGGCGAGGCGCGGGCCGGGCGGAAACGCTGCCGACGTCACGGCGCCGTGCCCGGAGGAAGCGGTTGCTAGGGAAGAAGCCCCGCGTGGTAACGCCTGTTACCTCCGCCGCGCGCGCGCCGACTGTCACCCGCCCGCGCCGCCCGCCTGCCTCATATAGACACGGGGCACGCGCGCTCTCGCGGCCCGGCCCGCTGCCCAATCAGGCGGTAGGGGTGGTGGGGCCAATGGCCGTCCGGCCAATGGCAGGGCGGCTTGCTGTCGAGGAAGGGTGGGGGATCTTTCTTTCTTTCTTTCTCTGTCTCTCTTTCCTTTCGAGGGGCGGGAGTGGCCCGAGGGCCGGCTAATGGCGGCGCCTGCTGCGGAGGGGGAGGAGCTACCTGCGTCAGGTGCGGCGGGGGGGGGGAAGAGAGTGCAGGGGGCGGGGCCAGGGAGGGGCGGGGCCAGCGGGTCGGTTGGTTTTTACCTACTTTGGTGCGATCGGGGCTCGCCCCCTCCGGATTGGCTGGGCCCCGCCCGAGGCCCCGCCCCTCGCTCGCGCGTGACTGGCGGCAGCGCCGGCTGCCTCGCGTTGCGTTCCGCCCTGAAGTGTGGGGAGGGGGCTGGGCAGCTCCTGGGGCTCCTGGGTAGCAGCGGAGTCCGCTGCTCTGCGTGGAGCCCTTTGGAAGGTTGGGGGGTGGTGTCATGTATGCAGGGGGCCCCCAAATAAGCCGGTCCTGGGCTTGCCTGGGCACCTGGCAGCTCCTCCTGGGAGATCTCCAAGCTGCAGAGACTCCCTGTGCCTGAAGAAGGGCGATTGTGGCCATTTTTTTCCCAAGGATTCAGTTGTTTTCATCAAAGATGTCACATCTGCCTAAAGAAGCTTGCCTGGCAGCGCTTCCAGCACTTTCCAGAAGCTCCCAGGCCTTGCCTGCCTGCCTAGTTATCTGGCCATGTCTTCTGGCCAAGCATAGCACTAATACCCAGCTTGCCAGCTTGGTGCTCTTTTTGCTGTGCAGCTGGAGGAGAGCAAGCAGATCTGCCCTCCCTTTAAGATACGGGACTTACCTGCAGGGCACACCCTTCTTCTGGTTGAAGAGGTGGAGAGGACTTTGATCACTTGGATGGGTGGGCTGGGCCTTTTAGATGACATCATAGCTTGGTCCCAGCTGTGGGGCACAGCTGGAGCTGCTGCAGCACCCATCCAAGTCTGGGAGTGAATCGCTTGGGTGGGTGCTAGCTAAGGTTGTGAGTCAAATGGAGGAAGAGGCATGCTGTTAGAGGAAAACAAAGATGTGCTCTATATACGCTTGGGGTGAAGCAAGGCAGCAAAAGCAAGGTTGGAGGATGTTCAGCTGAAACTAAGGTTGGGTTTTTGACCGGTCAAATACAGTTGTGTCAAATGAGCAGTCAGATATTGGTCAAAAATTGTCCATGGGTCCAATAATACACAGCAAAAGCACAGATTTGCTATTAAGAAATGTGTCAAAAAATTAAAAAAAATATTTCTGTTAAAACAACAAAACAAAAAAAGGTTGTTTTTGTAGAATTGCTATAATCTTTGATAGGTAAAAAAAAAAATGCAATCCGTTGACCTGTCAATTGACAATATTGGACTGATCAATTGGTTGGCTTGCCAGCCCTAGTTGAAACCTAATTGTTTCAAACAGAAGGGAATTGAAATTGTCAGCTGGGTCTGACTGCAGTGAAAGGGGGAGCTGAGTGTCTGGAGTTGGTGCTTTTGTGGGGAAGGAGTCCAAGGAGCTGAAGGAACCTTTAACATGAAGCAGGGGGCGGGGTTTGACCAGCTACCAATTTCTGTTTAGAGTAGTGGAGAGATAGCATGTGAAGCCCTTCCTCGTTAGTATGTGTACTTTTCTCTTTTTGCTAGAGGTTTGTTGCATACTGGGAGGACAAAGTGTCAGTGAGAACTCACACCTTGCTATTTCCAACCTTTCATACAACCTCCACTCCTTTTCCTCCCTGGAAATTCCAAAATAATATTAGACCAACAAGATTCTTTGGTTAAATCCGATGTCTTTTTTATTAAACCAACTCAAATAGTTAGAAAAATTCTTCTTTGCAAGCTTTTGGGCATAAATACCCTTTGTCAGGCTGAGGAAGCATCTCCGGTTGTGGGGGAGGGGGGGGAGCTCTTCCTGGATGGAATGAATAGTAAAGCAGCCAGAGGCTGGTATGCAGGCAAGAAAGCCAGTCAGTGAAAATGTAAATTGAGGAGTCAGTGGGTGAACGCACACACCAACTGCAGGTGCTTTCTCAGCCTGACGAAGGGTATCTATACCCAAAAGCTTGCAAAGAAGAATTTTTCCAACTATTTGAGTTGGCTTAATAAAATATATCACATATATCCAAAGAACCTTGTCTGGCTATGTCCTTAGACCAACATGGCTACACCCTATACCCCTGTAAAATCACAATAGTGCACTTAGGCGTGTGTACACTAATTGGCCATGCATGTGCTTTGAGTAACTGAAGGGATAAGGCCAAATGTTAAGAGCTTAAGCACACTTATGGCTGATGCATGCACCAAGCAAAACTGTGCTGCTTTTTCAAGACAAGGAACACCACAGGTGCAGCCCCAGGAGAAAGGGGACTACCTACTTGATCCTGAGCTCTTCCAGTGCCTAAATGATTGCAGGTGTTTCTGCCTTTGTAGGCCCCAGTTTCGCCCAATCTCTGCAACGTTGTGGTTCTGATCAATGCAAAATGGCTGGTGGTGTGATTCTCTGAAGTCTCCCAGGTGTCCTCTCACTGCTAGTTCTGAGCAATCCTTCCATAGCTTAAACAAACTTTTAAGGTCCACATACACATTTTTGTTGTGATGGAGAGGGGCTAGAGTACAACTGAATAAATTCTCATTTGTTATGTGTTTTTGCTGTACAGATATATGAGCTTTCATGAGTTTTTGCTATGTTAATGCACATACGGTTTGTGGTTCATTCTCAAGCAGGAATTATGACTTTGGTGCACTGAGATTTACTACTTTGCCTTCAGGAGTTATGCCCAGCAAGCACATTGCTGAGACCAAGAAATGAGAGGCAAAGCAACATAATGATGAATTGCTTTAGTGTTCTTAAAATGGCATTTTAGACCATGTCTCCTATCTCTTCTCACCTAAGCAGTGCCAGCCTTTTCACCCAGTGTTCAACGTCCAGTTCAGATATCCTCTAAGGAATAATAATACACATACAAATAAATTAGAAGAGCTTAGACTATACCACTGATGTATGTTTTCCAAAAATTTTTAGTCTGATTACTCAGAACAGCATCTCTGGTTAACTTGAACCTTTCCAAAAAGTCCAACCCTCATCCAAAAATGAGCTTAAGAAATTTCAGATGACTTAGAAGAGCCTCACAATGGTGACACTGTGTTCTCATGTTCTGGCTTGTTTTTCATCAGCCAAGGACTGTAAAAGTAGAAAGACTCCCAACGATTTCAATGTCTCTGGATAATGCCCTGAATAAAGAGATATTATATAAGATTTGGAGTGAAGTGATTTAAATCAAGACAGTAAATCATGAGTTAAGTCCTCAAGTGGATAGCCTTGATTTACATTATTGATTTTTTAAATCTATTTTTCTTTGTATTTGTCAGTTATTTTCTAAAGAAAGCTACATTTTCATTGGTTGCTATAGCCATTGCATCATAAATATTTGCAACGGAATAGAGCCTTTATAGTAGATTTCGAACATCTTTTTCTACCTAGGAGAGTACACTATGACTTCGTATTTAATTCAAACAACTATATAGCTCAGCATTTTCAAAATCTTTATTAATTCTCACTTTTTCAGTATACCAGATAATGGGAATGAGATGTGGCTTATTTACTAAATAATTTTTACTCATGATTTGTTTCAAGTAGCTGCAGTAGGCTGGTATCTGGGATTTGAATGCACACAAAACAGCATATAACATTTTTATTAATTAAGACAACCTTCAGTGTTCTTGATACGTAAACCTCCATGTGAATTTAAGAACTGAACCAACTGGAGCTCAGGTAGGAAGAAACTTTAGAATAGGACAATTGTTTCCACCCCATGTCTAAGGGGTTCATGAAAGATGACTATGATCCATCAAAAGTATGTGACTAGCCACACTTACAATTCAAAGGTGTCCACACCTCCATTTGAAATTTCCAAAGGGGTTTGCATCTCCATTTGAAATTTTTTAGGGGTCTGCAAATGAAAAAAGGTTGAAAACCCCTGGAATAGGAGCATGAAATTACGCAGGTGGCTCCTTAGGTGGTACTGGTAAGATACAAGATAGGAGCCCCTGGAGGCAAAGGTGAGATCTGCAGAGGCTGTATCAATCTCTTAACACGCAGCTGCACCATCCTTGTGTCCCTCAGAGGATCAGGCTCTTAATATGGTACCTGGCGTATTGTGGCTTATTTATATATAAAGCATTATCTCAATGGGTAACTGATTTCTCTACCAACCCCTTCCCTCCCCTGCTTCTCCCTATTCTTTCTTTGTATAGAAGAACACAACCTGTAACTCTAAGTTTTGACAGCAGCTCGTGTTAAGCAGGTTTGTTTTTTATTTAAATGTTTTAAGAGCTGATTAGCTTAGGTCTTACTTTTGTGTTATGTTTCATTTTGAACAGGTTTATTAAAAAAAAACACACACAAAAAGATCATTTAGATACCAAAAATGAAAACAGCTGGTTTTAAATTAAAAATCCAAGTGTTAGGGGTTTTTTGTTTTGTTTTTGGTGAAATCATCGATTTTTTTTTAATTTGATTTTTTTTTATTAACCATGGGAAAATAAATCCACCTCCCGCCCAGATTTTCCACCCTCAGGATGGTGACTGCCTGCTTACTTTATATGCCCTGAGTATGTGAAACTCCCTCCCATCCTCCCAGCTACTGAGTCATTTCCTCTTGTTAAACCTTCCTTTTTTAGACTCTCACTATACAGTATTTTGTGATGTTGTTGGCTGTGTGCTGAAAACCCTGCTTCAACCAGCTCTTACAGCTCCTACGCTGCCTTGCATGTGCTGCTTTTGTGTCTTAGAAATTCAGCTTCTTTTTCTCAATAGCGTCCATTTTAGACATGTGCTGTGCTCCTATGCAAATGGTTTATTTGCCATTGTGAATCAGAGGAGTTGACAACTGGCAGAGCAGCTGGTATGCTGGGGCTGCTGCTTATTATGCTAATCACCGTTGTCTCATTGCTGCCCTCTGCCCTCTCCCCTGTGTGTTATATCCACCCACTGCCTTGTCATACGCTTCCATTCTGCCACTGTGGTTCGTTACACATGGGTGATGGGCAGTGACCATAGAGAGCCCCATTTACTACATGGGGGTGGGGAAGGGGGGCAAGGCATGGGCTTAAAGGTGACACAGACATCATAGTTTCGGTTGTTAGTTTGCAAGCTGTTCAAAGGTAGGTCCATCATTTCCTTCCATGCAGTGTCTAATGTGGGCTTGATCTGCTTGGCCCCGCTATAGCAATGTAATGCCTTTGTGTGCTTCCATTCCATTATTTGTTTTATTCTAAGGTATGGGATATTAGCAATTCCCTGGGCATGTAAGGAGTCTGTAAGGAGACTTTGGTAGGTACAGCCCTGACAATTCACCTGCTAATGGGACCCTGGGGCGCAGCCCTTGGATAGGCGTTGCTATAATTTTCTGTGATCAAAAGGTGAACTGGGAGTTAAACGTCCAAGTTGTCACGATCCTGGGGCTGTCTTATCCCATTTCCTGTTATAGAGAGGCAGTGTAGTGGAGTGACTAGAGTCCCCACTGTATTCCTGGCTGTGCTGTATGATCTTGGGCAAGGCACTTAATCCATGTCTTAGTTTACCCTCTTTGCAGACACAGAGGTTGATACCAGCTTCCATTGTGAAGTGCTTTGAGGCCTACTGCTGAAAGAGCAAGGCATTTTTTGGAAACGCACTAACATGCACAGGGATGAAAATCCTGCACTAAATTCCACAGATATATGCCAGAATTGAATGTCCTTTGGGACTGCTCTTGGCTTCTGCACTTGCTGCAGGCTGCATTTTTGTCACTTCACAGGGAAGTGGAGGTTGTAAAAACAATGGGCTACTGGTTCAGAACGTGATTTCACTCATGCTAGTGTAAATCTAGAATAAAGGACACCAACTACACTGGAATCATCCTGGATTTGCACTGCTCAAAGAGATCAGAATGAGGGCCACTATATATGTTTCATAGTTTCATAGTAGCTAGGGTCAGGAGGGACCTGAACAGATCATCTAGCCTGACCCCCTGCCACAGGCAGGAATGAATGCTGGGTTCACAAGACCCCAGACAGGTGATCGTCCAACCTCCTCTTGAATTTGCCCAAGGTAGGGGCGAGGACCACCTCCCTGGGAATTTGGTTCCAGATTTTGGCCACCCTACCTCTAAAATATTGCCTTCTGACCTCTAACCTAAATCCATTCTCCATCAGCTTATGACCATTGTTCCTCGTCACCCTACGTTGTGCTGGGGAGAAAAGGGCTCTACCTATTTGCTGTTGATCTCCGCTGATGAGTTTGTAGGCAGCCACCAGGTCCCCCCTCAGCCTCCTCTTGCTGAGGCTGAGCAGGTTCAGGTCCTTCAGTCTCTCCTCATAGGGCCTGTCCTGCTGCCCTCTCACCAAGCAGGTGGCCCTCCTCTGAACCCTCTCCAGGCTGGCCACATCCCTCTTGAAGTGCGGAGCCCAGTACTGGATGAAGTACTCCAACTGCGGCCTGACCAAAGTCGCATCGAGGGGAAGTATCACCTCTCTGGACCGGCTTGAGATGCATCTTTGGATGCATGACAAGGTATGGCTGGCTGCGGTCTGGCATTGGCGGCTCATATTCATCTTGGTGTCAATAATGACTCCAAAATCCCTTTCCGCCTCTGTGCTTTCAAGAGGGGAACTCCCCAGCCTGTATGTATGCTGTGGATTCCTTCTCCCAAGGTGCAGCACCCTGCATTTATCTACGTTGAACCGCATCCTGTTCTCATCTGCTGGGCTTTAAAAACCTCCAAGGGCATTTTGAGTGTTTAGGAATTCATGAGAAGAAATGGGATTAGGAGGCAACTCAAACTGGACAGCATCTTGTTGTGGTTAATCATTATCTTGCATTTCTATGTTCTTCCCTGTGTGGTTCATTATGTTTTTGGTATTGCCCAGAGGACGCTACTTTGTGCAATGAGCAAGAGTGAAATGCCTGGATCTGCACAGAGTCAGCTCAGGGCCTATACACCCTATATTTATAACCTATTTTGTGGTAGGCCCTTCTACACAAGAGTTGCATCTTAAGTTTCTGTCTTCTATGGAGAGGGAAAACTTGTTGCTGACACGCTGAAGCCCTGGGATTCTGCATGGTTTTTGCATGGCCTCCATCACTGTAGCAAGAAAATGCTTCGTAATACTCCTCTAAGGCAGGGTATCACCTCCATTTTACCAATGGTAATCGAGCCACAGAAAGCTACGTGACTTGCCCAGGAAGTTGTGCTAAGTCAGGCATGAGTCAGCTTTTGCATTTTAACCACTGGGACACCCTTCCTCAGCCCATGCCCTTAAGAGGTGCCATCTCTGCATCCCATTTTGAGAGACCTTTGACTAAAGCACAGTTAGGAAGATGATTGCAATGTACAACAGTAGTAACTGCTTATGCCCCTTTTGCCTTCAGTGTTGAGGCACTTAGTGTTGAGGTGGATTTATCTGGAGTGCTAACTGAGCTCCAAATAATGAGGCTTGTGCTAATTGAGGCTAATGAAGACAGGACAAAGCCTCACTTTAACTTTTTGCCTTGTTGATAATAGCTACCCTCAGGTCTAGGAGTTCTTGGACTAGACCAAGGACGCCGCTGTCCCAGCAGACGGAACAAAAATCAACTCACAAAGACACTCTCATGGACCCAGAGGAACAGACTTCCACCTTCAGCTTTCTCTGTGCAAAACTGAAATTTATTTTCTACCTGTGGGGACTTTTTACCATCTTTAATTTTCCCTGAGCGTGAGGAAAAGTATGTGTACCTAAAAGCTTGCAGAAATAGATATTTTTTTGCAATTAATTAGTTGGTCTAATAAAAGGTATAATCTCTGAACCAAGAGTTCTAGAGTTTTGCATGACAAAACAAAAAGGCATTCCTTGCCCTAAACCCTGTGCAATAGCCAGAGATGAGAGGTGAACACAGACAAGAGTGGGGAATGCAAGGAATCGGTGCTGGTCTGATTGCTAGGCCACTGGTGTACAGATCCTGCTGCCAAATGCTGTCAGATTTTCTTGCAGGCCTGGGAAAAGAGGATTCTAAGAAAGGACTGGAAGGAAGCTGGCGCAGATGTGTGTGGGTTTATGGGGAGCTCTTATCAGCACGAGTGGTGGTATGGAAAAGAAAATAGAGTGGCTTGCTTGAAAATTTAACAAGTGGGCAATGTTGGCCATTAATTCCTACTTCTGTTTTCTGTTTCTTGGCCTAATCTATGCTAGACACTTTGGAGACATCTGCCTTGCTACCACCATGCAACTCCAGTGATGGAACCTTGAGTGCAGACATGAAACCAGGGTTTATCACCGTCCTGCTGTCATCCCAGAGCCTGTCTCCTCTTGTGCACCTGCTCCTACCAACACGCTGTAGGTATGCTATTGTACATCTGTCCATTATAGAGACATTAAACCATGCTCTGAAAAGGCTGGAACAGGGAGCTTTTGAGAAGGGCTTCCAAACATCATGGACTAGCTTCAGAATCCAGTGTAGCAACTCCTAATCTCCAGTGGTGTCCTCTTGGGCCTCTGAGTTCCTAATGCAGCACGGTATAGTTTGGCCTCAAAATAGCCAGCAGAGAGCAGCAGTTACTGTAGCTGAGTTGGTCAGTCAGCATGTATGTAACTGCTAAGCCATGCGATAGTGTCCTCAGTGGCCATGGGCACAGAACCTAGCATGCAGTCATCAACAATATGTGTCATGGTGTGTGTTTTGCTACAGCTATGGTCTCTGATTGTCACAAAGACCCCAACGCTGGCTGCACATAGACCTTGCCCTGTCTGGAACCTATTCAGCAAGGCCCACTGACAGCAGGGCAGGTTGAAGCCAGGTGGAAAGACTGTAGGATCTGTGATAAGGAACTTGTTTGAATGTAGACCTCCATTCCTCACACCATAAAGTCTCTGCCATGAGGTCCTGGTGTGGCAGTTTGGACCACAGTGGGTGTTGTGATGGTAGAATGCAGCAGGTGGATTTAAGAGATTGTTGTGCAGCAGCCTGCTTGGATTGGCTTAGATCTCTTCCAGTAGTTTGCTAGTTGCAATGTCCCATCAGGTATGGAGGGGAACAACGTTGCTCAGGACTGGGAGCCATGGTAGGGGGGTTGGTTGAAGAGTTCCCAAGATGACGCACATCGTTGAATGTAGCTGCATATCAACGAGTTTGGTGTGTGACAACTGGTTCCCAACTGGTGCGCAGTAGTCTGACACAGAGTATGACATGGCAAGTGATGACATCCTTAGAGTTGAGGCTCTTGCACCCCACAATGACTCAGCCAGCTTCTAAAAGGAGATTATTGTGTGTCTTAACTTTCATTGTTGGTTTTTCAAGTGTTCATGGTAGCTTAATGTCTGGTCTAGCATCACACCCAGGTAGATGGGTTGTGCTTTGTGCCACAGCCTCTGACTATTCAGGAAAATGGTCAGCTCCAGGGCAGTGCTGGCATTGTGTAGGTGGAAAACACTGGAAATTGTTTTACTGACACTAGGCTACAGGTGCCAAGTCTTGCAGTAGTCAGCCAATTTTGTGATGTCACTGTTCAGAGCATTGTAGCTCAGAGAAGGTCTGGGCCTGGAATCCATAGCTGATGTTGTCAGCATAGATGAATTTCCGTGACTGGGTTTGTGGCAGGTCATTAGTGTAGAGAAGGGATGCGCGATTATTTGGGCCCATGGGCTACATAGGTAGTTCTGTGGAGTTGCCACAGGCCAGTCAGTACCCCTCCCCCTCAACAGCCTGAAGACTGCCTCTCCTGTGGCTCTTTCCCACCACTGCCAACAGCACACAGCCCCAGTTCTGACCCCAGCCCACCCCATGTCCACTCCAGACTTGCCCCAGTTTCTGCCCAGCTGCTGCTGCTCAGCATGGGCGGGCCGGTCTGGAGCAAGTGTGGAGCAGGGCAGGGTTGGGACTGGGGGTACTAGTTCCGGCTGGTCCAGAGCTGGTCCACTTCACTGGGCGGAGTCCGGAGCAGGCGCAGGGAGGGCTGGGGTCGGGGCTGTGTGCACAGGTCCCCACCAGTACCCCAGGGTTCGGGCCAGTGGCAGTGGTAGCTGGAAGGAGCTGTCACCACCTGGGCTGCCTAGAAAGGCAGTCCAGTCGCAGCCCCACTGCATGCCCAAAGGGTGGTGGGACGTACCACAGGTCATATGGCATATGGGCCAGGTGGGACTGAGTGACCTGCAGTGGGCTGGACAAAGTCTGTATTTTGCCCACCCCGGTGTAGAGACTGTACAAAGTCAGAGCAAGTGAGCTGAGTGATGCTTAGCTGAGTGAGGCACAAGTTAGGCACGGCCAGAGCAAGCACGGGCATGGACACGCAGCAGTTGGACCCACAATGTATAGCTTTTCACTGGTATAATTTACTCAGCTCTGGAATAAGTTACGTGGGCATATTATGAGCCCTCGTCTTATCTCAGGGTAGCTTTTTGCTCATTGTAAACAAGCTGCCACTTGCTCCCCTTTCACCTGGGCTAGAGACAGAAGTTGCACATAAAATGGTTTAAGTGAGCAGAAACTGGTTTAAACTTGTAACAGAACATAAGTTTAGTGCACATAAAGCAGTTTGAACCACATGGCTGAAACTGGTTTGAGATAAACCTGGTTGAATGTAGTGTCAGACTTCACTGACTGAGCTCAAACCAGTGTATGCAACATCTGTCCCAGACCCCTTCCTGGTTTAAGTTAAACCAGAGTCCCCCAGCATCCCGGCATGTTCTGCAGCCCTGGGCTGAGCTGGGCTGGGCTCTCTGCTTCAGTGGACCAAGGCTGACCCCACCTCTCTTCTCCCTAGCTGGAGCGGGGGTGGGCAGGGGCAGGGACATGGCCAGACGCCAGCCCCTCTAAGGTGCAGGGGGCAGGGAAGAGGTTTATTCCCCATCCCTCCCCTGTCGCACCAGCACCGATCTGCCAGGCATTTCTCCACTCATTGCTTCCACAACGGCAGCGTGGCCAGCCCTGGCAGTAGCTTGGAGTGAACTGGCCAGGGAGGGGGTTTAATTCCCCCCCTCTGTCCCATGGACCCAAGCCGGGGTCTGCCTGGCACTCTCCCCTCACTGCCATAGCAGCTGGGTCAGGGGGGTATTCAGATGCTGGCCAGCATGGGCCCCTGAGGCATAGGGGGCAGGGAGGTTGTTTATTTTCCCCTCTGCCCTTGAGAAACTGCAGCTGGGGTCTTCCCACCCCAAACCCCACCATTGCCGATCTCTCCCTGCAGTGGAATAAGCCCCCTCCTTACCCCCTCTGCCAGATACTGGAGGGAGGGGAAAATAACCCCCCTCCCTGCTACCTTGCCTAAGGGGGCCATGCCTGCTGGCCTCTGGCCGCCCGCCCACCCCTGCTACTGGAGCGGTGAGGGGGGAGCGACTGAGATGGGGGGCTGCAGCCCCTCTCATGGCTTCCTGGAGTGCAAGCCTCTTTCCGGCAGGGGGGCTGCACTGTTGGTGAGGATGGGAGCTGTGTGGTCAGAGTTGCCACAGACTGTGCGGGGCGACCGACAGTAGCACTAGGTGGGGTTTGGGGGCTATGGCCACCCCTCTGAGCTCTGGTGCTGCTGCTCCCTCCACACAGTCTGCTGCAGCTTTCTCCACCCTGCCCCCACTTGCAGTGCGGCCCTCCACACTGGGAGGAGGCTTATGCTCCTGGAAGCTATGAGAGAAACTGCTGCCCCATCATGGTCACTCTCCCCTCACCACTGGCAGCGGAGCTGGGGTACAGTCAGAGGTGGGCCGGCATGGCCTCCTTAGGCAAGGGGGTGGTGAAGGGGGTTATTTCCCCCTCCCTCCAGCATCTGGTGGATGGGACAGAGAGGGGGCTTATCTCGCTGCTCGCCCCATGCAGAGAATGATTAGAGGTGGCAGCGGCCAGGCCTGGCAAACTGCTGCAGTCCCCGGAGGGCAGAGGTGGTTGAGGGGGAATAAACCCCCTCCCTACCCTCTCTGCCTCAGGGGACAATGCTGCCCAGTGTCTGGCTGTGGCCCTGCTGCAGCAGTGAAGTGGGAGCGCCAGGGGGACCCTGGTTCAGGTCCATGGCACAGGGAGGGGGGAATTTAACTGCCTCCCTGGCCAGTTCACTTCAGGCTACTGCTAGGGTTGGCCACACGCCACCCCCCACCCCGCAGCACAGCTTTCCTGCAGCTGAAGGCTGCTCTAGCACCACCCTGCTCCTGGCCTGAGTGACTGCAGGCATGTGCCTGCAATTATTTCCTCAGCCCAGGGGGAATGTCTGTTTGCTTGAAAATTGGTTCAATCTAGGCAGGTTACACTAACCTGCAAAGATTGCATCAGTTCATGCTCTGGCTTTTTGAATGTCTGTCCCTAGCGTTAATGGCAAAGCACAATAGTACTCTGGAATAGCTGCTGGTCTGTCTGCTTCAGATCCTAGTGTAAGTTTCTTTAGTGCACAAACTGATGTAAACAACATGGGTATAAATGTGTGTCCAACCTATCAATAAGCGACAGACCTGGGATTTTCAATGGAGCTTATAGCAGCTGGGCACTCAACCCCCATTGTATTTCAGTGGGATTTGGATGCCTCCCTGAGGTTTTGAAAAGTTTGATTGAAATCCTCATCCTCTGAAAATTTCCAGCTATCTCATTTTTCTGGCTCTCTATAATTCCCAGCTCAAAAGATCTCATCCTTTCTTCTTCCTCTCCCCCTCAGCTTGGTCTCATCTTTGGGCTGGTGGTTGATTTACCTTCCTCTCTCCAATTCCTTAGTCCGTCCCCTTTCCAAACCACTCCACTTGCCCCTGTTAGAACCCCAGCCAGTAAGGCCGAGGCAGTGAGACAAGAAGCAGTGTTTGTTTAAGTCTGAGTTGGAACCAGAACTGTTAAGTTTTAGAAAGACAGCATTGATAGCCAGCGTATAGAATAACAGTTAGCCTCACATGGGCTACTGCATCCCCATCTTGTGAAGTATTTGCAAGGGACTACTTCTTCAAACCAAATCCAATTGTCTATGATTCTATGTTACTCAGCATGAAGTGGGATCCAGAAGCTTTGGGCTAATCACTATCAAGGTGTGAGTGCCACCTCGTGGCCGACAGGTATTATTTCATGCTTCAGCAATTCTGGACTTGTTAGGGTTTACAGTCCCTGTTTTGCACAAAGGTCCACTCAGTGCAAAGGAACTGTGGTTCCCTCTCTCTGGAAGGATTTGCATCAGCCCCACCATGAGCTAGAGAAGTCAGCCCCAGTATAAGCTAGAGAAGGCTGTTCTACTTTAGACCACCTGGGATGGTCCCCAAAGATGCCTTACATCCCTTGAGATTTGATGGAGCACAGCTGTGGTGTTCTCTTTCTGACCTGCTGTCTCTAGTGGAGTGAAGTAGAGTGGTATCCTCAGGACCAAGCTGCACCACTGATAGAGGTAGTCAGCTGTGTTAGTGTGAAATCAGTCAGAAGGCAGAGTACATATGCATCTGTATAGACTAACTGAATGAGATGCATAGGGAGAGCACAAGCTTTCGTGAATCCAGGTTCAATTCATCAGATGCTGTGAAAGGACATCATAGAATGAAGTATGAAGTAGAGTGAGTGACTAGGATTCAGTATGTGGGGAAGGAGGAGTTCATAGAATCTTAAAAAGTAAGGGCTGGAAGGGACCTCAGGAGGTCATTTAGTCCAACCCCCTGCTCAAAGCAGGCCCATCCCCAACTAGATCATCTTAGTCAAAGCTTTGTCCAGCCAGGTTTTGAAAACCTCCAAGGATAGAGCTTCCACCACCTCTCTGGGTAACCTGTTCCAGTGTTTTACCACCCTTCTAGTGAGAGAATTCTTCCTGATATCTAACCTAAACTCCCTTGCTGCAACTTGAGACCATTGCTCCTTGTTCTGTCATCTGTCACTACTGAGACTAGCTTAGCTCCATCCTCTTATGAACCCCCACTTCAGGTAGTTAGACTGCTATTAAGTCTGTTCTCAGTCTCCTCTTCTCTAGACTAAATAAGTCCAGTTTCCCCAGTCTTTCCTCATAAGTCATGTGTTCCAGCCCCTTATCATTTTTGTCTTCCTCCACTAGACAATCTCCAATTTGTCCACATCCTTTCTGTTGTGGGGGACCCAAAATTGAACACCGTACTCCAGATGTGCTCTCACCAGTGCTGAATAGAGGGGAATATTCTAGGAGAGGCATGCAAGCAAAGAACTCATAGAAACAGAGCGGGTCACACAAGCTAATCCAGATAATGGCATAAGGAGCAGTAGTTCCTGTTTAAACCATACTAAACACAACCCGGTCTGTGGATGTTTTCTTGTTCTGCATTTTCCCATTCAAACTGGTTTTTAATTTTTTTTCTGCCTGAGAACAGCAATCCTGAGGTGAGCAGAGTGCCTAGGAAGGGTAAAGTGTTCTGACACAGGCTTTTTTGTCTTTCTAGCTGACGTCAGATCGCTGTTCATTCATTCATACACGTAGAGATTGCCCTGTCTGTCTGATGTAGGTAGCAGATGGGCATTGTAAGCAGGTGATGGCATATGGCATGCATTGGTGATTGAACCAATGTGAATGAACCTTTGATGCTGTATTCCTTATTTGGTCTAATGATGATGTGGTTGGCACTGATGTGGGGGCACAGCAGGCATTGAGGTCCATTGCAAGACCTGGTGAACTTGTTGAGGATGGGAGTTAATCTGCTGTTTAAGAGATGCCATTTGAGCTTGGGGGGCTGCCTGTAAGCCAGGACAGGTTTGTCCCCCTTGGCTACCTTGAGATGTTCATCCTTCTCCAGGAGAGGTTGGAGGTCATTTATGATATGTCAGGGTGTTCAAGCTGGGGGCTGTAGGTGACAACCAGAGGGATACTGTTTTCATTATCCTGGGGTTGGCATTGTAGCAGGTCAGCATGAGGTCTGAGTTTGGCTTGGCTGATTTGAGTGCCTGCAGCTTTGTTATTTAGTTAGTCCACAATGGTTCATCTCTACCTTGCTTTCTGTGCCCCTGAAGCCAATATGATGGAAGAATTTGCTGCTGGTCCATTAAAACCAGATACTGGATTCAGCCCTCAGGGTTCTTGTAGCTCATACAGGGGCTGGTATGAACTCTTCAGAAGTGCTGTTCTGCTGTGCCTGCATAGTAGAAAGGAGCCAGCTCAGACTCTCCTAGGAGTCTTGGAGGCAAAGCAGGAAACAGACTAGAGGAAATGTGGAGAGAGACATTTCATTTTCCTTGTGTATTTGTTTCAGTCCCACAATCTCATTTGAAACCCTCCAGTTCTGATCTGTCTGTTAAGCAATGGTAAATTGAAACATTCTGCAACATCCTGTGATTGGCCTTCATGCATTAGATGCAGGCAAAAATACCCAAGGAAATGTTTCATATTTTAACCTATATATTGATATAAAGCACTGGAGCAGCAATTACCTCTTATATGGCTTGCACTAACTCATGTTGGGCAGGGCTGTGGGCTGGGATTTCCAAAGGAATTTGATGGGTTTGGAGGGCTTAACTCCCCTGGTTCCTTTGGGAATACCTGGCTTTACTCTTGGGTGTCTCATGCTTCCAACTTTCCAACCAGGTGTGTCTCTATCAGCCATGGCCTCCAGATGCTGTGCCAGCTGGCCCTGTGACAGAACTGATTAAAATGTCTGTGATGCAGACTGCAGTGCAATGATACTCATGCTAGCTTGGTTACCAGCAGCAGCCTAGCCAGAATAGCCCAGAGCTTCATGCCAGCTACTCTACTCCGTTAGACAGGGTGGCTCTCTAGAAAGCAAAAGATTGTGTCCCTCTAAGATGAGCTGTAGGTGGTCTGTGAAAGTGAGATCCTGAGCATACAGAAGCATTGCTTTGGCCACTAGGGTGCTTTCTTATCATTCATGGCAATCTTGGACACCAAGACACTAAGACAATTAATAAAAATTAAGTCCATTGCATTTCTGAGTTCATACCAAGAGCAGAGACATACAGTGGACTGGGAGAAAAATCAAGTGTAATTCTGGGCTGTGCTGTTGCTTGCTCCATGCAGAATTCCTTATGAATGGTGCTTTGAGGTAGCTAATGAAAATTCAGAGATCCTTTTGATCCATAATAGGGCAAACATGCTAGCAACCAACCATGCATCTTTACTTTCTAGACAACTGTGAGCTGATTGCCAGCTGACTTACAATTACCCTTTACTTTGGTTTTGTAGCACTTCTCTTAAATGTCCAGTTCCGTGAAGTCAAATATGTGCTTAACTCTGAACATGTTAATGGACTCTTGGACCCCAGACCAATGCAAGACCCAAAAAGTGCAAGAAGGTGTGTTGAAAGCGGTGACTGCACTCCTTCAGACATGTAGGCAAATAGCTTTCACCAGCTTTTTCAGTTTCTTTCTACAGTGCACCTCTTTGGGCACATCTACATGTGCAATTAATGTACATGAATAAGCTCCAGAGTTTATTGGTCCTAGGTGTGCCATTTGAACATGTACCTAGGAGCAATAAACACCAGAGCAATAAGCTTTGGAGTTTATTCATGTGCAGCATGTTGAGCTGGTTTGGAGCAACCCTAGCTGACAGGGGACCCCAGGGGTCAGCCTGCAAGTCTGGATCTGCTCCTCCTGGCCCAGTGTGCTGTGGAGGGGCTGGCTGGGGCATGAAGGTGCTTTAGCGTGGAGTTAGCTAGCAGGCAGCCCCCACACTAAAGCACCTTTGTGCTCCTGCCAGCCAGGGCAGTGTTTAAATATGAACTGCTATGGGGTTTTTTACTCCACAGCAGGATAGTACTTGTATTTACAAGTACTGTCCCGCTGTGGAGTAACTTAGTTTACTCTAGCCTAATAGAAGCGCATGTGTAGATGTATGATATTTACTGTGCAGCTAATTAGTCAACTGCAGTAAATGTCTCATGTAGATGCGTCCTTTGAGGGCTAGATTGCTCCCTGGTCTTTCTTACTCCCCTAGATTCAGACAGCCACAAAAGCTAGTTCTCCTCCTGTGTGGCCTTCCAGGAGGGGTGTGGGGAACAACTTTGAAGCTCAGTTGCAACATTCAGTTTTGTCTGATTCAGCACAGGTTAGAGCAGTCTGGGACTGCTCTGTGTTGTGCCAGCTGGCAATAATCTCCTAAGAGCCAGCTGGAGGTACCCAGAGCACAGTGTATTGAAACAGCTCCCAGCCTCTCTGTCCTTGCATGGCATGACATGTCATTTTGGTGATGGAGCATAAAATTCCTCAGGTCCCAAGCATACCATTATTTTAATGTTTTGTAGAGGCCTTACAGTTTTAGACACAGACCAGTCATTAAAATTATTGTTCATTGCCAGGGTAGGGATAGAGAGAGGTTACAATATCCAGAGACTGTTTATCGTAGGCTTTGGTTGAGTCTGGGCTTATTTCAGGAGTTCTGAGTTAAGCAGACTTGCCCAGACTTGACAGAAGTTACAGTTTGTGTTCCCTCCATGCAGCCAGTAAACGCACACTGAACAAACCCATCAACTCCCAGGAGAGCTCTCTTGTCTGTCCAGAGCTCCAGGCCCTTAGCTTTGTCAGCAAAATCATATCTTCTCTGTGTCAAGGACTGCAAGTGCTATGTTGCACAGCACAAGGCTGTTGACATAGTCTGATTATCATTTACACCAAGCTCTGTTGTTGTTCTGGTAGCGAAAAGAAGCTTTAGATGGTATAAATTACATTTATGTCCATCTTAAGGTCCCTTTTTCCTGCTGCTGCACTTCAGAAGAGACTGGATCCTGCAGCACAGAGTTATGCTTGTTAAAGTTGCTGCCCTGTCCCACCTGCTGCACTGAAGTGTGGCTGCATCCTGGCAGCAAGCATTTTGAGAAAGGAATATCTTATGATATTCTCTGGTTCTTCAGAAGAGCAGGCCTAATGTGGCTGCAACTGTGGGGCAAGCTGGTGGAGGCACTTGAAAGGAACGGAAAAAAACTTGGGATGGAGAAGCTGGTAATATGCTGTTATAACAACCATTCAAGGTGGAACATGTTTAGTCTCCAGAAAGAAAACCCAGGCTTCTCTATAGAGGAGCAACTCTTTTCATCATTCAATTATTATGTGCCCCTCCACTGCAATGCTCCATTTGATGAGTCCCAGACATCTGTGTGCTTGCTGGAACAAGCCCAGCACTTGAGTCTCCTAAGCTGTTGATAAAATCATGGGAGGGCTCAGTGCCTGCTTGTGCTTTCTTACCTCCCCACACTCTGAATGTAAAAGCCAGCACTCTGCAGCACCAGCTGGATTTGTGACAGTCCTAGGAGACCTGCAGCTCCATGAAACAATGTCTGGATTGCACCCAAGCACAGATGTTGTTTGTTCATCCATGACAAGTGCAGCATCAATAATCCTCCTTACTGAGGAAGTCATCCAAATACCATTCCAGGAAAGCTACTCATATCCATTCCAAAGAGTCAGTTTTATTTAACTGCCTCCTAAAACCATGGAGGAAACAACTGGGGAGAAATTACTTACAAAAAATGCAAGAGAAGGCCACAGCTTGTGGTTTCATCGTGAATTTCATGATTGTGTTTTCTTAAAGCCTTAGCTGCTGGGAAGGAGAGGTTGAATGAGCATCTCCATTTTTATTTTACAAACAGTAATTTCATAGCCCTCATGGTAGATGAGAAAAGCCTGTGAACACAAACTGCATATTCTAAACACTCAAAAATCAGAGGACTAGTACATAATTATTGTATATTGATTTTTGATAGATTATCTTAATTCCGTGCTTTCGGGGAGCTAAAATGAGATTTTTTGAATATGTGTGTTTGGCAATAAATTTGGTTGGGAATTTTTTATCAGAGCTAGGGATTTCTCCTCTTCACCTCTCCCTCCCAGAAATTACTGATTCATCATAATGAGCATGTATTTTTTGCAAGCTCAAAATGATTTTGATGAAAACCTCCATGAAGTATTTATAGATCAGTTGGAAATAATGCTATCTTAATTTGTTTTGGCTTGAACATTTTGTTTTTTTTCTGAGTTAGCTTTTTCCCTTCCCATTGTTTCCAGTTTCCCATTTTGCTCTGCTTTGATTGTTACACTTTATTTGGAGTTTTTCCTTTTCATTTAATTTTGACTTCAACATTTTGTTCATGGTTTCTCCTTCAGCTTGAGTTAAGGTTAGAAGTGTTTCCTTCTGTGTCATCCATTACATGCTCCCCTGGATGTGAGTGCACATTGTTTTCCACTGTTTCACTTGAAGTCACATTTGAAGTAGCCCTCTTCTCCTATCACACAAGTATATGGCTCCAAAAGAGTGAGTTGCATTTTTGGTGAAAGCAAGGATGAAGTGATCTTTGGGAAATCTTTTAGCATAAGTAACCTCTCAGTATAGCAGGAATAGTGTTGGAGTGATATAGTAGCTGTGATGGTCCAGGAATTATTTAAGAGGCAAGGATTTTTTGTGTGTGATATCTTCTATTGGACCAACTGTATAGTTATGACCTGCCCTCTCCCTTACCCCGCTCTCCAGCAGGGTTTGTCCAGTCACAAAGCCTGATAGATATGCCTCTCATAGGCATTCTAGCTTGAGGACTCTTGTATTCTTGGTTGCACTATGGCCTGGCTTCAGCAGGAGCGGTTAGAGGGAGCCTCTACATAGCTTGTCTTATAACCTGTGGGTACAAGTGCTCATCTGGGAACTGTGTGAGTTTGGATCCCCACTGACTGAAGGGCCTAGTACTCTGGTCTCCAGCTTCTTGGGTGACTGCTTGTATAACTAGGCTATTGCACAAAAACATGTGGCAGTGACACTACCAGTGTTAATCATTTAGACACCTACCTCCAGGTGTCTTAACTAGACAGAGATGCCTATTATGCAGCATGTTGAGGTGGAACAGGCATTCAGACACATTCCTGTGCCCCATGCTTCCTATTTTCATCCCTCCAAATAGTTCCTTGCTCACTGTGTAAGTACCTGGATCTCCTGTTGCAGGCACTGAGCTGTGCTACTGATGGTACAGGGATCATCAATGCCTAATTCCTTATATGTGGAATGCACTCCAGGCACAAATTGCATATATTTTAGGCAGGCTGAGACCTAAATGGAAGTGCTAACAAGGCCAGTATTGATCTGGTCCTATGTTGGCAGCCACAGGTTCCACAAGGGAGGAGATACAGGAACCTGGAGCTTATTCAGGCCTGCACGAATGGGGTTATCCACCCAGGTCTTGGGGCTAAAGAATTCATTATAGAATGCTAGAGCAGTGGGCTTGGAGGTTGTCTAATCAAGAGGTTGTCTAATTCAGCCTCCCTCTCCAGGCAGGATTAAGAACATTGTTCCTGGCTTCTTTTCATCTAATTGGCTCTAAAAAATCCTGCAGCAATGGAGATTTCCCCACCTTCCTCAGCAATCTGTTCCAGCCCTTAACTACCCCAGCAGTTAGAAAACTTTTCCTGATATCTAACCTTAATCTCCCTTGTTGCAGTTTAAGCCTTTTTACCTCTTGTCCTACCCTCTGCGGATGTGGAGAACCCTTTTCTGTTATCATGTCTCTCAGTCTTTTCTAGATTCAACAAACTCAGTTCTTTCGATCTTTCCTCATAGGCCATGTTTTCTAGATCTCTACTTTTTTTGTTGCACTTCTCTGGACTCTTTTGCATGGTCCACCTCTTCTTCTTCTTTTTTTAAGTATGATACCACAAACTGGGCGCACTACTCCAGCTAAGGCCTTTCCAATGCTAAATGAAATGGAAGGATGACTTCACATCTCTTACATATGATATCCCCGCTCATTCATCTCTATTTGGTGTAGTCTTTTATCACAACAGAATGACACATGTTCAATTCATGCTCTAGCATGGCCCTTGCATCCTTCTCAGCACAGCTGCCCAGCCAGTCATTCCCCAGTTTGTCTGTGTGTGGTTGGTTATTCATATGTAAGTATAGCATTTATTGAATTGGAATCCAATTTCAGGCCATTTCCCCAATTTGTTTCAAGATGATTTTGAACTCTAAGCCAGCCCTCTGAGGTACTTGCAGCTTAGTATTACCTGCCAGTTTAATAAGGTAATCTGTATCTCTATATCTAAGTGATTTAATTAAAATATTAAATAGTACTACACCTCCAAGGAACCCCATCCTTCCACTTTGAGAGTGGCCCATTAATAAGTACACTTAGCATATCACTTTCCAACCAACTGTGTAGCCCCTCCATACAGTCATTTCCTCTAAACCAGCGTTTTCAAACTCAAATGAAGTAGTGGGCCAGATCCAGACTGCAGGACTTCTCATGGGTTGAATGACTAGGGTGACTATGTCCCAGTTTGGCTGTGTAGCAGAAAGCCCCTTTTCTTCTTGCCTGCAGTTGCTCTCCCCTCCTTGGATATGTTTTTCCTCTTCTACCTTTTCTTCCTTCCTCTTTCTTTCACTTTAAGATAAGGAATTATGTTTTGAAATTTGTGTGTGCGCATTTTGTATATCCCCTTGTATTTTGGTATTTTTATTTATTTGTGTGCCATGGCATTACTTTTGTAGCTTATATTTTATACTCCTCACCTTTCAACTTTCAACTAAATGTGTTTAGTTTCATAAGTAAGTTATACATTGTAACAATGTTAACAAGGGCAGAAATCAAACTGCCCTTCCCTGTATCAGGCTGGCCTCTGAAAGAGCAAGTGAATCAGTAATTGAATGTGTAACACAGTAGCAGAGAGCAATTAACACCTGGGAAACTGCAGATCAACCAACGGAAGAACTCAATAGAAGACAATGGAACAACCGGGAAATCTCTAAACATCACTGATCAAGGGCTGGAAGCCCTGGTCTGAGTTAATCAACGCCGGGGACCAACTTTTGGGCTGAATATTTCCAAATCGACCACTCCCAGAGCCCTATTCAAAATTCATCAATGGACTCCCAAACCTGCATGTACATGCGGACAACCCCTGGGGCTGACAGATGCCATCCAGTAGCCACCAAGGGGGGAAGTCCCACGAGGGTCAATGACCCCTGGAATGGGCAAACCTGAAAACTGGGGAGTCACCAAAGTCTGCCAAGGACAGATAAAAAGCAGTGAAAAGTGACCCTCAGTGGCGTCCTCTTGATCTCCAACTTGACCAGCACCCGACCTGTCCAGCCGGAAGGACCAGCCGGCAACCCCCTTCTGGAGGATAACACCACGCTGAAAGAAACCTCAACGACAGACTCCAGTGCCTGTGGGATAGGTATACCTAACTCTTGTAGTTTGCTACTGTGTGTGTGTGTGTGTGTGTGTGTGTGTGTGTGTGGAAGGACCAGCCCCAAGGTTTATGATTTAACTCATTACAGTGTTTCAGTCTGCTAATAAACCAGAATTTTAAGGATCCCGAGTTGGACATTTGTAGCCAACAGCTGGGACAGTCCCAGATTTCATAGGCCATCCCAGCTGGTTGGTAAAAACTGAAACAGAAGTCCCAGAATCAGCCACCTAACACAGTGCTTTCTTTCCCTGCTCACTCTTTTGCACATGGGTGTGTAGCAGCAGAGCTGGCCTTAGGGAAAGTGGTGCCCTGGGCAAACTTGTATTTTGGCTCTCCCCTTCCTCCCTCCCCCTGCCAAGTCAGCAGCACTGTTGCAGGCAGGGGCAGGAGCACGGGGAGCAGTCTCGCAGGGACATAAAGTGGCATTATTTGCCAGGTTGGCAGGTGGGCAGGCACTGCTGCTGTTGGGCAGAAGCAAAGTGGATGAGCTGGTGTAGGCACCACCCCCACCTGCACATGCCTGGCCTAGCTCTTCTTGAGCAGTGGCTGAAGATGGGAGGTAGGATGGGCTGGGCACCGGTCCAGTCTACCTGCCTTGCTCCCGCCCAGCAGCAGTGGTTCCTGCCTACCCACCTGGTGCACTATTCTGCTCTGCCTTTACTTGAAACACAGTGTCCTGGATTTCCTTAAAAACAATATGGTCACCCACCGATGAGATGACCCACCTCCAGATCCAGCCTGTGAAGAAGTAAGCCCTCTGCTTATGAAACCTTAGCCTATATTTCTCTAATTTAGGTAGTCTTTAGGGTGTAAGGCTACCCCGCCTTCTGCCTGACTTCAGACTAAGTCTGTTAACTACATCTTCCAGTTGGATGAACCTGACTGTCACTCACAGTTGTGAATGGACTCTTCAACATGTCTCTCACTTTCTTCCACCAGGTGTGCTATCAAACTTCTATATCAGTTGGATGGATTTCACAAAGGTCTTTTAAAATTGGGTGCTATTTGTCCCCAGAGGTTCTCATTTCTTCAAAATGAGCCACTAATGAATTTGGATCCTTCTGAAATAAATCCCTATTTCCTTAATTACCCATTGAGTTCAAAATGTAGAATGTGTGTGATAGCTGGTTATTTCTCTGTAGGGTTCAGCAGATTTGCCTGGCTGTCACAGGCAATTCTTGGATTTAGACAACATTCTGGTTAGTGGCTTCTTATTATCCTGGATAATCAGTCTTCAAAGTACTTTATGCCCCCTCGAAGTCATCAGTGTTAGGTGTGATGAAAGGTGATATTTTATATCATACGGACAGGTAATCATTCAAATTACCAGAAGTACATTTCCAGCCACAATCCATATTTTCCATTTAAAAATTCTCGGTAAGAGATTTGTTGTGATTGGTGAGCCATGTAAGTGTCTGAAAAATGACTGTCCCTACCTCTTTTTTCCTCTGTGCATAATTCATCTCAGCTGGTGTTAGCAATCTTGATCTGTAAGCAGTGGGAATCTTCTGAAAGTGGTTATTATGGCAGAGAACTATTAAACTAAAGATGTGACAAGACATTCATAATTAGGGCCTGGTTTATATCACAGGACCAGCTCATGGTGTGGTGGCTCTGTTAATCTTGGAGTTCTCCAAGTACACCTCCCCCACCACTGATTGGCGGAGGGGCCCTGCGGCCCCCGCTGCTTGTTCCTGATGGCCAGGAGGCAAAAACTGCTGTTTTAAATATGCCACAGTTTTGGCCTCCTGTCTATTCAGCAAAAAACAGCAGGAGACAAAAACGAAGTATATTTAAAACCATGGTTTTCACTTTCCAGCCACCAGGAGCAAGTGGTGAGCGGCTGGGCCCCCCCGACAATTAGTGGGACGGGGGTGGGAAGACTCCAAGTTGAAAGGAGCCACCACATTGCAAGCTGGACACATGATTGAAACCAGGCCCCACTCATAATGCACAAGGAGAATAGTGCTGCTAAAATACATCTTACTTTTTGTTTAGCATATTCTCTGCAACAGGCCAGTGTTCTTCCTTGAATGTCTAAGGTAACTTCTAACTCAATGGGCACATCTGAATGAGACATTTAGTGCGCAGTTGAGTAATTAGCTCTACAGGAAACATCTCAGTGTCTACATGTGCATCCCTACTAGGGTACATGAAACTAATAAACTCTGCAGTAGGTTAGGACTTGTAAAGTCCTACCATGCTGTGGAGTTTTTTCATGCACCGCAGCGCATGTGTAGATGCTGACTTGGCTGGCTGGGGCATGAGAGTGCTTCATTGCAGGGGCTGCCTGCCAGCTAGCCTTGCAGTAAAGCACCCTTGTGCCCCAGGCAGCCCCTCTGCAGCACACTGAGCTCTTTTGGAGCGACCTTGGGCTGACTGGCTAACCCCCGGGCCCTGCCCTGCCAGCTGCGTCTGCTGCAACCTGGCTCAATGTGCTGTGGTCTGGGCGCATGTGTAAACCATGTGCCTGGGAGTTTCCCAGGAGCAATAAACTGTGGAGCAATAATGGCTCATGTAGATGTGCCCAATATGAAGCACTGCAGCTCAATCTCCACTCTGGTCCTTGCAGTTGGAAGTTGGTCTAGCTGAGTACCTACAATGATAGAAACAAAGGTCTTGCCCGTACCAGAAGTACCTCAGCTGTCTGAGATCCTATACGGGAGGGAGCAGCACTGTCTCATGGAGAGGGCACAAGACTGGGAATTAAGCAGCCTTAGGACTGCTTGCAGCCATTAACCTCCCCCCCCCACCTGTGTTTTACTAGAAGAAGTAGCATGTTAGTTCAAACTGGCTTTACAGAGTCTGTAAATATCAGGCACTTCAGTGGGGCTTTTTGTCACTTTTAGCTAAAGCTGACTCAACCACTTATTAGATAAAAGCACTGAAAAAGCCCCACTAAAGACCTGATCTTTACAGATGTGGCAGACTTACTGATGCAGCTCAGCCTGCCCAGACTCAGGGAATCTCTGTTGTGATTGGTGGAGCCCATCCACCAATCAGGTAACTGTTGGGAGGGGCTTTGCCCTGCTTGTACTAGGGGTGAGAGAGAGAGAGAAAAAAAAGAAAAGTCTCGGACCTGGTTTGAGACTGTACTCTGCTGGGCCAGCAGAACTTCAGGGGGCAGAGCCTCTGAAGAGAATAAAAGGAGCTGCGTGCCCAGCACTCAGGGAAGACCTATCAGGGAATGGAGAAGAAAGCGGGGCAGAAGACGATCTGGGAAGAGCTGCCCAGTGGGCGGAGCCAGCACCCAGAAGAGCCCCCCAAAACTCCCCATGCTAGTCTGATGCTCCAGCCCCAGCCAGTTCACAGTGCGGCACATGGGGCCCAGACTCTGGGAGCCACTTGAGGCAGCTCAGGTCTGCAACCCTGACAGGCGGCTGGGAGCATGGTGCACAGCTTGCTGCATGGAGCCAGGACCCTGGGAGCTGTTCAGGCTGTTGGCTTCAAATGTCCAACTCGGGATCCTTAAAATTCTGGTGTATTAGGCGGATTGAATCACTGTAATGAAGTTAAATCATAAACCTTGGGGCTGGTCCCCACACACACACATACACGCACACACACACACACACACACATGCACACACACAGTAGTGAGCTATAAGAGTTTTACCTATCCCACAGGCGCTGGAGTCTGCTGTCGATGGCCAATTCAGGCTTCTTTCAGCGTGGTGTTATCCTCCAGAAGGGGGTTGCCGGCTGGTCCTTTTGGCTGGACAGGTCGGGTGCTGGTCAAGTTGGAGATCAAGAGGGCGCTGCTGAGGGTCACTTTTCACTGCTTTTTATCTGTCCTTGGCAGACTTTTGGTGGCTCCCCGGTTTTCAGGTTTGCCCAATCCAGGGGTCGTTGACCCTCATGGGACTTCCCCCCTTGGTGGCTACTGGATGGCATCTGTCAGCCCCAGGGGTCGTCCGCATGTACGTGCAGGTTTGGGAGTCCATTGATGAATTTTGAATAGGGCTCTGGGAGTGGTCGATCTGGAGATATTCAGCCTAAAAGTTGGTCCCCGGCGTTGATTAACTCAGACCAGGGCTTCTAGCCCTTGAACAGTGAAGTTTAGAGAATTACCGGTTGCTACATTGTCTCCTATTGATTTCTTCGGTTGGTTGATCTGCGGTTTCCCTAGGTGTTAATTGCTCTCTGCTACTGTGTTACACATTCAATCACTGATTCACTCGCTCTTTCAGGGGCCCGCCTGATACAGGGAAGCGGCAGTTGGCAGTTTGATTCCGGCCCTTGTTAACATTGTTACAATGCATAACTTACTTCTGAAACTAAACAGATTTAGTTAAAAGGTGAGGAGTATGAAATATAATGCCATGGCTAAGAGTAATGCCATGGCACACAAATAGATAAAAATACCAAAATACAAGGGGAGATAAAAAATACACACATACAAACTTTAAAACACAATTCCTTATCTTATACTGAAAGAAAGAGGAAGGAAGAAAAGGTAGAAGAAGAGAAACATATCCAAAGAGGGGAGAGCAAATGCAAGCAAGAGGAAAAGGGGGCTTTTTGCTACACGGTGGCTCGGGTCCCAACCCCTGGCTTGAGGCCAGGCCCCCGGTGTACAAGCGGTGCACCGTATGGACTGGGACTCTAGGAGTTGCACTGGGCAGCTCAGGTCCCTCATTCCCTGGCAAGCAGCCAGGCTTTTTCAGTGCATGGACAGTGCATGGCAAATCAGAGGCCCTGGGAGCTATTTGAGGTGGTTTGGACCTGTGGCCACTGGCACAGGGCCAGTATCTCGGTGCAGACAATGCTGCACAGAGGAATCGGGAATGGACTGAACCCTGGTCCTGCATGAGGTGACCCGGGCCTCCAACGCTCCCCCGCCTCTCGCCTCACCCCCTGCAGAAGACAGAGCCCTCATTGCACACCATAGTGCACAGGGTATCAGCGGGCAGTAGCCCCAAGGAGCCATTGGCCCAGAGGCCTTGATAGAGAGGAGCAGCAGGAGCGAGGAGATGTGGACCATCCGGATGGACAGGGGGACAAGGCTGAACTCCTCAATGAGTTCTTTGCCTTAGTGTTCCTAAGTGAGGGGCAAGACAAGTCTCTCACTGGGATTGTAGAGAGGCAGCAGCAAGGTGCCAGACTGCCATGCGTAGACCCTGAGATGGTGCAGAGTCACTTGGAGGAACTGGATGCCTTTAAGTCGGCAGGCCCGGATGAGATCCATCTGAGGGTACTGAAGGCACTGGCTGATGTCTTTGCACAGCCACTGACGGGAATATTTGAACACTCGTGGCGCGTGGGCCAGGTCCCGGAGGACTGGAAAAGGGCCAATGTGGTCCCCATTTTCAAGAAGGGGAGGAAGGAGGACCTGGGCAACTATAGGCCAGTCAGTCTCACCTCCATCCTTGGCAAAGTCTTTGAAAAAATTATCAAGGCTCACATTTGCGAGGGCCCGGCAGGACAAATGCTTAGGGGAAACCAGCATGGGTTCATAGCAGGCAGATCATGCCTGACTAATCTAGTCTCTTTTTATAACCAGGTTACAAAACGCCAGGATGCAGGAGTAGGGGTGGATGTCGTATACTTAGACTTCAGGAAGGCCTTCAATACGGTATCCCACCCCATACTGGTGAACAAGTTAAGAGGCTGTGACTTGGATGACTACACAGTCCAATGGGTGGTGAATTGGCTAGAGGGTTGCACCCAGAGAGTCGCAGTGGATGGGTCGGTTTTGACCTGGAAGGGTGTGGGCAGTGGGGTCCTGCAGGGCTTGGTCCTTGGACCGATACTCTTCAAAGTCTTCATCAGCGACTTGTACAAGGGAGTGAAGTGTACTCTGTCCAAGTTTGCGGATGACACAAAACTGTGGGGAGAAGTGGACATGCCGGAGGGCAGGAAACAACTACAAGCAGACCTGGACAGGTTGGACAAATGGGCAGAAAACAACAGAATGCAATTCAGCAAGGAGAAATGCAAAGTGCTACACCTAGGGAGGAAAAATGTCCAGCATACCTACTGCCTAGGAAATGACCTGCTTGATGGAACGGAAGCAGAAAGGGATCTTGGAGTCCTAGTGGACTCCAAGATGAACATGAGTCGTCAGTGTGATGAAGCCATCAGAAAAGCCAATGGCACTTTATCGTGCATCAGCAGATGCATGACGAACAGATCCAAGGAGGTGATACTTCCCCTCTATCGGGCGCTGGTCAGACCGCAGTTGGAATACTGCGTGCAATTTTGGGTGCTGCACTTCAAGAGGGATGTGGATAACCTGGAGAGGGTCCAGAGAAGGGCCACTCGTATGGTTAAGGGCTTGCAGGCCAAGCCCTATGAGGACAGACCAGAGTACCTGGACCTTTTAGCCTCCGCAAGAGAAGGTTGAGAGGTGAGCTTGTGGCTGCCTATAAGTTCATCATGGGGGCACAGAAGGGAATTGGTGAGGTTTTATTCACCAAGGCGCCCCTGGGGGTTACAAGAAATAATGGCCACAAGCTAGCAGAGAGCAGATTTAGATTGGACATTAGGAAGAACTTCTTCACAGTTCGAGTGGCCAAGGTCTGGAACGGGCTCCCAAGGGAGGTGGTGCTCTCTCCTACCCTGGGGGTCTTCAAGAGGAGGTTAGATAGGCATCTAGCTGGGGTCATCTAAACCCAGCACTCTTTCCTGCCTATGCAGGGGGTCGGACTCAATGATCTATTGAAGTCCCTTCTGACCCTAGCATCTATGAATCCATGTGATTTCCCTTGGCGCGTGAGTTACCTGGGAACATGGGATCTCCCACAGGAAAGGGAGCACCCAGGTCAGGCCTCTCAGGTGGGCTGTTTGGAAGGTGACCTTACTGAGTCACTGGTCAAGAACCCCGGGGAAATTCCCCTTTCATACTGGTTGCAGGAGTGCTGCCAATGCACTGGGACCAGTCTAGTCCCTGAGGGCTTAAAGGGTTTTTTAATCAAAATTAAAAAATCAGAATTAAATGAGAAGGCCTTAAAGGGTTAAGTTTAATCTAAGGCTGATGCACCTTATATTTTGTGGAAGCGCCTTATATTTTATTATTTATAGTGTGATGTGTTGTTCAAGGTTATTATATGTATGTATGTATATAGTTGGGATAGTGACCTTGGTTGATACTAGGGCTGTGTGAAATTTCGCCGGGTGTTTTGTTTCGAAGCTGTTTCGACGCGTTTCGAGCTTGAAACAGCGAAATTGAACAGAAAGAAAAGGCTTTGAAACAGCTTTGTAATGAAATGAGGGCACTCAAAATGTTTCAAAACGTTTTGAGTTTTGAAGCCAGGCTTACTTGGCTTCAGTGCCGGCCCCAGCCAGCAGCGGCAGCCTGCTGTCATCCCATGTGCAGATCTGGGGGCCCATGTCCCCCCGGGGAGGAGTCTGGCACAGCCCTACAGCCCTTCCAGGGGTGCAGGCCACCAGATCTGCATGTGGGATGACAGCGTGCTGTCGCTGCTGGCTGGGGCCAGCAGCAGCAGCAGTCTTACAGGCACTTGGCACGGGCTGTGCCCAGTGCCGGTCATATCCGACAGGGGCAGCTTGCCAGTGCTACTTGTTCCTGGGGTATGCCTGTACCACATGCCCTCTGGCATGTGGCAGGTTACCCCAGCAGGGGGAGGGGATGCTGGGGCCAGCACTTGGGATCCTGGGGGCTTCCTGGGACTGCAGCAGCAGCAATCCTGCCACGTGGAGTGTGGCTTCAGCCAGTCAGGCTCTGGTTTTGGGCAGCACATATCATTGCCCCCACATGCTCCATTTCACTATTTTTTTTGCAAGGCTTTTTTCGACCCACCTATGCTGCTACCTTGCAGCATGGAGAACAGCTGAATATGTGGTATGTGGCACCACAGATGTGTCTGTGGTGCCATGTATTGCATGGCCGCACTCATCTGGATGCAGCCTAAGAAGTATCTATTTGTAGATACTTGCTCCAAGATCATGGGCAAATCACTTCACCTCTGTAAGCCACTGTTCTTCCATCTCACTCTTTCTGTGGTCTGCTCAGGCTGTAAGTTCCTTGGGGCAGGGGGGTCTCAAGTACGTTTGCACAATGCCTGGCAAAATGAAGCTCTGATAGTAATGCAGGGATTATATATTCATGTATAACACAATAGCAGCAACAGCTCCTGTGCTGGGCAGCTCAGCAGAGGGCAGCAGTAAGAGCACATGCACACTCCAGCCAGCACCCTGCAGTGCTAGCAGCTGTTGGAAGCAGTTAGGAACACAGGACTAGAAGAGACCTCCTGGAGCAGTGAGTCCAGCCCCCTGCTATGGCAGGCACCACCTCAAAAAGCAGCAAGCGCATCACGGGTACACTGCGTGGAATCCTAGAGTGCCAGCTCCCTGAGCTGCTGACTGTCGCTAAGGTGAAAGCCCCTCAAACCTGCACTCCTGGATGATCAATGTGAAGAAGCCAAGGCAGCTGTGGTGTGTGAGGCTGCTCCCTTCCTTTCTGCTTGTCACAGCTGTAAAAACTCTGTGGCTGTCCCTGGGGTGGTTAGTCCTTTCCCAGATAGCTGCTGTTCTGTTACTTGGGCCTGTTCCGTAGGCCAGCAGGCTGAATATGAGCTGGCCTCCTCTATGGGCACTGGTCAGACTGCATAAGCATTAATTTCTAGTTCTCCTCTTCTACTTTCTCTGCTCCCTATATGGCTGTATAACACCCTCCCCAGCCTCTCCTCATAGCAGGGTTTCGGGATCTGGACCTTCACAATGTCCACATGCCAGTGTGGCTTATGGCTTAGTTAGCCAGGACAGCTTCTGGTGCCACTGTGCAACATGGGCCAGGCCTTCCTTTCTGTGTTTGGTTTTTAAGGTCACGCAGCCAGCCTTTGGAAGGGACTCTTTCAGTTTTAAGGGCAGTTCCTAAGCCAAGGTATAGGGTTAGGATGCTCCAAAGAACCTGTGAGGGTGCCCTGCTGACCTCAGTAGGAAGCTGCATGGACTCCAGGGATGGTTTCTACTATGGTGTAAGTCTAAATTCTGGGATTTTTGAAGGAGTTACAGGCATATTGTGGCTCTCCCTGAACATGCAACAACCCCCCCCCCCCCCCCCCCCAAATTTAGGTCCTGGGAATCTCAGTCCAAACTTGCACCCTAAATTAGTAGCTATTTAGGACCTTTGTTGTTTCATATGGTTCCTCTTAGGAACCATGGCAACTCCTGTCCTGTGAGTCTTTTTCTACCCCAGGCTACTTCCCTCTCTCTCCTTCCTTCCTGTCCAGATGTGTCTCCTTTGTTCTGCTTCCCTTCACAGTAGCAACTCTCACATCTGCCTTCCAGTGGGTTTCCTACCTGCTCCATCCCATCCCTCTAAAATGCTTACCAGGGAGTTCATCAATGCCAACAGTGGCTGCTTATACATGTACTCATTTGTGTTCTAATTAGAACGCTCTAGCATTGCCTCACCATCACATGTATTAAACCCCTACACATTTTAAAATGGCCACGGGGCATTTTATTTAAACTTTGTTGAATGAGTTTCAGATAAAGCATCCCATGGCCATTTTTAAATGCATGGGGGCTTAATACACATGACAGTGAGCCATTTTAATTAAAAAAGCTGTCCGGAAACTGCACTAATTAAAGCATCCCCCCCAGCACATGTATAGGCAGCCTTTAAGCTGTTTTCACTGAGTCCCTTAGTTCAAACCTCAGCAAGACTGATGGGGCAGGGGTGGGGGGAAGGGGGTGGAGTGAAGAGTGGCAAGGGACTTCACACCTCTCATAGTCTGTTCTTTCAGGCTTTCTAAAGACTTAGGAAGAACACACTGTACGTGTTTACATGAGATGCTTACTGTGGAGTTGCCCAATTAGGTCTGCAGTAAATGTCTCAGCATCTACACATGCACTCCTGTTAGGCCTCAAGTAACTAATAATCTCTACAGCAGGTTAGTACTTGTAAATACAAGTATTATCCTGCTGCAGAGTTTTTTCATGCTCGCCAACACACATGTAGACACTAACCCGGCTGCCTGGGACACAAGGGTGCTTCAGTGCAGGGGCTGTCTGCCAGCTAGTACTGCACTGGAGCATCCTTGTGCTCCAGCCAGCCCCTCTGCAGCACATTGAGCCAGGTTGGAGCAGCCCCAGGCAGGCAGGCTGACCCTTTGGATCCCCTGTCAGCCGGGCTGCTCCAACCCAGCTCAACATGTTGCGGTCCCAGGCGCACTTGTAAACGTGGCACCCAGAATAATAAACTTCAGAGCACTATGCACTGGAGTTTATTCCTGTGCATTAATATGCATATGTAGGGCTCCCACTGATACTCACATTAGGAAGGTTTTCTTTGTAACCCTAAGGACTAGAAACTTCTTCGTTTGGTTTACATGGTAGTTTAGGATTCTACAAAATCTGGGTGCACCAAGATGACTGCATAAACACATCAAGTGGACCAGATCTCTCATGTTCCTAATTATCAAACCTGTTTTAGTGGCATTCACAGCCATGGTTTCTCTGTTTTGATATTGTGATTCTCACCACAGACTCTGAGTATGAGGAAGTGACCCTCCAAAGTTTACAGGGGTTTGGCTTTTTTAGAACTCTAATTCAACAGGGATTTTTTGGCCTACAGAAAATCAGCATTTGGGATATTTCAGCAAGTGGTCATATCCCACACAATGACCTATTAGCGTACGTTGGGAAAGTTCTCTGGAATCTACTGTTTTCAGTAGAAGGTGTTACTCATTTCAGTTCTCAGTTCTTGCCTTGGCCTGGTGTGTTTTGGTACAGAAATAGCCAGGATGTGTCCCTTGAACAGGGCAGATAGAAGAACATATGGGACAGTTGTAATACTATGAAGATAAAGCCCACAGATGGCCTGACCAAGCACTGACCATGGACCCAGTCTAGTGCCTGCAAAAATGTATAGGAGTCTCATGATTTCAGTGGTCTTTACATTAGTAAAGAAAGATAGTTAGCCAAGTCAGGCAGAAGGCAGGGCACGGTAGCTCTTTGCATTAGGCCAGATCTGCACAGTAGGACAGAGACATTGATGCTATTGCTTGTGAGTCCTTATGACCCACAGAAATCTTCATTTCTAGCTCTTGTTTCATTTTCCCACACAGTCCCAGACTGACAATTAAATGACTCAACTAGTGGCTTAAACTTCCTGACTCAAATACTGTAACTCCAAAACCAGAGCCATAAAAAAGAGATGATTGCCCTTGTGGGGAAATCTGCTTTGGGTTCCCATCCCCTGTAGACATAGAGAGACAGGGGTAGCCACAAGCTGAGGAGGAGGGTGCTATTCCTTTGTCTTCAGTAGCTTTGTTCCCACTCACTGCAGGCTGGCCTCAGCTTGAGTCCTGCTCTGGAGCCACTGACCATATTGATGAACTGCCTGAGGAGAGCAATGGATCAATACCATAGGGATGGGAGAGACTGAAGGAACTTTCCTGTGGCTTGCCTACCTCTGGGAATGGAGTCAAGATGGGTGGGGTGAGGTGATTCATCTGTGCTTCACAGCAAAACCCACAAGAGGGGTAGAGGACAAAGAGGGTTCCCCCCCGCAAGCAAGAATACTTTTATACACCAGGAACTTCCTTGCACATCTAGGTTCCCCCCCATGAGCTCATTGTGTGCCACCCTCCCACCCCCCTCTACTTCAGGATCTTCCTGCAGCCCCCCAAGCTGTTCCCTCATGTAAGGGACACTCTTCACCACCACTTCTTCCATGACCAGGCCCCCTTGTATTCCCAGATCATCGCAGCTCATGTATCCCCTCATATCAGGCCAGATGCCCTGTGTCCCCCATTCTTCCCTATGCCAGTAATCCAGTCAATTTATAACAGTTTTAGCACAGGTGCTTCTTGGGCAGAAGGGCTGGGTTCCTCTTCCAGGGCCCTGCTACCTGTCTCTAGGTGGCTCTCCATGCACTTAAGCAGGGGACTTCTGGCTTGTTTTAGTGAAATAAAACTCATGGAAGAATGGCTCGAATCAATTTAAATGTATCAATATTGGAGCTTTGCCCCCAGGTAGCCAAACCTATGTGGGTACATAGGAAAGTCTTCTGATATACACTGGCACTAGGTACAAGGCTTTCTGTCCCAACTCTACTTCAGATGCTTATAGAGACTGGACAGCCTGAAAGGCATGGGGTAAATATCCCTGAGATCAGCCACAAATAGATCACAGATAACTACCACCAACAGCAGCATCTGGGGAGTGGAGGTGCAGATGGGGAAGTTTATGTGGTTTGCATTGTATCACACTACTGCTACAACCAGCCTGGTTTACACTTGGCACACCTATACGAGATGCTTTACTGCGCAGTAAACTAATCTACTGACCAGTAAAGCATCACTGTCTACACATGCACAGTGATTACTGCACAGTAAATACAGGTGGTAGATTAACGGTGCAGTAGCTACTGTGCAGTAGCACATGTGTGAACAGCTGACCAGGAGCAAATTGCTTCTGATCAGCCAAGACAGCAGGGGATGGGGGGACTGTTCCCTCCCCAGCAGCTTTTCCCAGCCCTGCACCCCAATCTGCCAGTCAGGGTGCAGGAGTGGGAGGCAGCTTCCCTGGTGGAGGGGACAGCTCCCCCTGCCCACTGCAGCCCAGGACTGACCCCAATGTCCCCTGCCAGCCTGGGCTGGCACCCAGGGGAGCCTGGAGCTCCCCCTAGCTGCTGTAGCGGGGCAAAGCAGGGCCCTGCACTGAACTGCTCCGGCTGGGAGTAAATATGCTAACAATGGTCACACATGTAGACAGGCTCCTGGGGAAAGCTTACTGTGCAGTATTTTACCGAGCAGTAAGCTTACAGTGTATTAATAGCATGTGTATATGTGCCCACTGGGTGCCACACGTAGGACCAGGGAGGCTACTCTAGCTTAGAGCCACCCCATGATTGCTGTAATTTACCCTATGAGCCAAATGCCCTCTGTCAAGCTCTGTAGGGCACAAAATTGACTTAAAGCCCTTCTATACTGGGTAGCATTTTCTTTGCTCTGTGCCCTGGAGGAGTAACACAGATGAGATCCTTTTGATTTTTATCCCAGGACTCTAGGATTTGAGCTGAGGCAGAGGCTAACTGCCAGTGTTTGAATCAGGCTTTCATGAGGGGATTTCTTGCATCTTGGATCACACAAAGCATTTCACTTTCCCTTGTGTCATTGTAACAGGTTTATGCTCCAGGGGCAGCTATATCACCCCCAAAGTGGCTATGCAATCCCTGCCCAACTCCAACTCTAGGGTGTCTTCCCCTCCTTCTCTGCCATGCCTTTGATATAATTGTTTATTAGGAGAGAGGCTGCCTAAGGGTCCTAGAGCAAGCCTAAACATGGGCTTTGTCCTCCCCAGTACCCACTCCCATGCCTCACAAGTAATACCCTTTCCTGAAGTCACACACCCCTCCTGGGCTCCATGCCTCAGTCCTTGCACCCTCCTGAATTATGGGCTCCTTGGTCCACTCGGTCTCCAGCTATGACCTTCAGTTTGCCTAGACCCTGGACCTGCTCCTAGACCACTTGAGATCTCCAGGCTTCCTGGCCCCGGCAGTCTCCGTCTGTGGTCCCTGACCTTCAGTCTCCCTAGATCCTGGCCCTGCTCATAGGCCAGAAAGAACTTTGGGCTCCTTTAGCCCTGCTGACAACCACCTCTCCTGTCCAGGTTGTGGGCTTACCCACCCCTGTAGCCTGGCTTACCCAACCTCCACTGTTCTGCTAGGTGCCCTGCTGCCAGCAACTCCACTCTCTCTGGCTCCTGGAGCTAGATTGCCTGACCAGCTCAGGCTTTGGGCTTATATGCCTCAAGCCTGGCCCCCTTCCCTAATCAGCCCATGCCACACCTGCAGACTGCTTCTCTCTCAGCCTTTCCGCTTAAGGTGACAAGTGTGCCAAGCACCCTGTCACAGTCATCCTGTGGAACAGAGATGTATGTATACTGCTAACTCCATCGGGGTGACCTTGAAACGCTTTGCCTTTTTATACAGGAAGGCCAGAGAAGAAAAAAAAAATAGCAGCCACCACATTCCTAACCATATTAAAACAGGCATTATTAATTTGTTGTGATGCTGGATTAGTGAACAGCATGGGCTCAGGAGAAAGGGCTATGGAACAGGCCATTAATGCTAATCAATCAGAAGTTGCCATGAATTTACCTTTGTCTTTCATCATGATGACCCCCCACAAGGATTTTTCCCCTGAAAATGAAGGGAAGTATGCTGCGCTAAGAATGAAATAATACTAGCATTAAGGGAAAGGGCATAAACTAGGTTTGAAATTTCTACCTCTTATTCTGGGTTTTCTGAGGGCTTGATTCAAAGTTCACTGAACGTATTGGACTAGACTGTCCAATATGACAGTCTAGTCCAATATACTAGACTATTCTACTGACTGCCAGCCAACTTCATTTGGGTGTATTTGGGTTGACTCAGAACCTTTCATTATGTCTACACTAACAAACAAACAAACCAACCCGGACACATCATTTGTGCTGTCAACCCAAAAATAACTTCTATACCACTTGGCTCAAATAGGTCTTGGTAGAGATGGCTTTTTACAGAATCCCAGGGCTGGAAGGGACCTAAAGGGCCATCTAGTCCAACCCCCATACGCATGCAGGAATTGTTGTTCTAAGCCTGGTGGGGTAAAATTCTTTCCTGACCACAAATATTGTAATTGCTTTAACTCTGAGGTGAGGGGCCAGACCTTCTTTCTGGGAAACTCCAGGTTTAAATCAGGAGCATTGGTGCACATAGCAGCAAAAGGGGAAAAAATCCTCTTCTGGTCCCATGTGGCAACCAGAAGGCCCAGCATGGGAATTACTTATATAAGATCACAGGCATACTCCTAGATTATTCTTGACCTGTGCTTGCCCAATCTGTTCTTCAATGCCTTCAGTGATGGAGAAAACCAGTAAAACCCGTTACAGTTACCTCTTGTCCTGTCTTTCATGGCAAGGGAGAACAATGTTTCTCCATCTTTATTTGAAAACTACTTTTATGTCCCTCCTCAACATCCTTTTCTCTAAATGTAGCATACCTAATTCCAGTTCCTTCAACCTTTCCTCAAATGGCTGCATTCCAACTCCTCTGTCCCTTAATTTTGGATTCTTTGCATTTTCTCAACATCCTTATTAAAATGCAGTAACTCAGGCTGGACACAATGCTCCAGTAACCATCTCTGAGTTGAGTGTGCCTTGCATGCAAAGCTGCTGTTTAGGCCGCCTAAAACTGCATTGGCTTTTAAGCATTGGGAGAATTCTTGAATGATTTCAAATTGTACTAGGCTCAAGGAACCCACTTCCCCCATTCTGCCCTTGTCTGTGCTTACCCTGCTCTGGCAGCAGGCATCTGTTACCAAGGTTGGCCCATATATGACATCTGTGGACTCCACTGCAGCAGAGTATGAAGTGCACCCTGGGAAGGCAGCAGCCGGCATAAGGCTTGGGTACATCTATATGTCTTCTGGCTGCTGGATGGTGGCTCATTACGCTTAGCAGAGGAAATGCCAGCAAAGGAACCTCTGCCACTGCTGAATAGTTTTGACTCAGTGCATTCATGGTTTTGCACTACAAAACTTTGCAGTGCAGACAAGGCCCTACTTCTTGGATTTCTAAGGGCTTCCTGATACATGAAAGGAAGGTGTTTCCATCTGCATGATATCTGTTAGCATCTTTTCCTATTAATTACTTCTTGTTTTGTATCCAACTGAAGCCTAAATTTTCAACAGTGATTCTGAATGCTTCTCTTCCTGAGGATAAATGGATCTTATCTATAAAGCTCGCAGAAAAGCACATTCTGATGGTCTCTCAGGGTTTCCTACAAGGCTTGTTGGTTATTTTTAGTGTGAGGAGGATCAATGGAAGGCTATCCTGACTGTTAACTGTAGCCTTGATATAAGAACTGGATAGGAATGACTAGAAAAGCCATCAGGAATGCCTCTAGGACAGCCCCCAGGTGATATAAATTGTGTACTGCACCCCAGAATATCATTTAGTAGATGTATAAGTGTAGATCCTAAAGCCTTGGTCATGGACCCAGACTCTGCTGTGCCAGGTGCTGGCACACAGCAAAAATGCTGTCTGTCTTGTCTCAAAGTACCTAAGATCTAAGGGAAGATGAAGCACTATGAAGAGGGGAGCATTGAGAAATGGCTACTGATCAGTGTGATATGAGCAGTGGTTTTGGCACCAGCAGCCTAGCTGCTGTCAGTTTTTGTGGGCAATACAATATAGCAAAGGTCCACCTGAACCTAAGAGTCCATCAGGCTTGAGTGGTTAAGGCAGGGCAGTTTCTGCAGAAAGACTTTAGTATCTTGGAACCAATGTGACCAGCAACACAGCCTTTGACTTCCAACCCTGAACAACCAGGTACCTGCTTATAGCTGGGTTGACTGAGGGCAGCCTCCACCACAAGTCCAGCATGAGGGATGGGCTCATTCTCTGGCCCTATAACAGCCCTATAACAACTATGTTGCTAAAAGCTAGGAATTGTGGCCCAAATCCCGCCATTTACAACATAGGGACTATCAACTGGAACCAAGCAGAGCCCCATTGAAATCCACATGTATGTTGCCGGACTGGTGCTTTGGATTACAAATGCTGCAAAGGCTGTCTCTCATTATGTGCATGTCCAGCACTAAACACGATGGAGCCCTAATGCATGTGAAGACCTCAAGGCTACAATCAGAAAAATAATTTAATGAGACTGAATGCACACCGGATTTGTTTCTTTTTTTTGCACCTAAGTACAATTTTGATGAATATGGTGGTAGAATAATTTTCTAGCAGGCAAAAATGATTGGCCAATTTGTTTCTTGAATATTAACAGGGAATAGGTGAGTGTATGATGGAATATTAACACTGAACAGCATGTGTAGGTGGAATTTTTGCATTTCACATATTTCCTATAGGCTGACACTGGAAGGCTAAAAAGGACTGGAAAGAAAGTATTAAGCATGGTTGTTATCTTACTGCTACATCTAGTTATGAAGCTTCTCTTTACTTCTCTTCCTCTTATTTTATAACCCTTGAGTTTAGAAAAGAGGAAGGGTAGAAATCATAATGTTGATATATATCAAAAGGAGACTGGATACTTCTCTCAGTGACTCAATTTTAAAACAAAGGCAATTCCTATTTTAAGTGTTATATGAGTTTTGGTTCTGCAGAAATGTAGGTTCATGAATGCCTTTAATCATGCGCTCAGTAACACTAGGGAGGACTTTTGTATTTATTTAATTGGTGTCTTTTTGGGTATATTCTCTTTGTTAATTTTTACCTTTATGGAATAAATATTCCTGAGTGTTGTTCATTATTATGGTACTAACAGATTGTCATAATCACTCACCAAAGATTTCCAACTCTTGTAATTTATTGCAAACGTTGCTACATTTGATATATTTCTTAAGCTCCCAGCTCTTTAAATCATGCAAATATACAAAGCTTCTCAGCTTTCATTAAAAACAAATTTCCCATTTGCATGATTGCAGAAAAGGAATTAAAAATGTATAAAAAGTATACTGTGAAGGTTAAAAAAAATCAGCCCCCAAATTACACAATAAAAAAAAAAAGTGGCTTTTAGCCTCTCATGATTTGAGAGGCCTGTCTCCTAATTCTTGTATTGTGAGTTTGGGTAATACTGTTATTTACACAGTATAGCAGTACCAGCATCCCATTCTGACACTACTCTTGTTCCACTGCCAAGTGGTAGGATTGTAGATGTGTGGGTTGGCTTCTAGGTTGGCTTCCTAGTTAAAAAGAAATCAGTGACCAAGTCGGTTTAACTTGTTTACACATTATGCATAAGTCCTGGAGAGCAAGTGGACAAACAGCATACACAGCAATCTCAGGAATCTCATACCAACACCATTCTGAAGCAAATCTGCCTCAGTAATTTATTCTAATCAGATCTCAAAGCAGAGAGTGGACTGTCCTTCTGCTTCCAGAGCTCTTTCTTCAAGGAGCACTCACGTGGCCTCCACTCAGAATCCTGCATAACAAAAACTAACAACATAGTATGTCTTCCCAAGACTGAACACTTGCTCACGCTCTATATAAGCCCATAGTGATGCCTGACCTCGTAAGATGATAAACCTCTATTATATACACATTTATGGCTCAAATCCACCTGTTTCTAAGCAAACCTCCTACATATTTCTTCAGGAGCTTTGTTTGGGTGAGACCCAAAGGATAAATCCTTCCCAAATGACTCCGTCTAATCAGAAAATATTCTTGCTGATTATTTCACAGAGTCCTGTCTGTCAATACAGATGGCAGATCTCTGCAGGGGGAAAGTGTGTGGGTTTTCTATTTGAAAGATTATGTGCATAGACACATCATCTAATCATCAGACTTTTAAAACAAAGCTCCCTTGTAAAAATGGGAAATGAATCAAACCATAATCTGACATTATAGAGCGTTTGCGCAAAGATTAATACTTACAACCCTCCTCCCGCCCTTGCCTTCCAGAGACCAGTCTGGGATACCAAATGCTGGTCCCCTACATGTTCCCACTATGCCAAAGCCTCTTAACCCTGTTCTTAATTATCACAGTGGAAGGCATTTTCTGAACAGAGAGCTGCAGCAGTGCCAAGCCCAGGCAGTGGGTTTGTGAGGCGGCCAAAAAGCCAGTCTGGTGGAGTGGAACCATCACATTAATTTGATTGTGGCATAGCTGTTGCGGCTATGGGTAAAAGCTGGCATATTTTGGGCTCTTATGGTCACTGCCGTCAATGAAAAACTCTGGGTGACTTTAATGGTGCAAGGTCAAAGCCATATTAAGCAGAGCTGAGTTTTTGTGAAAGTGCTGGAAGGGAGTGGGGAACTCAACCCCCAGTGAAGTCCAATGGAATTTGGGCCTATAATACACTCTGAAGTGCCACTGACTATCCCATCTGCCTCCTGAAAAAAAATGTGAGCACAATCATTGTGGTTTGGTTAGTTTCCATTTAACAGAGAAGAAACACATTCCAATTTTTACTTTTATTAATCAAATAATTCATGGTAAAGAAGTTATCCAGTGAAGTTAACCTCTTCTCTGTCCACACACCACTCCTAATCTCTTCCTATATATTTGTTATTCACAGGTATTTGCCAAATAGTACATATAAACAACTTATAGCTCTTTCAGCATGTTTCCTTCAACAGGTTACTAGTTATGCTTTGTGATTGGTGGCTTATATCATGGGTTTTTTTCTGAATTACAATTAGAGAACAGCAAATGATAAGCAATTGATGAGTATTAGATTGTCTTATATGCACATGAATAACCTCTACACATACTAGTAAAAATATCCCTTTCAAGAAGAGCCATTCCCCACAACTTTGAGTTTGCCAAATCCCACTCCCCAAGGAATACTTATCTATAAATATATGTGCAGAACCTGACACTGGCCTTTGCAACAAAGTGGTGGGTCTTTTTCTCTATGCATGTACAGTCATTAAACTTCCATACAATGCTGGTAATTTGTATTTATTTTATGATCAGTCATCCAAATAAAATAAGGCTTAACAATTTAGGGCGTGCTACTCCCGTGATAATACTGTCTTCCATTCAGAGAGCTGCTTTCACCATAAAGGACTCTTAAATGCAGTGTAATTTATGGGATAAAGTGTTCCCTGCACTTGTATGCAGTTCCAGTGTGATTCAGTAGCAGCTGTGTGTGCATCAGAAATGTCTATGTCTGTGTACAAATTCATCCTGCCCCTAGCATAATACAACTTGCCTTTGGGTAGAATACTTTCCAAGTTATGGGCTGGTTTGAACATGGCCTGTTTCAATCTGTTTTCTCTAATAAGTTTTAAGCTTTCTAACTGAGATATTTTTAAAAAAGCAGCAGTTTCTCAGCTCCTGTGTGCAGAATGTGGAAAAGAACCTAAGTCCTTTCTAATGAGAAACAGCTGGGAGTCTGGCCTTCTAATTCAACCCCCCTGGGAACATGCTGTTCCCTGGCCTGGAATGTTTCAAAATTGCAAGAGTTTCTCTTCCCTAAATTAAAAGCCTCAAAAACTGGTTACACTGAAGAGCTGATTTAGCAGAATTTGTTACCACCTCTTTTCAGGAAGGGATGGGTGCAGATGGTGTAAACACAACCATTTGTACTAAAAAAATGCCCAGACTGCATCCTTGATATCTCCTCCCATATGGAACTGGCCTGCAGAGTCCTAACAACTGCTACTCTTAGGCAGAGATGAGGAGAGGGCAAAATGGCAGGGCCAGTCAGCTGCCGGACTCCATTTCCCAGCAGCCCCTTGCTTGCGTTATTGCTGGAGTGGTGGAGTCCTGACAGCACCAGGGTGGGGTTTCCACGGAGACCAGGCCCAGCAATGTGGACAGGGGCTGCAGGGAAACGGAGTCTGAAGTGGGTTTGGTCTGGCCCACGGGCTGGACTTTGCCTACCCCTACACTAGACTGTCATTATCTCTAACAATTTGTGCTGCAGGTTGCTTCAGTTATCTAGACCCTAGGTGCCTTATCACATCGGATATGTAAACTGTGCATAAACTACTTAAACTCTCAGCCCCACTGTTTGCATTGTAATATAAGGTAACTGTACTCCCTTTAACTGCATCTCTGTGGAAACTGGCCAGGAGCAGTCAATCTCAAAGCAGCCCTGAACTGAGTAGGTCCTGTTAATTTCAAGGCTACTAACAGAGGTATAGGTAACATAAAGAAGGGCACTAAGTGCCCAAAAGCTGGTCTGATATGTCTTCCAACAGCGCAGTTGGTCTAATAGGAGGTATCACCAAAAACCCCACAAAGCAACAACAACAACAAAAAACCTTTGTTTCTTGCAGTAGAGACTCTCTAAGAACAAGGGTGGCCTACACATATGCTCGGAGCTGGGGGAGGGGGCGTTAATTGGAGATTCCTACACAGCCACTTTAATTAAAAGGGCTCACCATCATGTGTATTAAGCACCCCCCCCCGGCCCCATGTCTCACAATGGGTGTGGGGGTGCTTTATGTAAACCTCATGAGGTTTTGTTAAAGTGCTTCTGCAGCCATTTTGAAATGCAGTGGGGTTTAATACACATGACGGTGAGGCAACGCTGGAGCATTCTAATTAAAACACGGAGCAGACTCAGTTAACCGACTCTGCTCTGACATATTCTAATTAGAATGGGAATGAACATGTCTATAGGCAGCCATAATAACCAGTCTTAATGAGCTGTAAAAAACCTTAGCACAGGCTGTCCCTGTAGATAATGAGCATCGTTCAGGTTGAGTTTGGATAAGCACATACTTTGGGTAAGGACATAGCCTTTTCTAGTCTTGTGGCTATGGACTTATGGCACACACTACATCAAATATAGCATCCCATGTTACAAATAAATCTTTTAAAAATGGAAAATGTATTATATTTGCTTTGTGCCAACCTCAGACAGAGAAAACCACAGGTAACATATCCCTATAGGGTCTCAAACTATTACCAGTAGTCAGAGACCCATGCTCTTGTCTGGAGAGAATGGGAATGCTCTGTTTGGCTTTGGGCATGTCTACACTTGCTATTAGTGTGATGCAATACACTCCAGCGCAGTTTGCACTGGAGTTTAGTGCTGTCAGGTGCTGCGTTTACATGTGTGCCCAGGACCATGGCATGATGAGCCAGGTTAGAGCAGCTCTGGCTGGCAGGGGGCCCAGAAAGTCAGCCTGCCAGCCCAGGGCTGCTCCAACCCAGCTCAACGTACTGCAGAGGGTCTGCCTAAGGCATGAGGGTGCATCAGTGCAGGGCTAGCCAGCAGGCAGCCCCCCACTGAAGCACCCTTGTGCCCCAGCCATCCAGGTCAATGTCTACATGTGTGTTGTAGCAGTGGCTCCCAACCTTTTTAGATCATGGATTGGCAAACTGTAGACTGGAAGTAACCACAGATCAGCAAACTGCGGACCAGAATAGTGCAGACCAGAAGTGACCAGCATACTGTGGACCGGCAGCCAACCCTTTTTTATACTCAGTATAAAGAGGGGTTGGCTGCCGGTCCACAGTATGCTGGTCACTTCTGGACTTCTGGTCCATCACCCAACCCTCTTGCAGACCAGCAGCCAACCCTTCGCAGCCCAGTACCAGGCCACGGCCCAGGGGTTGGGAACCTCTGTGTTGCAGCACACTAAATAGTGCTGCCATAGAACAGTGCTTGTGTTTACAAGTACTAACCTATGGTGACATTTATTAGTTTACTGCACCCGTGGGCCCATATGTAGATGCTAAGACTTTACTGTGGAGCTAATTAGTCTGCTCTGCAGTAGATATCTCTTGTAGGCGCACCCTTTATGTGGAGGACAAATGGCTGGAGAACCAGCAGCTGCTAGAGGATGTAATAGTATGCATGATGGGACCCTGGGTCAGCCAAAGCCATGAGGGTGCAAACTCTCCTTGAGGTGCAAAACCCAATTAAAGGGTATTAAACCCAAGTTTCAAGGAATAAAAAAGACCAACTTTAATAACTAGGGGAAAAAAAAACACTGCATAAGAACTGGGGAAGATAGAACATAAAAATAAAGGTTTAAAACCTACTGCCTTCTGACAGCTTTCAGTCTCACACTTGGCCAGTGATTACTTTTCATTCCTCAGCTGGTGCCAGTGGCAGGCAAGAATCATCACTGTCTCTTCAGCAAAACTTCCACTCATCCTGAGAGGTCTCGGCTTCCCTGCTGGCCCTCAGCAAGCTGCTGCAGCCCCACTGCTCCAACCTTTCCAGTCTCACTCCCCATGTGGCAGACTCCCTGTCACTACTGTCTGGAGCTTCATACCAGTGGTCTTCAGTGAACTTCAGGGCTAGGGATAGAAATTACACATAAACCGGTATAAGTGATCAGAAGCCAGTTTAAATCTGTAACCCCACAGAAGTTTAGTGCACATAAACTGCTTTCAAAATGGCCAAAACTGGTTTAAGATAAACCTGTATGGATATAGTATAAGATGTAACTGATTTAGATTAAATCAGTTCATTGAACTGCTGTCCCAGCCCCTCTCCAGATTCAAGTTAACTCACAGTCCCCCAGCATCCCAGGATGCTTTGCACCTCCCCCACAACCCCTCCCCCCTTGCAGGGTAAGTAGGCTAGCATTGGTCCAAACGGTCTGCTCCAGTGAAGCAGAGAGGTGTACTCTAGTGCCCCCCAGCTTCTGGCCTGGGCCACTGCAGGCATGTGGGTGCATTTCTGGAATCAAAAGCAAATGTCTGTTCACTTGCTTATCTGTTCAATCTACACAGTTTAGACTAACTTGTGAGGATTGAATCGATTCAGCCGTGGGCTTTTTGACTGAACTTAGCCCAGTAGGCAGCAGACTGACAGATACTCAGATGCATAATCATGCACTCTTTGGCTCCCCTGCTTGTACCTCTTTCCCCCGCCTCCCCCCAGCTTCTAGAAACAGCAGGTGTTGTCAGGACAGGGGCCCTTCCTCAGGAAAGGAGTGCACTGAGCCAGGCCACACCCAACCCTACTACAATCCAGTCATTGACCCTTTCTCCACCAGAACCAAACCCATCCAACATACATGTTCAACATGGGCTATCAAAACATACTACATATTTAACCACATAATTGTCCCAGTATACCCACACTGAAATGTCTGGACCACATCCTACCCTAAGAAAGGGCTTTCCTCCCTGGTAGGGTCGCTGTGCCTCAAGCAGAACAGTCCCATTTGGGGCTGTGAAGACAAAGACACTGACTGAACCCCTATCCCTGTCTCCTTTTCTGGAGAAGTCAGTGTTGATGCAAGCAGTAGAAAGCCAGAAGGCCTGGAGCTGAGCATACCATTCTCAGACCTCGCACTGTTCATGTATTCAGTCTCATACATTACATTCTCGTACGTACATTCTCAGAGGGCCCTACACCAGCCTTCACACTGCTTGGCTTGCCGAAGGGGAGGCTTTGCACAACCATGTAGTGGTGTGGAAAGGAAGCTATGCTCCCTTCTCTGCCTAATTGCAGCTCCAGATTGCTGCATGCTGCTAACAGGAACTTGTGCCTGAATGCCTGGTCAAGGAACAGCCCTTATCTCTATGCATCAAATGTCATTTGTCTATTTAGCAAACTTTGATTATTTTGGTCAGACTTTGGAATTCAGTCCTACTAGATATAAGAATGGACCCTGGAACCCATTGCTGACTGCACTGGACCCCTAAGGTAGAGCAACACATAAGCATGTGCTTAATTTTGAGCACATGGGGTGCCTATACACAAACAATGAGGCTGCTTCGATGTGCTATAATTACAGTGCATCAGAGCAGACTTGTCTGCTGGAGTGTGGTAATTACCATGCCCCAGCAGACTCCAGCACCTCATGTATCAGCATCCCTGCACTTCAAAATGGTGGCGGGGGTGCTTTAACTAAAGCCATTCAATGAGCTTTAGTTTAAGTGTCCCTACCGCCATTTTGAAGTGTAGGGATGCTGATACATGAGATGCTCTAAGCGCTTTAATTAGAGTGGCTCTTGGAGCTGCTCTGAGAAATCATGCTCCACCCCCCAGAGCATGTGTATGAATGCCCATGGATAGTTCCACTAGATTTTTGGGGTCTACCCAAAGACTTAAAGCTAAGCACGTGCTGACCTGATTTGCTGGATCTGAGACTGAATATAACTCAGCTCTCTCATAGTCCTAATGGGTTCTTCTGGAGATGTCATAGTGTCCCTCAGGTCTTTTAATCAACATTTTCCACTGATATAATTGCTTAACACCTAATGGCAGATAATTATTCAGAATGACTTAGAATGATTTCAGCTGGGAATGACTTAGTTTGTATTTGCTAATCACATGTGAAATAATGGCTTATTAATTATTTCAAGCATTAATAATAGATTTAATATACTAATTAAAACAAATGCAAGTAATATAATAATATAATAATTAACATACTGATAATTGTATATTATTAAATAATTGATGCATATAGTTACATTTTTATGCACAGTTTTTCCCCTTGTCTTATATGAATGCAAATGATTCAAATTGAGCAGAACTTCCTTGGAAGTGGGGAGATATGCAGGACTATTAACTGTGCAGGACTCTACAATCATGTCATTAAAGAAGTCCAATACTTCTTGTGGAATTAGACAAAATGACTCAAGGTGGCTAAATTTTGCTGCACATCATTTACAGTGTTCTTTTACCTAAGGTCTGGATTGTCAAAGGCACCCAGAATTGGGGTTAGGTTGCCAAAAGAGCCCACTGAAGCCCCAGCTCTATGTGAGCTCTGTTCAAAATTGTGCCCTAAGATACTAATTAAAAATCCATTTTAATTTATATATTTATGCTGTCACCTCTCCCAGGGCTGTTTTAAGATGTTGTCAGGGCTCAGCCATGTTTGAAATACACTACTCTATGGCAGAGCTGGGATGTGTTCTGACCTTGGCACCTTACATGTGAGTATGCGTGTGCACACGCAGAAGGGACCTAGCTACCATCCCATTTCTTTACAGTGTTTCATGCTGGAAACTAACACCCGGAGGCACTGAAAAATCAGAAGCCCTTTTTGAAAATGTTGCTAAATCACAGTCCTAATGTTTCTAGCGTAGACAAGGTGATGGAGTGACTTTCATTCCTCCTTGCTCTTCCAGAGACACAATGGCAACAGCATCTCACATTAACCAGGGCAGGGAGAAGGTGGAGATGACCTTTGGGCTCTTAGGAATGTAGAGACTTCTTTCCCTCCCAACTCCACTAAATACCATGGTGACTGCTGCAAGGAGTTGCAGAGGTGGTGAAATTACCTAAAGCATAGGGATGTAAACAGTAGAAACATGGGTCACTTTAAAATTAATCACTCCCAGGAGTTGCTTCATTAGCTGTTGACTAACTTGGCCTCTGGATCATGGGACTTCCAACCTTTGATGGCACAGCTTCTTCAAAATGCTGCCTATGGCTTGTCATGGGCTATCTACAAAGACAGGAGTAGGGAGAGAAACCCAGAGCCACATCCTCAGCTGCAGTATATTGGTTCCCACTACAGCTGCTCGTCATTCTCATTGACTTTGAGAGAACTATGCTTGTTCTTTCCACCAGCTGAGCATCTCATCCACATTCACCCTGGCTCAGGCTCTGTGTGAAAATTGCCTTGTGCTGGTTGCCTTGTTTTTGAGATTTTCAGATTCCTAGCTTCAGTTTAATTTAAAGCAGATGTTTATTTTCAACCCTGCTTTTCCTACCATTGTGTAGTGCAGTAATTGCTTTCTGCAGGGGTCACACAGAATTAGGCATGGTGTAGAAAGTGTTAGTTTGGATTAATGGATTGACTAGAGCTGCCAAGCTTCCTTGTTTGAAGGGACTTTGAACAGTGTGTCACAGTGAGCATTTTTACACATGCATCATGTGTATCAGTATTACCATACTGAAAAATAGCAGCGGGGCACTTTGAACTAAAGCTCATTGAATGAAAAATAGGTAAGTTTTGCTTGAATACAGCAATAACTTGGAGTTGGGTGTTCATGTAGAAATATATATGCCTGTTGCTGCTGAGTTCAGTTGCAGTGAATCCCCAAAATTGCACAAAAGCATACTGGTTATCACACAGATGTTATCAGGAATAAAGTGTCTGCTCTAGCAGGCTATTCCTCTGATGGCATGCAGAGCAGACAGTTTCATAGTTGGTAGGGTCAGAAGGGACCTAAGCAGATCATCAAGTCTGACCCCCTGCCATGGGCAGAAAAGGATGCTGGGGTCAAACGACCCCGGCTAGGTGATTGTCTAGCCTCCTTTTGAAGACCCTCAGGGTAGGGGCGAGCACCACTTCCCTTGGAAGTTGGTTCCAGCTCCTAGCTGCCCTGACTGTGAAGTAGTGCCTCCTGATGTCTAGTGCTTCCATCTTTCTCAGTTTCATTGCGAGTCTTATGATACTTGGCGTGTTTCTTTAAGTACTAGCTCCTGGAGTCATGTGAGAACTGAAGGGTTTCAGCTTTCCTATACAATAAGGGCCAGAACCTGTTCCCCTGAATTAGACATCCTAGGTGGATTTCTATGCCTAATCAATTACATTTCAACCTGCTTGAACCCCTAAAAAAACATTTATGTAAGAGACAGGTGGGATCTCTTCCTTCTCATTGATTCTTTTAACTTAAGCTTAAGATGATGGTGCATTACAAATGTTAATGGCTTTTCAGAGTTTAGAGTAGAGTGGAACAGTATCATCCTAGTGTCTAAGTCCAGGTAGGTGTCTAATAAATGGAACAGGATCTGGTCTCAGTGTCTGTGAATTGTAAAATTCACTGTAAAGTTTCCAGAGAAGAGGAAGAGAAGGGAGGAGATTAATATCATATATCTTGACTTTAAAAAAGCCTTTGATCTGGTATCCCATGATCATCTCTTGGCAAAACTGGCCAACTGCAGCCTTGGCTTCTCCACGATCCGCTGGCTGGGGAATTGGCTCCACGGTAGGACCCAGAGGGTGGTGGCTGATGGAAGCCAATTGTTGTGGTGTGCGGTGACCAGTGGGGTCCCTCAAAACTCTGTCTTTGGGCCTGTATTGTTCAACATCTTCATTAATGATGTGGACATTGGCATCAGAAGTGGACTGGCCAAGTTTGCTGATGACACCAAACTTTGGGGTAAAGCCTGAGGACAGGAAGGCAATCCAGGTTGACCTCAACAGGCTCAAGAAATGGGCAGACAAGAACCTGATGGCATTTAACAGCGAAAAGTGCAAAGTTCTCCACCTTGGGAGGAAAAACCTGCAGCATGCTTATAGGCTTGGCAGTGCTACGCTGGCTAGCACTTTGGACGAAAGGGATTCGGGGGTCATGATTAACCACAAGATGAATGTGGGCCTTCAGTGTGATGCTGCAGCTAGTAAAGCAAGCAAAACGCTGGCTTGCATCCATGGATGCTTCTCGACCAAATCCCAGGATGTCATTCTCCCCTTGTACTTGGCCTTGGTGAGGCCGCAGCTGGAGTACTGCGTCCAGTTTTGGCCTCCACAATTCAAAAAGAATGTGGAGAAGCTTGAGAGAGTCCAGAGGAGAGCCTGATCAGAGGTCAGGAAAATAGACCTTACAATGAGAGGCTGAGAGCTATGGGACTCTTCAGCCTGGAAAAGCGCAGGCTCAAGGGTTATCTAGTGGCCACCTATAAGTTTATTGGGGTGCTTATCAGGATCTAGGGGAACGTCTGTTCACCAGAGTGCCTCAAGGGATGACAAGATCGAATGGTCACAAACTCCTCTGTGACCATTTCAGGTTGGACATATGGAAAAACTTCTTTACTGTCAGAGCCCCCAAGGTTTGGAATAGACTGCTGCCGGAGGCAGTTCAAGCACCTACTTTGAAAGCCTTCAAGAGACATTTGGATGTCTATCTTGCTGGGATCCTATGACCCCTGCTGACTTCCTGCCTTTTGGGCAGGGGGCTGAAGTCAATGATCTTCTGAGGTCCCTTCCAGCCCTAATGTCTATGAATCTATGAATCTATGAAAAAAATAGTTTTAAGCCCATAAGTGGCTTCCATTTTTTAATGGTGCAGTTTACCAGAGAAGCTCCTGTGATCTTCTTCTCTGGCAGTTAGCACATACAGTGCTAGTAAATAGATAAAAATCATGACTAGGATTCATAGGTGGGTATCTCAGGAAAGATGGGATTATTTCAGGAGACTGAGCACAATGGCTTTACCAAAAATCAGATCAGTAAGATAGGGGCATTTACATAAAAAGCAGCAAAAATGATGAGCCACTTCCTGGAAACCCTGGATAATTATTTTAGCATTGTGTTTGTCTAGGAGGGTCCTCATTCCCAAATCTGCACTGGAAAATTTGAGCTCCAATTTATGACTGGGAGTCAGCATGTTGTCCCTCTCACCCAGAATGCACGTAGTGGTTTAGTGTCAGTACGTAGCATCCTGGGATAAAATGCTGCATGGTTACACCAACATAATGCTGTGCTGCATGACCCTGATTCTTTGTGAGTGGAGTACCTTGAACCAGCGCACAAGTAGCAGTGTGCACTCAACATTAGTTTGACTATATCAGTATTCTTCAGGAAGTATAAGCTGCACTGATGGAATTTGTGTGTGTGTAGAGCTTACCCCAATGTGGGCTGAATCTGAAGCATGCTAGAGCAGGTGAACTCAGAGTGTCTGCTTCCCTGTACAGGCAGCTGGACAGTGGGAGAAGGCTTGGTCCCCTAGCAAGCTGGTTAGCTAAGATGGGGATGGGAAGTCACAAGCCATCTGTCATTTAGCAGGCCTCCCTTGCAGTGAGCAGGAGGACAGGTATGACTCAGTCAGTGGGGTGTATCTGAGTTGGATGTTGCCAGTGATTTCAGCTGCCTAGATTTCCAATTGCACAGTTTGAAATGCTTCATGCAGTCTCGTGGTCCAAGTGGGAGTTTAGCACTTCCTGAAAATCTGGTCTCAGGAAGGTGCTTCACCGAGCAACAGAGGCACTCAAAATCACCTGTCATGCTTTAACATCAGGGCTGTGGTTCCTCTTGTCAGTTGGAGCTGGTTGGGAATTTTCCAGTTAAAAGATTGTCAGTGAAAGCCATCAATTTGTTGAAATTGAAACTTCTGTGGGCTTGATTGTGCCCATTTCAAGGCACAAGGTTGGGATTTCTGCTCAGAACCCCAGAGGAAGTTTCCCCCTCCCCAGCAGAGCCTAAAGCCTGATAAGAGGGGGAAACCTGGCTTGATGTCTTTGCTTTTCCTGATTCATGCCAGGGTCTTTTAGGCCACAGTCTTCCACATCCCACTGTGTGCACTGCCAGGCTGCTAGTAGGTATTCTGCACTGAGGAACTTGTTGTCTGAACTGCTGGGCCTGTCCTGCTGTGTATATCAGTGGAGGAAAATGTATTTGGCAGGCATGCTACAAATTAGACTCACATCCTCCCCCAATGCCACTCCAATCCCTTTTCCATGCCTGCTGCCCTGCTTTCTGCTTAGTGCTGTACAGGTTTCCCTCGATTTATGCGGGTTCTTTATATGCAAATTCACTTTTATGCGATGAGCATATTTAGACCCGTAATTCATTATATGCAAGGTAAATTCACTCTTATGCGATCAGTGTAGATGCCCCCACACCCAAGCAGATAAGTCTGCGGGGGGAGGGGAAAGGACCATGGCCCCAATCACTCCAGCCCCAGCTGCAGTGGTGCTGGGAGCAGCCGACACCAGCTGCCTGCACCAGGGCACAGCGCAGCCCAGGAGCAGAGGTGAGTGAGGACAGGCAGAGCACGGTGCAGCCCAGCAGCTGCAGGCAGGTGGTGCTGGCCTCTCCCAGGGCCATTGCAGCTGGGGCTGGGGTGAGTGCCACTCTGTTCCCTCTGCTTTGCTGCCCTGTGCAGCCCCAGGAGTGGCACCCCTCCCCCTGCCCCTTCCCTAGTCCCAGCCGCACTCCCTCCCTGCCCCCCCCACCTCCATAGGAACCTATCCCTATTTGTTACATTGTAAAGTGGGTTTACCTTATGTGAGTTCGATTTATGTGCCGTTCTCCGGGAACGCATGTACAGAATAAATCGAGGGAAACCTGTATATGCCATTGTTCTGCCTGTTCCCTTCCCAATCTGCCACGTACCCCACACAGCAGCTGCCTGTGTCACTTGTGGCTCCCATACCGATGATGCATGCTGCACATTGGCCACCCCTGCTGTATATCAGTCAGTTGTCACTACAGGGGGGGGGTCTCCCACATCCCTGAGGAATTCTATAATCACTGCAGAGTCCAGCTCTTCTTGTTTTTCTCTCTCTCTTGCTGGAGCTGCCATCCTAAATGCTCATTGGATCAGAAAGCAAAAGGGTGAGACCTGAGGGAGGACAGATGCGGCTGAATGGGGAGGTACGTGGTTCTGCTGTGGAGCCAAAAGGGAAGAGCGTTGTGTGGTCTCACCCTGCACAATGCCAGCTATCAAAAGCACCATGAGATCGTTGGACCCCCTGCACTAAAGGGTGTTCCCAAGGCACAGGCTGAGAGGACTGCATCAAACAAACGTAAAGCAAACATTCTTTATAAGTGTTAACAGATGAGGGGAGGGATATTCTGCATCTATTAAAGCGGTGTGGCAGTCTCTACTAGGCCTGTGCAAATAGGGAAGTATTCAATTTGGATTTGGCCGATTCAGAGGACGGCGATTCGACTCAGAGATTTGAATCACTGTCTCCATTCAATTCGGCCGAATCAGAATTGGAGATTCGGCGCTGATTCAGAGAGAAGAGTGTGGTTCATTCTTAATTCAGGTTAACCATGAGAACACAACAACCCAGGTTTTAACTTGCATTTTAGGCTTGAGGCAGCCCCCTATTCTCTTATTGCCTTGAATGTGCCATATGTTGCCTGGCAACTGACTCCCCAGCCCAGCCCAGCCCAGCCCAGCCCAGCCCAGCCCAGCCCCTGGCTTGTTTACTTTTCATTCCATCCAGGAAGAGCACACACCGACTGCTGCAGCTTCCTTAGCCTGACGAAGGGTTTTTGAACCCGAAAGCTTGCTTAATAACTATTCTCCAACCATTTGGGTTGGTCTAATAAAAGATATCAAATTCACCCAAGGAACCTTGTCTGCCCATATGTTGTCTGATACTTTAACCTGAGTAATTTTCCATCTCTATGCAGTGAAGGGTTAGTGATGGGGCAGGCTTTGGTTTCTAAGGGAACTCTCTTGGGCAGATTCTCCACTGATCTGCACCTGGCACATCTGTGTTCAGCCAATGTCAAGCATTGCTAGTCAGATCTGCTGCTGGTATCTTATTCTGCTTGCTTTGCACCAAGGTTGCAGAGTGCTGGACAGCAGATCACTGCGTTTAAAACCTGCCTGAAAGGCTAATGCTTCCTTTCTTGTTAATATAACCTCATTTCCTTTGTCTTATAGGATGGCCTTCCATCATGTTAGCAGTGTTGAAATTCAGTGGCTGGAACCCTGAATCAAAGGTAGATAGGGCCTGCTTCTGTGGGGCGTAACAGCTGAGCATAGCACACATAAGGCCTCCTTCCAGTATGGGCAGGGCAGCAGAGCTGCTGTGGTATGTTGATGCAGTTCCAGAGAGCATGAGTTTTGAGTGTTGTTCTGGACTGGTACTGAGGGCTACCCCCATATGGCCCAGCACTGAATGAGTACCTGGTCATTCAGCTAGAGAGTCAAAGGTGGACAGAAATTAAGCTGGCCCCTTTTAAGAACTGAGGCATGGATGGCCTACCCTAGTGGTTAGGGCCAGAGAACAAACCTAGAAGACTTTGCAGGCAATATCATGTACTAAGCAAGGAGAGGCCAGGAGTTCCCAGGAAAGGGAAGTAAACCAGAGACAGGAACTGGGATAGCAGAGGTCAGACAAATCACCTTCATGCCAACCAAGGGGTCAAGAGCCAGAGCCAGATACCAGGGCACATTCAATAGCCAAAGGTCAGTAACTGGGGAATAAGCAGAGGCAGGAAACAGAGACAAAACAAGGAGGCATCCAGGCACCAAGCACTACTAAAAGCTTGCAAAGCGGTGAGCAACCAGTAGGTTTCTGGTTCGTGCTGGGCTTATCTCCTGGAGCTTGGTCATCTCTGGGCAATCAGGCCCTGCTGGATCTATCAGGGGTGGAATTGCTGCCATACCAGGGGTGAAGGCCCTTAGCCCTGTCCACCACATCACTCCCTTGTGGGCCTTACCCCTGCTAGCCAGAAAAACCACCTAAGCTCGGGCCTTGGACGTGGCCGAGGGTCAAACACACAAACCCTGACCCAAACCCATGGAAGGAAATGGAGAAAGACTCCCCTTGGCTTTGATGGGCTTTGAATCAGACACCAAGATCTACACTGCAGTTCTTTTTCAGTGCATGCTTCGCCTGTAGTGCTGTAAATGTAACTCTCGACTGATAAAAACTACTGCAGCATACACTCCCATCAAATTAGTTGCACAGCATGTTTCCAACTTCAAGGATTTTTCCTGCCATAATTCTCTGCACTGCATATTACTTTTTCTCAGCAGGTTGTTTGCATTTTCATTACAAAGCTGTTGCAACTGAGCAGACATTGTTCTGTAATGCGTTTGATGTTGTGCTCTTAGCCTTAGCATTGCAACATGCCCTAAATCCTTCTCTCTCTTTCCATTATGCTACATTAATTGTCTCCCTTCCTTTTCTGCCAGCACTAACAAATTAGGATGGTTTGGGGGTTTGGCAATCTGGGTTAAAATACCAGCTCCACCATGGCCTCCCTCTGGACTTTTGGGGACTCGCTTAATTTCTTCATGCCTCTGTTCCAGGTCTCATAATTCCTCCTTAGTGCTGTGAGGATAAATTAATTAATGTACAAGGTGCTTGACTGCCAGGGGCCATATTAAATACCTTCATGTGTAAAATTGCTCCATGGGGCCAGTTCCTCTGCAAGAGGAGGAATGCTAGAAAGTCCCCAAGCAACCAGAACCTGGGGATGCCATAGAGAAATGGGGTCTGTGGGGGGAGTAGGCCATGTCTCTACGTATCTCAGGGGACAGAGTGGCTCCAGGGGCTGTATTTTAATGTCCCCTCAGACTGTGAGTTTCCTGAATGAGCAGTGTCACCTCAGGCTCAGCTCCTCAGCCTAGGACAACCTTGTGAGGAGCAGTGAGGGACAAACATGCTTCTAGGATCAGGGTGGGCAAATATGGCCCTCAGGCTGGATCCGGTGAGCCAAGGGATTCTATCCAGTCTGTAGCGGGTCCTTTGGCTCTGCTCAACCCAGGACTGGGGGGTATCCTCAGCTGCGGTACATGCACGTGGTCCCACTGCCTCCAGGTGCATGGTGGGCAGGGGTAGTGCAGTGGTTGGACTCAGCTTCCCAGCAGCCTCTGTGGCAGTGGCGCTCACACTGCCTGGCTACCACTGCCAGTCCACCCCACACCCACCACTGGGAGCACTGGACAGAGCGGACAGGCAGGGTCTCCATGGAGATAGGGCTGGGTCCCTCACGGGCAGGGTGTACTCAGCGGGGCAGATGAGATAGGGCCAGAGGTGGGCAGGAAGTGGGATGGGTGGGTGGGCTGGGGGCTGGGATTGAACAGTGGTGACAGTGTGAGCCCAGGGCAGAGCCACAATTCACTCCTTGCGCATCCCTGCTCACCTGTTGCAGGGACAGGTGGGGAGTGGGATTGAGGCTCTACCTTGGGCCCTGGCCTCACACTGTCACTGTCCCATGATCCTGGCCTCACCCACCTGCCCCACTCCTGGATGCTGCTCCCTGCCCACCTGCAGACCCATCCAATCTGCCTGACTAAGCACACCCTCCCCTCGAGGGTCCCAGGCTGGCCTCCATGGAGACCCTGCCTGCCCACTCCATCGACTTACCTAGCAGTGGGTGCAGGGTGGGCAGCCCAGGACCAAATAGGATCAATGCTTGCCCCCGCTCCAACACACTGGGTTGGGTCAGCATGCTCCCCTGCCCCCCACCGCAACTGGTTAACAGCCCTCACCCCCCGACCTCCCCCCGGCTGCAACAGCTCACTGAAACTCCTTAAGTGGACCTCCAGCCCAAATAATTGCCCTCTGTTATTCTAGGAGGAACACAGTGGCTTTGGAGCACCATGCAGAATGTGTGCAGGCAGCTCCTTACTGGTGAAGAAAGCTCCCATATACCAGTAAGATCTTCCCTCCATCCAAAGGTGTGTAGCAGCATAGCCTAACTGAAGACAAAATAGGCTAGCACCAGAGAGTAACATTTTAGTCTTGGTTTTTATGCCTTGCTACTTGTCTGGGAGGTGCATGAGAAATGCATCTAGGGTCATCCAAATTGTTTTCATAGGTGTCTGATTGGGCTGCAGGAGGAAGGCAGGAACTGTGACCTGAGTTTGAGCATGACCATGGGTGCTGTGATTTGTACTGAACTAGAGGAATGCTGCTGTCAGTGGATGTCAGGTGCCTCCCCTGTAGGTGGTCTGGGACCCCAAGCAATGAAGAGGGCTCACCTATAATCAGGCCCCCAAACACTGAGAAGAGTGGGAATTCAGACACATCCTGTGGGCCTAATTTTTCTTGTTGGCTCCTGGAGGTACCTTCTGGCTTAGGACCTAGATGCCCTGTCTCACTCTTTGGAGGCAATGAACTCTTTCAGTTAGCTCTCTAGGGAACCAGAATGTCTCACCCTCCTAGGATCAGCCTCCTAGGGCAAAGTACCTCATTTTTGGGCACTGCTCTATCTAAGTGCAGATGTCTATGGGGGCAGTATGGATCAAGCTCCAAGGCCCTGGTTTCAGAGTTGGCAGAGAACACCCACAACAAAATCTGTGGGAGCTGGTGACTGATACTCAGCACCTCTGTAAGTCAGGTCCTTAACCCTTACCCCAGGCCTGTTGCCTCTGGAGCAGGACTGTGCAGACGGAGGCATTAACTGTCTCCTGTGACATCAGCCAGGTTAGGAGGGGACTACATTGTGGAGAGAAGCTACTGTACACCATGCCCATCCCTAGGCAAGCAGCATGCTTGCAGGGCAGCTGCTCACTTGGGAACAGGTGTAATGTGTTGGGAGACCTTTGAAAAATCTCATCTACAGTTATTAGCGAGGGGATGGCTTACCTGCAAACTCAGGCATTGCAGGACTTTTTTTTCTCTACTTTTGGTCAGTGTTGTCTTGCCTCCTTTGGTTTTCCTGGCATCTGCCAAGTTTCCATTGCCTCTGTGATACTGTAGCTGTAGAGAATAACTTCTGCTATGAAACAGAATCACAAGGTTTTGAAACTCTGAGTATGTCATGCCCTCTAATTTGGCAACAATGCTCATCACGGCCCTGGTGAGTTGGTGAGATGTCGCTTTTTTGTGTGTCTGTGAGGGCAGGGTAGCTCTGCTTGGAGGAAGGTCAGAGCCTTTTCTACATTCCCCAAACTACTGATGGTTCCAAAGAAAAGTAAATGACCCTGCCAAGTCAGCAGTCAAACCTCACACACTCTCCCTCTCATCACCTCACTTATCACCTGCTGTCAGAACAAGCAGTGGTCTCTTTAGTCCTGTCCCTGCTCTGTGGCAGTTTCTAACACTGGCTGCTTCAGAGGAAGGGGCAGGTATGCTACTGAAGGCAGGACTGGGTATGTTTCTGATTCATCCTACTTGCATAGAGGGTGGTTTACAATCTGAAGGCTCATCCTTTTCATAATCTGTGGGCCAGCTGTTTTGTTTCTGTAATCCATATGGCTGGAATCCTGGATGTTTTTATTATCCACATCATCGTCTGTTCCTTACGTGAGTCCTCCTGTCCTCAGCAGGGTCACCATTTCTGTAAAACAAACTTGGCCGCCATTTCTGGATTTAGCATCGAAGGGATTTAGGTCTTTCTCAAAATGAAATGGAGGGTGAAATCTTTATTCCTGCTTGGGTCCTTAATATGGCAAGAAAGGACCACAGTGGCTCTGGTCCTAGCCAAGGGTGGACAGCAGTGGCTGTACTCAAAGGGTGTCCTTGCAATTGCTAACACAAGGACCATGGCAGGGGTATGGATGGAAAGGCAGGGGCCTGACAGGAACAGCTCGCAGAGCTGGGGAACTTGGCTGGACTGGAGGAAGTGCCTCCTCCAGCCCAGCTGAGTTCCCAGCCAATCGCAGTGCTGGGGAACTCAGGAAAAATAACTCCACCCTCTGCCCGTTTCTGCACTGTCAGGACAGTCAGAGGAGAGAATCCAGACCTATTTGTTTTCCTTGGTTAGACTTTTAAATAGAAACTACTAGCACCAAGGAAATGTATCCTGTTTTATATGCCACCATTCTCCATTTCAGCACCATTCTGCAGTGGGATGATGGGATTTGATGGACAAGGAGGGAGTCATCTGTTCAACTTGAGAGAGTGTAATCAGACCCTTGGTATCATTGTAAAAATCAGAGGCGTGCTGAACCATCAAAGGTTTTGATTGCAGCTGTGTCTTCTCCATACTCATCCTAACCACTTGACTAAACTTCAGAATCACTCTTCCTATAAGCAGATGGAAAATGGAGCTTTAGGTCTGAACCAGGCAATGTTAAGTAAATAGTATTTCACTGTGTGAGACTATTTACAATTACCAACTTTTTTTGTACAATGCTTAAGATGTGACTGTCCTGCCTAGAGAAGCCTCTAAGTTCTTGTATGAAACACTGAAAATATTCTAAAATATTTTGGTATATAAAAGAGAAAGTCACTAAGCAACCACAGAGCCAATTAAAGGATATTAAGATGGAAAATTATACTTTAACTGGACATATCAAATGCTTGCTGTTGTTGTCAATCTGTGCGCACTTCCCTTTAATGCCAGGTTGTCCTGCTGACAGTCATCTTAGATGAGCATTTCCTCCCTGCACTGAGGCATAAGGTTTTCCTGATCACCACCAGTTTATCCTAAGGTTTTGTACTACTGCACATCACCATAGTGTCTAAGCATCTTCTATCAACAGCAATAGCTTTGACTTCTTGGACTCCCTGGCATTTCTCTTTACAAGTTTAAATATGTTTGAGATTGGGATTTTATTTTTTCTGCTTCCTCCAGTTTATTTTTCCCACTTCTTCCAGCCCGTCTGAGTTCCCCAGCACTGTGATGGGCTGGGATAGGTGGGTAGATGGGGGAAGAGGAGGGATGGTGGTGGTGCTGTCTACAGCAGTGCTTCTCAAACTATCTGATGTGGCGGATCAGCAATTTTGTTTTCTAGTGGGCCAGGGACTGGTGCCCAATTCAGCCGGTGGCAGCAACCGCGTGTAACAGCGCTATACAAATGCGCGACTGGCTGTTTCTTTCTCTTTCCTTACCTCGCACGACATGACGTCACCTGGAGTATTGGAACATACGAACTGTGGCGCTATATCAATATTATGCTTCTGAAAATATATTTATTTCTTTCCTGGCAACTCGCTGCGGACTGGCGAATATATTTCTTTCTTTCCTGGCAACTCGTTGCAGACCGGCGACTGGTGGCTCTCCGTGGACCACCGCTTTGAGAAGCACTGGTCTACAGGATAGGAGTGGGGATGGGAGAAGAGGAAAGAGCTCCAGTCTGGGATTTACCTAGCCTGAGCTGGAGTGGGGGAGCAGGTAGATTGGAGCCCCTCTGAAGTGGGAGGGCACAATCCACCCCCACCCCAGCACAAGAACCCAACACCAGAGCTCCTTCCTCTCCCCCTTCCTTCTCCCACCCTGAGACAGCACTGGAGCTGAAAGGTGGGGCGCAGGGCTAGGGGAGAGAGGCTACAGATGCACAGCTTCTCTCCCATGGATCAGCTCCAAAGTGGAGCTTGAGTCTCCCTCCCACCCCTCTCCCCCCACCAAACAGGAAACATCTGTTGGGGTGGGGGGGGTCACTGTAACTCATGGCACTTTCTGTGAAGCTACATGAGTTACAGCAGGGAGTTGCACTTCAGTCAGCACCCTTTTCGGCTGGTTCCCATCATGCCTTAAAAAGAATGAGTGGCCACAGTGCCAAACAGCTGACTAGGGTCCTAGACTCTGGAGCGCACCAGAGCCCTTCAAGACTACAATGTACTCCCATGGCTGACAGCACCAGTCATCTGATCAGCACTCCTAGCCTCAGGAGAGCATTGCAGTCTTGAAGGGCTTTAGTGTGTTTCCAAAGTTGGGAGTGCTTATCAGCTGACTGTGCCTTTACTTAAGTATCTGTCAGCAGCCTGAGATAACAGCATGTTATGAAAGGGATGCATTAGTGAATTTTCATGGACTTGAACAAGGTGGAATACAATTGCACTTAGGTGTCTAAGTCCCCTTAGGCACATAATAGGTGGAATAGATTCTGTCCCAGAAATTTTTAGCAGGTTGAGTTTTCCAAATTGTTGGCCTGATATGTGGGTCACTGTGACTACAGAAGTGTATATGCATTTTCAGAGGCAGAACTGGAGGAATTTTTGATTGCATATTTTATTTGCTCCAAAATGCAAGTTTGACTAGACCAAAACCATTGGCAAACTCATGCCAAATCTAGCAAATAGTTCCACCCTCCAAAAAAATGCAAAAACCTGAAATATTTGATATGTGCTAAATGAAGCATTTTAATTTCTTGTTTTAAAATGGCATTTCAAGATTAGACTTAGCTATTTTTGAGCTCCTTTTTAATCTTTTTCTCATTCAATAAAAGGAAGCAAAATATTTTGTTTAGCCCCTAAAATGTGTTTTCAGTTTCTTTTTGTTTTGAGCAAGAAGACCAAAGTTGCATCCATTTTTCTTCCAGGAATTTCAGTTAGCCGCGTAAAAAAGGCTCTATTTATTCTGGCTTCGGTTTGCTATCTACTCATTACCGCAACTCTTTGTTTGTCTCCAAAGAGCACCCTGATTAGAATTTAACTTGTAGTGTAATTTAATTAAGGTCTAAAAAACACTGGTGAGAAACCTTATCTGCATTCTGAGTACTGATGGGCCTGACTTTTCCACAAAGACAATGCACAGCACCTGACTCAACAAACAGCTTCACAGAATGAAAGGCTTATTAGTTTAAAGAGGGGCACAGACTGGCCCTCTGTGTTTTAAAATCCAATGCTGTGAGTACTTAGAATAGAATAAGCCATTGCCTAAGCAAATCCTTCATCTTAATATGCCAAGCCAAGAACTCCGACAACAGAAGCAGTCAATGACCAAGCCCTGTTCCCAGGGCTGTGCTCACTGTGGGCTGGAGCACAGTGAAGCTGGGTGAATGGTGTGAGGCACTCATCTGTATTCTGCACAATGCTTGGGTGCTATTGCCTCTACAGAACCCTCTCTTCCTTGGCTGTTTCTCCAGGTGCTGTGCCAGCCTTTTACTAAGAAAATACTCAGCTCTGTTGTGAGCATTTGAAGGCATTGCTTCAATAACCCAGCTGTCACTTCCACTTGATGCAGGCATCTGACAGCTGCATTCAGCATCAGATGCTAACAAGGAGGGATGTCAGAGTTCAGCCACAAAGCAAGCCACCCTTGCTCACTGCTCCGAAGGTTAGGCACCATTATCACATGGGTGGGAGTTTGCAGGGAGGGGGGAAGGTTGCAGTGGGAGATGAGTGCAGCTGGATCAGATGAATCCACTGTCCTCAGATGCCGGCTTGGCAGAGACTCATTTCTCTGTGAGAAATACAAGCAAGGAAAAGAAACCAGTGGATCTTAAGACCAAGGTCAGCAGCTGCAGGTTCCACACATCCATGCTCCCAGCAAAGTAAGAGGGACTCTAGCTTAGGCACTAGCAGCAGATCAGGTCTGACATTAAGCTGCAGTAATGCCCAAATCTCCTTACTTCCTCCATACAGAGCGCCACCTCCCCCCACAGCCCATGTTGTCCCAGTGTACTGTGGGACTTCCCTTATCCTACATGGTTCTCAGGGTGGTTTTCCAGCGTGGATGCATGAGATGCTCCCGTGAATTTTTTCCTGTGCCCTTCAGTCAGATCCGTAGGAATCATTTTCAATGAACTCAGGCGTTTAGTCAAGGACACACTGCAGAGTAGGAGTTTTGAAGTGATGGGAGCCCAAGAAGGGTGGCTGTGCCTTAAGGAAATGATCCTTCGGGCACAAAGGGAGACAATTCCAATGCGAGGAAAAAGAGGGAAAGGGACCAGGAGGCTTCCTTGGCTGACCAGCGAAATCCAGGGGAGCCTACAGGCCAAAAGGGGAGCACATAAAAAGTGGAAACAGGGAGAGATCACCAAAGACGAATATACCTCCTCTGCTCGTGCTTGTAGGGAGGCAGTTAGATGGCCAAAGCTACCATGGAGCTGAGGATGGCATCCCAAGTAAAGGACAACAAGAAATTGTTTTTTAGATATATAGGGAGTAAAAGGAAGGCCCAGGGAGGAATAGGACTCCTACTAAATGGGCAGAAGCAATTGGTGACAGATTGGGGGGACAAGGCTGAACTCCTCAACGAGTTCTTTGCCTCGGTGTTCCTAAGTGAGGGGCACGACAAGTCTCTCACTGGGGTTGTAGAGAGGCAGCAGCAAGGCGCCAGACTTCTATGCGTAGACCCTGAAATGGTGCAGAGTCACTTGAAAGAACTGGATGCCTTTAAGTCGGCAGGCCCGGATGAGCTCCATCCGAGGGTGCTGAAGGCACTGGCTGACGTCATTGCACAGCCACTGGTGGGAATATTTGAACACTCGTGGCGCATGGGCCAAGTCCCAGACGACTGGAAAAGGGCCAATGTGGTCCCCATTTTCACGAAGGGGAGGAAGGAGGACCCAGGCAACTATAGGCCAGTCAGTCTCACCTCCATCCTTGGCAAAATCTTTGAAAAAATTATCAAGGCTCACATTTGTGAGAGCCCGGCAGGACAAATTATGCTGAGGGGAAACCAGCATGGGTTCGCAGCAGGCAGATCGTGCCTGACTAATCTAGTCTCTTTTTATGACCAGGTTACGAAACGCCTGGACACAGGAGGAGGGGTGGATGTCGTATACTTAGACTTCAGGAAGGCCTTCGATACGGTATCCCACCCCATACTGGTGAACAAGTTAAGAGGCTGTGGCTTGGATGACTACACAGTCCGGTGGGTGGCGAATTGGCTAGAGGGCCGCACCCAGAGAGTCGTGGTGGATGGGTCGGTTTCGACCTGGAAGGGTGTAGGCAGTGGGGTCCTGCAGGGCTCGGTCCTTGGACCGATACTCTTCAATGTCTTCATCAGCGACTTGGACGAGGGAGTGAAGTGTACTCTGTCCAAGTTTGTGGATGACACAAAGCTATGGGGAGAAGTGGACACGCCGGAGGGCAGGGAACAGCTGCAAGCAGACCTGGACAGGTTGGACAAGTGGGCAGAAAACAACAGAATGCAGTTCAACAAGGAGAAATGCAAAGTGCTGCACCTAGGGAGGAAAAATGTCCAGCACAACTACTGCCTAGGAAATGACCTGCTGGGTGGCACAGAGGTGGAAAGGGATCTTGGAGTCCTAGTGGACTCCAAGATGAACATGAGTCGGCAGTGTGACGAAGCCATCAGAAAAGCCAGTGGCACTTTATCATGCATCAGCAGATGCATGACGAATAGGTCCAAAGAGGTGATACTTCCCCTCTATTGGGTGCTGGTCAGACCGTAGTTGGAGTACTGCGTGCAATTCTGGGCGCCACACTTCAAGAGGGATGCGGATAACCTGGAGAGGGTCCAGAGAAGGGCCACTCGTATGGTTAAGGGCTTGCAGGCCAAGCCGTATGAGGACAGACTAGAGTACCTGGACCTCTTCAGCCTCCGCAAGAGAAGGTTGAGAGGCGACCTTATGGCTGCCTATAAGTTCATCACGGGGGCACAGAAGGGAATTGGTGAGGTTTTATTCACCAAGGCGCCCCTGGGGGTTACAAGAAATAATGGCCACAAGCTAGCAGAGAGCAGATTTAGATTGGACATTAGGAAGAACTTCTTCACAGTTCGAGTGGCCAAGGTCTGGAACGGGCTCCCAAGGGAGGTGGTGCTCTCCCCTACCCTGGGGGTCTTCAAGAGGAGGTTAGATAGGCATCTAGCTTGGGTCATCTAGACCCAGCACTCTTTCCTGCCTATGCAGGGGGTTGGACTCGATGATCTATTGAGGTCCCTTCCAACCCTAACATCTATGAATCTATGAAATGCCCCATTGCTGTGCTTACAAGGGCCAAAGTGCCCCAGCAGCAGATTGGATGATACCCCCCAGCTGACATAATGCAGGGCAGAGCAAGATCTCGGAGTCCACCCTGCCCACCTGGGTAAGAGGGGAACCCCAGGGTGGCCTTTGTCTCTTCAGGCAGTCATGCAGACTGGTTGGCAGGATAAGGGCAGCCAGCAATTCTGCCCACAGATAATAAGCCTAATGAGGTTATGCCAAGGTCATAGCTTAGCAGCTAGGAGGCATGTTTCCACGGACACAGAAGGGCATTTGTCTAACACAGGGGTGGGCAAAATGCGGCCCATGGGCTGGATGCGGCCCGCCAGGCCATTCTATCTGGCCCGAGGTGCCCCTAAAAAATTTAGAAAGTTAATATTTATCTGCCCCTGGCTGCCTGTCATGTGGCCCTTGATGCCTTGCCAAAACTCAGTAAGCGGCCCTCTGCCCAAAATAATTGCCCGCCGTGATCTAACAGGTCAACTGCTCCTGTGGCCAAGGGGAGGGAAATGAATAAAACCATAATTCTGAAGTCACCCTCAGGTCCTTAATGTGCCCTGGAGTCAGAGCAGCTAAATTACGATGTGCAAGTGGTGTTGATAGGTAGCCAGGCTAATTAGCATTTTTGGAACTGGGGACAGTATATTGCACAGAGCGGGAGAAAGGGAAGATAACATTTCTGAAACTTGCTTGCATGGCTTGAAGGGATTTGTAAATTCCTCTGAATAGTGAGGGCATGTAGAGATTTCAAATCAACCATGGCTTTTGCCTGAAGGGATGATTTGTGGGAGAAGATTATTACTATTAATGATTCAATTTAATATTTCTGGGAATAAAAGTAATGCATCTGAACCAGCCACGTCTTTTGATTGTATACACACTTTTTTTCCAGTTACTGTCAAATTTGGCTTCACCCAATTGCATTATATCCTCTGTGAAGAGGCAGTGAGAGTGAGGTACAGGTTATTTTTAGCATAACGTAAAGACTTCACTGGGGTGCATTATTCTGGACTAAGTTTTGAGTAGAAGATTTTTTGATGGCTAGGGCCCCCTGGTCCTTTTTGACCAAAGAAAGAGAAGACAGACACAGATTAATCAAAAACTTAATTGTTAAACTTAATTAGAAAAATTAATTGTTCTTTTTTTTTAATCTGAAAAGTTATTTGACATAATTTCATTTTGCCAAAATGTTTGGATCGTTATGTTTTCATTTCAGGTTTAAAACCTCAGAAGCTGTTGTGCATGGAAATGCTATCCTTCACACAGTTTCTGTCTACACCACTGAAATCAGGTTCAGGTGAGAAACAATGTACAGTCATATAGAGAATGTGATATTTACACAACTATGCAGTGAGTGTTTATACAACAAAAGCATAAGTCTGAAAAGAGAAATCTGTAGAAGTCAAGGAACATCACAATACACAGGGCATCATGCCTGGTGGGTAGAGCCAGGGATCTACTGGGGGCTGCAGAGGTAAGCCACAGTTGGGAGCAACAGAAGGCAGATCAGAGTTACATGCCTGGGGGTCAGAAGCCAGATGTCAGAAGCTGAGTGCCAGGCCAGGGGACTAACCAGGATCAGGGTTCAGGAAGCAAGCCAAAGTCAAGGCTAAGTTCAAACAATGAGCCAGGTGGATTACCAGAGTCAGTGGTCAGGAAGGAAACCATGGTCAGACCAGAGTTCGAGCACTGAGGGTTTACCAGGATCAGAGGTCAGGATCAGAGGTTAGCTAGAGGGTTTACCAGGATCAGAGGTCAGGAAGTGAGCCAAGGTCAAATGGGAGTTGGATGGCTGAAAGGCTGGGTGTGTGGTCAGGGGTATTGCGGCAAGAACTAGGCAAGTCACGGAGGTAGGAGCTACTTAAGGACTAAAGCCAGTACATTGTGCAGCATGGCCAAGATGGTGCAGAAGTTCCTTAAAAGTAGCCCCAAGGGAAAGGGGCTGGGGTTCAGTTGGTGCTTAGAGAGTTGTGTGCAGCTGACCTCGTTACAAAGGTTGCAGTGCAGAAACATTACAGAGAGTGCCAATATTAAGATAATTGGCCTACCCTTAACTCTGCCCTTTTCATGCACAGGAATTACAATGCTGTCCATAATCATCTGCTGCATTTTTTGCAGAGCTGCTATCTCATTGAGGGTCTCACAGATGGATAACAAGAACTTCACCTACAAGATGGATGTATAGTGCCCTTGCCCCCCCTGTGCTTACCTATGGAATGTTAGAGGGTGTTTTTGATGCTTTGGGTATTATGACTTGTAGCTGAGTGTGACAGATTGAAGTGGTTATTTTGGAGATTCCTTGGGTTAACAATTTCTTGCAAATTCATGTAGTGTAAGAGTGATGCTGTAGCTATGACGGTCAGGGCTGGCCCACAATTTTTTGGCACTCCCTGAAATAGTTTTGGGGCCCCCTGCCCTGAAGAAACTGCTGGTGGCAGAGGTGAGGGGAGGGGGTGCGGTGGTGGCGAGCGGCCAGATGTGAAGCCGGTGGCAGCATTGGCAGCAGGGGGCAGGGGTGAGGTGGTGAGTGGCCAGATGCAAGTGGCCCCTTAGTTGCGGGGCCCACTGCAGCCACAGGCTTCGCAGGATAGGATGGGCCAGCCCTGGTAATGGTTCAGAAACTATGGGAGAGGCAAGGATTTCTTAGGGTGAGATTTTTTACTGGGCCAACTATGTAACTGGGATAAAGTTAGACAAGCTTTCAAATGCAAACCATTCCTCCTCAGGTCCCTGATCACTGGGGGCCAGGCACAGCATGTGAATTCAGGGACTAAATGATCTAGGAGACCTTTTCCACCTCTGTGTTGTGATGACTCCAAAACTTGGAGAAGTTCAGGATAAGACAAATATGGCAAGGCCTGAGATAAAATGGGGAGAGCTGGCAACAGTGATAACAGAATCTCTGTGCACATGGTGGATGGTGACTGAAATACTGGTAGCTGCTCAGAATTGTTATACTGGTCCTAGAAGGTGCTGGTAGGAGGTCAACAACTGTCTTGGATATCTGGGCAACCAGAGACCTCTTTGAAACTGATGAGCTCCTTGCACCCCTTCCTTATGGCTAAATGAGAGAAGCTATTAGGATCATTTATGGAGTGTGAGAGCTGAAACAATAACAGACACTACCCAAAAGCATTGACCACATATAAACTGATTGCAAAAGCAGAGGCTGGGACACTGAATGGATTAAAACAGCATGGGCCAGAAGCAGAGGGCAAAGAGCTGAAAAAGTCAGGGCATAGAGGAACAAAAGTAATGACCCTCCTCCCCCCAAGAAATGACTGAGGAGACAACAGGACAGAGTGCTGGCTGAAAGGATGGGTTTGGGATAACGATCAGAGGACTGCCTCTTATTTATCTAATGTGTTCAGTGACACAGGACTTGCGGTACAATCTTTATAGATAAACAAGATTACATTAAAGAAGTAGCTGACTGTCATAAATTTCTTCCCCTAAAGAAAGAAAGAACCCAGAAGGGCTCAGAATTTTGGCTAATCATTCAAGCTAAAAGGGGGGACCATATTTATTTTATCCTCACCCTGTAAACTGCCCCCTGAACTATCAAAACTGAGTTTTGATTAAAACATCCTGATTGTGTTAGCTAATATTTGGAAAGTATTTGGAGATAAAGTTAGTATTTTATAAGTGCTAAGTAGAATATTTTTGTTGTTCATAATTTGAATGACCGAAGCAGACTTAAAAAAACAAAACCCCAACCTTCTTATTCCTTTGGTTTCATTCAAATTTTGGAAACCAGTGGAAAAAATGAAATGTTTTGGAAAAGTTCAGCCCTGCTTTTCAGCCACCTCTCAGGTTACATGCTATTATAAAGAGGCAAGAAGGAGGTAAACCCATTTGCTTTCAGATCCCATCCTGAAGATGTTTTCATGGAGCAAAACCAGAATCCTCCTCCCAGCCACATATCTTTTAATTTGTAAAGCAAAATATAAGTTGCTGAGGTGGTAACACAAATAGAAAGAAGCTGTGTCCCTATCTCTGGAGTCACTTCCCAGAGGATACCCATATGGTTAGACAGGCTTGAGTTTTGATGAGACTTACAGGAAAATTAAAAGCCACTGGTGGGCTTTATAATCACTTGTTTTTGTGTGCGGTATGATTAGGCTGGGGGCAGGTGGCTCAGTTTATGACACAGTGGGCGCATCTACATGAGATGTTTATTGTGGAGCTGCCTAATTAGCTCTGCAGTAGTCTCAGCATCTACACATGTGGCCCTATTAGGCTGCAATAAAATAATTAACTCCTCTGTAGGTTAGTACTTGTACACACAAGTACTATCTTATGGCGGTGTTCTTTAGTGTGCAGTAACGCATGTTTAGATGTTGGTGGGGCTGGCTGGGGAATGAGTGTGCTTCAGTGCAGAGGCTGCCTGCTGGCTAGCCCTGCATCGGAGCACCCTTGAGCACCAGCCAGCCCCTCCACATCACATTGAGCTGGGTCAGAGCAGCCCTGGGCTGGCAGGCTGAAACCTCGGGCCCCCTGCCAGCCAGGGCTGCTCTGACTCGGCTCAATGTGCTATGGTCCCAGAAGCGTATATAAATGTGATGCCCGAGACCAATAAACTCTGGCATGATACACGCCAGAGTTTATTGTGTTGCATTCATTTAATCTGTAGATGCGCTGAGTGACTTGGGAAATAGTAGGGAGAATGCATATGTTTCTCAGAACATAGGGACCACGTATATATATAAATGTTAGCTGAGAACATAGGGAAGGTATGTGTGTTGTCTTGTGCATAATATCTGCATGTGCTATCTCAAAATATAGCATGTGCTATCACAGAACATAAGGTGCGTGTGCATGTGTGGGAATGCAGTATCTCATGCCATAATGTGTGTGTTGTCTCAGAACAGCATGCGACTGTATGCATGTCGTCTCAGAACATAAGAAAAGTGTATGTCTTATCTCAGAATATAGCATGTGCTATCTCAGAACATAGTATGGGGGTATGCGTATCTATTCTACCACAATGTGTGTGTTATCTCAGAGCACAGTAGGTGTTTGTATGTGTGTGTATGATACCATAGTGTGCGTATGGATTCTGAGATAATATCTCCCTCCCCATATTGTGCTCTGAGATAATGCACATTGTGCTCTGAGATAACGTATATCATTGGCAGCCATTGGTCTAGGAGACCATGAAGATTGTGCCTTTGGTGGGTTGCCAGGTATCATCACAGCTTCTTCAGTGGCTGAGGAGTCAGATGCATGAGAAGCAAGCCCTCTGGCAAATTGCACATACAAACTTGGCTGAGCTTGCACTGGCATGCTGAGTACTGTTTTGTCTTGCCTGCCTCTGATGCCTCTTCTCTAGCTCATTGTTGACCCTCTCCATCTAAAAGTGATGTAGACCCTGCTTCACAGTGGCTTTTCACTCACAGTGGTGTGAAGCAATTGATTCCCAGCATTGGTTACCGATGCGCAGCTCATGAAGGTTTTTCTTGCAGACATCAGTAAACCGGAATTTGGGCCATCCAAATTGACGTTTGCCAGTGGCCGGCTCACCATGAGTATTTCCTTGGGGATTCGGCCATTGCTCATACAATTCACACGTCCTAACCAACGGAGGTGTTTCTGTCTCAGGAGTATGAACATATTGGGTATCTTGGCCTGTTCCAGAACAGTGAAGTTGGAGATTTTGTTGTGCCACGTTATGCCCAGGATATGATGGAGACATCAAAGATGGAAACCATTCAGTTTTGTTTCTTCCTTAGCATAAGGAGTCCATATTTTCCTGCCATACAATAGACAGCTAAGTATGCAAGTGCTGTAGATGGGCATCTTTGTTGACAGAGTGAGCACTCTGTTTTTCCACACTCTCTTTTGCAGTTTAGCCATGGTATTGCTTGCTTTTTCAATGTGAGTGTTAATTTTGGTTTCCAAGTCAATATTTTGCAAGATGGCAGAGCCCAAGTAAGTGAATTTTTCAACCACTTCCAGGCTTTCATCATTTATTCTAATTTTGGGAGGGTAGTCAACTTGTTGATCCCTGACTACTGTCTTCTTTAGACTAATGGTCAGACCAAATTGACTAATTGTCACAAGCATGAGAAAGGTGATCCATGAGGTGCGAAGCCCCAGTCCACAGCAGGCAGCCTGCCTCTGCCCCGCACACAAATCTGGGGGGCATGTGCCCCCCATGCCTCCCTCAGGGGTGTGTGCAGTGGCAGGGAGCTATGCCTCCTCTTCACCCCCCATGCTCCTGGATGAGTATGTGTCTGTCTGTCTGTGTGTCTGCCCCTCACTCCCAAGCCACAGACCACCCCCAGCCCTGCTGCTTTCCCTCACTCCTGACCCACAGCACCTGGCATCGTGCCAGGGTGTGCGGGGATCCCTCTCCCCAAGCTCCAACCCCGCCTCACACACACCCACAGCCTCCCACACCTTCACAAATAAGCCCCACCACTCCACACACACCTCAAAAATAACATCTCATGATTTACATTCCAAATCTCTTGATTTTTGAGAGTTTATCTCATGATTTTTGACACAGTTGGGTTGGCAATACTGCAAACGTGACCCATTGACCTGCACTGTTCCATGAAGTGGCGATGCGTAGGGGGTGCACATGCACCTCCTGAGAGCGCTGGTGAAGCCCCTGATAGCAGTGTTCCCCACTTAGGCAAGAGGCAGGAGGGGCAGGCAAGAGCGCTGGTGCTCCCCCGAGAGCACTGGCCTGGTAGTAGGGGTGCCAGGAGAAGTGATCCCCTTGGTTCCTCCACGGCTGATCACACCGGCCCAGAAGTTTCAGTGGTGGGGGGTGGGCACAGATCAGGGCCTCCTGTGGTGAGGGGCAGAGTAGGGCAGGGGCTGGGGCAAGTGCTGCCCAGCCAGGGTGGGGTGTGTGCAGGACGGAGCTGCTGCTTGTCCGGTGGCTCCTGCCACTGCTCCTGCTGCTTGTCTGGGAGGGCATGGAGGGGTGTATGCCCCCGGATCTGGGCAGGGCAGAACTGGTGGGGCTGGGGCTGCACCGGGTTGCACTTTGGGTAGGCGGCATTGGCACTGGGAGTGGGGGCTATGGCGAATTTTCAGGTGGTTCCAGTCCCCCATAACCCCCGCTCTGCTGCCCGCCCTGAGCACAGCCCGCCCTGCCCAGATCTGGGGGCACACGCCCACCCCCGCATGCCTTCCTGGACAAGTGGCAGGAGCAGCAGCGGGAGCCACTGGACAAGCCGCCAGATGAGCAACTCCTGGATAAGCAGTACGCAGCGGCAGCGGCAGGAGCTGCCTCCCCCTCCCTGCACCCCCAAAACAAACTGAGGCTCTGTCCCGAGCCTGCCCCGCCCCAGCAGAGCAGGGGCTGGCCCCTGCCCCACTCCTTCCTCACCATGGGGGCTTTAATCTGCCCCCCACGCCCCTTCCTTCCCCCTCTCCCCTTCCACTACAACAGACTTACCAGCTGGATACAGCTGTATCGAGGGTCGTAAAGGAACCAATCCTCCATTTATAACATTGTTCCTATGGGGAAATTGGTTCCGAGTTGCAATGTTTTGACTTAAGACGCGGGTTTCAGGAGCCAATTGTGTCATAAGTCCGAGGACTGCCTGTATGTGTGTGTGTGTGTATTATACCAGGATGCGTGTGTTATCTCAGAGCATAGCATGTGTGCTGTCTTGGAAGGGGTGTGTCTGCATAAGCGTTATCTTGGAACATGAGGAAAGTGTGTGCATCTGTAATCTCAGACTGACATGGGTGTCTGAGCGCATTCCCTTAGGATATAGGGAGTATGGGGGCGTGTGTGTGTATTATACCACATTGCGCATGTTATCTCAGAGCATAATGGGCATGCTGTCTCAGAAGTGTGTCCCCACATGCGCATTATCTTGGAATATGAGGACTGTGAATTTGTCTATAATCTCAAACTATAATGTGCATGCCTGAGTGTGTTCCCTCAGAACATGGGGGGAAGGGAGAGAGCGCGCGCGTGTGTGCATGGGCATGTATTTATGCCAGATTGTGTGTTATCTCAGAGCATGATCAAGATGCTGCCTTGGAAGTAGGTGTGTCTGCATGTTATCTTGAATCATGAGGCATGTGAATGTATTTGTAATTTCAGACTCTAATGTGTATGTCTGTGTGTGTTCCCTTGCAACATAGGGAGTGAGTGTTTGTGTGTGTGATAGAGGAACACAGGCAGTGTGTCAGAGTGGCCTAGAGCACAGGCAGTGCTTGTGCCTCTTCCCTCAGGATGTGGGGAGTGGGTGATCTCTAAGCATGTGTGTGCATGTGCTATAGGGGAGCACAGACACTGTCAGCACGGAAAGCACATGTCTCTGTTATCTCAGGATATGGGGGGTGTGTGTGTGTGTTATCTCTCTAAATATAAGCATGTGTACCAGCCACATGAGAGCTCAGGCAGTGTATCCCAGTGGGGCCAGAGCACAGGTGGCGCATGTGCCCACTCCCTTAGAGTAGTTATGGCGTGTGTGTGATCTCTGAACACCTATGTGTGTGTGCCAGCCCTGGGGGAGCACAGAGTATTTAGGCATGTCTGTGTGTGTGAGAGAGATTTCTAAACACATGGGTGTCGTGTGCCAGCCCTGGGGAAGCACAGACTATTTACGGTGTGTGTGATCTCTAAACATGTATGTGTATGTGCCAGGCTTAGGGGAGCAGCGTATCTATGGGGGGTGTAGAGTATTTATGGGGGGGGCAGCGTGTGTGTGTGTGTGTGTGTGTGTGTGAGAGAGAGAGAGAGAGATCTCTGAACATGTACGTGTGCGCCAGCCTCGGGGGAGCACAGAGTATATGCAGTGTATGTCTGAGAGCGAGAGATCTGTAAACCCGCAGGAGTGCGTGTACAGCCGCGGGGAGCCAGGCCGTGCGTGAGCGTGGGGCGTAGCAGCGCCCTCCCAGCGCACCCCGCCCAGCCGGGCCGGGCCGGCCCTGCCTGCGGTGACGCAGCGGGCAGGCGGGGCAGGTGCCGGGCTGGCTCCATATAGCGCGGCGCGGAGGTCGAAGGCGGCAGAACAGAGCGCAGCAGAGCAGAGCAGAAGCTGGTGGCGATGACGATGACACGGGGCGAGTGGCGCTGGGCGGCGCTGGCGCTGCTGTTGCTGGCTGCGGTGGCGGCGGCCGGGACCAGGGAGGGCGGACGGCGGCCGCGGCTGCTGGGCGGGCTGGAGGATGCGAACGAGAACGACGAGGGCGTGCAGCGGGCGCTGCAGTTCGCCATGAGCGAGTACAACAAGGCCAGCAACGACAAGTACAGCAGCCGCGTCGCCCGCGTCGTGCGCGCCCAGAAGCAGGTCGGTGCCCCCTCCCCGCCGCGCTCCCCCGAGACGGGCCTGGCAGCCCCCAAGCCCCAAGCGGGACCCCCGCCCTGCACCCCCGGGCCCGCCAGCTGCTTAGAGGGAGCCTCGCCTCGCCCCCCGCTGGCCGTGGCCGCGGGGACTCACCGCTCCGCGCCGGGGGAGGAAGAGGGGCCTGCGCCTGCCTCGGGCTGGGGCTCGGGGCCCTGCCTTGCTGCTCGCCCCACTGCGGGATCGCCGCCCCCGGCCCCGCAGCCTCCCGCTGGGCCCGGGGCGCGCCTGTTGACAGTCTAGTTGCAATGGGAAGCGATTGTGACGTAACAGGAATAATAAATACTAAATAATTAATACTATTACTAATAAATAAATGATTAACAGTAGGATTAGTTATCAATAATTTATAATAGTAGAAGGAATGGTAATGATAATCAGGGATCCCAGTTTTCTCTGATTTAAAAAAATCTGCAATGTTTTGGTTAAAAAAAAAAAAGTAACCCCAAATCCACATTTTCCCATGACCAGAATCAAACACCACTATATATCTAGGTACTATAGATAGATAGAGAGAGAATAGATCTTTCTCACTCTAGATATATATGTGTGTGTGTATATCTCTGTGTATATGTATATATACACAGGAGAGAGAGCTATGTATTAGTGGTGTTTCATTTTAATCACGGAAAAATGTAGATTTTGGGTTACTTGGTTTAACCCCAAAATTGGAGATATTTTTTGATCAGAGAAAACCTGGATCCCTGGTGATGATGATTGTAATAAAAATAGTAGTAATGATAACAGTAATAGTGGTAGGAATAGTAGTGATAATCATTGTAATAAGTAGAGCCGTAGTAATAAGTAATAGTGATAAATGTAATGCTACTAAGGAATACTATCAACAATAACATTATCACTGTTGTTCTTTTAGATTTCTGTCCCAGTCTATCTCAAAAGGCTCAGAGCAGCTTATAGAATATGGTCAACAGCAGCAGTGGATACCCCAAGGCTACAAAACTTCACCCCACCCTTGTCACCCTTAAGAGCAAGCCCACTGGGCAAATTTCTGCCCCCCCTTTCCATTCACATTTAGGTGTATGGGCTCTGTGCTGTCACCTGGACAGTTTCGGCCCTCTCTCTCGTGTTTAATGCTTGCTGCACCTTGTTAAAAATGGCCTCCGGAATTTGCAGCTGCGAAATGGAGGGACCCAGGTCTCCAAAACGCCAGCTGAGCCAAGAAGTGTGTGTGTGGGGGGGCTTTACCAGCCCAGAGTACTCCTGGTTTTTTCCCCTTTCCTCCCTTCTCCCTCCCCTGCTTGCCACCTACATCTCCTTACCGAAGAGTTTGCAGCATACTTGGCCTGTGTATTACGCTCGCTTCGGTTGGTGCTCAAGCTGCTTTTCACGAGGGTGTTCTGCCTTGTGCATTTTTATTAATCCTCATCTCATCAGTTGCTTTTCTTCTAACCCATTTTTTTTCCTCCCTGCACACATTTGTCTCAAAATCTAAAGGCATCTAGCTGATCAAACCTGGCACCCTGGCTGAGAATCGCTGCTTTAAATGGAAGGAAGGAGCTGTGGTTTGAGGATGCAGGACTTTGAAACTCAAGTTGGCCAGGCCTGTGGAGGATCTTGGTTGTTACATAATATGGAACAGGCAGTGCCCAAAGATGGGGGTTGGGGGAGAGGCTGTACTGTGCTAGACTGTATAGAGAGGCAGTACTGCCAGTCGGAGAAGGCAAGACATGGGAAGGGAGGGTGGAAAGCATGCAACATACTCGTAAAGTGACTGGAGACATGGCAGGCACGTGGCTTAAGTCTGGTGCTGTCCTAGCATACAGGGGTGCTGTGGCAGAGCAGTTAAGGTGCCTTGATATGGCTCCAGAGGTGGGAGCTTGCACCCAGCTGCAAGTGAGTACCTAGTCACCCTTGCACTCACTTGGGCTGGACAGTGGCTGAATATGATGCTGCCACATCACTTGCCGTTGCATTTCATTTCAACCATGCTAAACCAGTAGGCTGTCTGGCTTAGGGAGACACTTCATCATGATGCTCCCTCTCCATCAATGTACAGCTTCTGAGATGCTCTTCTGCTTTCAGTTCCCCTTCACTAGCACTCAAAGTAATCTCTCCTCAACTGCCCTTTACCCATAGCTTTTCCTTAATTTTTAGTGGCTATTTTTAACTATTCACAGTTGCCCTTTCACGTGGCTCGCCTAAGCAGTTTTCTCCTCACATCTGGTAGTGCTTGTGACCCCAATTTATCAAGCACTGAACATTTATTTCATTGCAGTCCCCTCCCCAGCATCGATATATGACTTTTCGTGGGGAGGTAGAGGGTCAGAAACCCTGCAATATCAAGTTTTACAGCCTCGGAACCTGGAGTAGTGACTCTATAAAACTGAGCTTTCAGGTTAAAAATAAAAATTTCTGTAGCTTCCAGCCGTTTATAGTCATGCAAAGAAGTTTGAGAAGATGACCTCAGCAGGCGAACAAAATGCCACTAAATTCAATCTCTTTCTTTTCTGAAATTCATGGTTTTGGGAGGCCCAACTCATGGTTTTTGAATAGTGATAATTTCAGTTGCTGAATTGATGGCTGCCCTACATAAGTAGTTTGCTTTATTTCTTTCTTAACTAACTGACTGGTTCAGAAAGATGTGCCATGCCAGATATGGACAATCACTTTGACCTCATTGTCATCACAAGGTCTCAAGCTGTCTCACAGCAGATAAGCCTCCTGTAATGCTTTCTGTACTATCTTCCACTGCTGAGAACAAGCCTTTTCCCCTCTCATTTTACAGATTGTGTCTGGAGTCAAGTATATCCTGGATGTTGAGCTTGGCCGGACCACCTGCACAAAGTCAGCAACTGATCTTCAGAGCTGTGCATTCCATAAAGAACCAGCGATGGCAAAGGTATGTTTATAAAAATGGTTGGGAGCTGCCCAGGTCTTTACGAAGCTGTACACTAAAAATACTGTCTGGGATACTGTTCGCATCTTGTATAATAGAATTAGCCCCATATTGGAATAAACCTCCTGAAGGCATTGTACTCTGTGTACACTTCTGCGTTTTTCTGCTTCTTATTAGCACTTTGCTTTTTAAAATTAGTTGCTTATTAGCATCCAAGTATTAAATCATAGTTGTATGTGTGAGTTTTTGCTCCAACCAGCTGTTAGAATTAACGAGTAAAAATACAAAGTGCAGAAAACATGCAGATTGTTTTTTTGATGGGATTCTGCATGGGTTTATTTTTTACTTGGCTCTTGAGGCTTTGTTGCCTCTTGTTAGAATCCAAAGTGGTTTGTCTGATGTTTGTTTGTTTGTTTATTTATTTATTTATTTATTTTTTTGAATGTTGAAAACTTGTGGTATTGTGGTGGTGGTGTTATTATCATCTGTATGCCACACATGGGAATAAAAGGCCCTATTCTAATAGGCCTGTCTCTATTGGGCAGGACACATCAAGGGTGGGGGAAGAAGGAAGTGCTCTTCTTTGTCATTGTATGATGGAGAACTGAGGAACAGACAGCCCACACCCACTGATTTCAGTGGGAATTGGGTGCTTAAATAGGTCTTTGGAGATCAGGACTTCATGCTAAGTGACTTGCCTGAGGGCATACAGGGGGTCTATGGCAGAACCAAGATCTTAACATCAGATGCTCTGGGTCTCCATTCTGTACCCAGACCCCAAAGCCCTTTTCTGGTCAGTTCAGTTTGTTTAATGGCACTTTTTAATAAACTTGATGTAGAAACTGATAAATAAACCATTGCCATTGGCCACTTCGTAAGGAAGGAGTGGATAACTGACAGTGGGGAGCAGGTGTTTTCACAGAAGCCCCAGTTCCTAGCACAGGCATGATCAAATTCAGTGGGGAGCTTTGATTCTAGATTGATTCCTTAATGGTTTGGCTAGCTTTTGGAACTCCACCACTAAGCGCACACGTCCCTAGTTGAATCAGAATCCAGCTTCCTTTTAACAGGACAGCATCCTCAGCATTAATAGCTTGCTTTATGCTGAAGGGGCTGGAATATCAGATGGGCCTGGGCGCACACCTGTATTTGTGAATGCTCAAAGTAGCTGTAACACTATATGCAAATGACGACTATTTGCCTGAATCCAAGATGTCTGCAAATTGAAGATGACCTCCCAATAATCATAGTCTATACACGGAAAATTAAAAAAAATTGTTATAATTTTCCATATATAGAATCTGCTTATTAGGGGATTGTCTTTTAAATTTGTCCCTCCCACTGTAGTGGTGGGGAAAGCACAGGTTGGGAGGCAGGCGACCGGATTTTCCTGGCTCCTCCTACCCTGTGCTTGCCCCTCTGCTGCCTATTTTGACCCTCTCTTTCCCCCTGACCGCTCCAGTACCTTCTCCCTCCCATTTTCTTAAACTCATGTCCCTCCCTCCCTTCTAAGTAGGGAATAGCTAGGGGTGCAATGCCTGTCTTTGAATATGATGGGAATGTTGGCAGCTAAGTCCTGTGGAAGTCTATATTAACAAAAGACAAATGTTATCCCACAATGTTTTTCTTGTGAACTGGAAATGCTTTGAAGAGCCATATTTTTCACTTCTGTAATATATGCTGGTGATAAACAAAAAGTGATAGACAATGCATGTGTAGGTTTTAAAACATTCAGTGATTCTGACTCTATTTTAAACTGACTGCTTTTCTTTTCTTTTTTTCTCTACTCAGCACGTCACTTGCAACTTCGTAGTGTTATCTGTTCCATGGCTAAACCAAATTAGCTTACTGAAAAATAACTGCCAATAAGCATCAGTTTGTTCCAGGAGACATCAGCAACTGCTTGTTGGTTTGGGGTGTTGTTTCTTTTTTTCCTTCTTCAGTAAAAGAGCAATAATATGAATTCCCTCTTGTGATGGACTTGCATACATTGCTATTAACTCAAATACTTATAAGTATGCTTGTACTATGCAAGTAAAAATATATAGCTTTCCTTCTGAAGCACAATATAGTCTGAATGTAATTTTCCCCTGATATTACATTTTTGGAACATCTATTTTCATGCTTCTTTTCCCTGCCAAATAAAACAGTAGTCTTAATCCACAACAGCAGAGATTTTTTCCCATGTTTTTCCTTGTTTAATGGTGACTGCTCTAAGAATTAAAAATTGTAATTCCTCAATGCTGGAGTGGGAAGTCACTCTGTGTGTGTGTGTGTGTGTGTGTGTGTGTGTGTGTGTGTGTGTGTGTACGCGCTGTAAACTTATGGAAGAATATATTGTTAACAGAAGGGAGCATCTGCTAGTATAGCCTGGACTAGGGGTGGACAATTATTTTGGCTGGAGGGCCACTTTATGAGTTTGTCTTCTTGTGGACCACATCTCTCTTCCTCTCTTCTCACTCCCCACCCCAGCTCTCCCCACAGTATAGCATACCCCAATCCGCAACCTTCTGGCCCCATCTGCTTCTTACACCAGCCCATGTGCCAGGTGGGCACTGGCATCAGCTGTGGACACTCCCAGCTGTGGATGCTGCTGGCAAGTGGGGATTAGGGTGACTGCTCAGGACCATGGCTGATGCACTGATGTAGCAGTGTCAACTGCAGACCTGGGTCGACGCTCTGATCCCCACCCAGAACCTACTGGCCATGTTAGCAAGCTGATGCTGGTGCTTGGGACATGTCTGTCACAACCCAGCAGCCAGAACCCGTTGGCTCCCCGTGGGCTGGATCCCATTGTTTTGTGGCTGCCTGCCTGTGGGCTGGTTACAATAGTGGGCTGTATCTTGCCCACCTCTGGCCTAGACAGTTTCCTTGCATGGCATGTTGCTGACCAAAGCACTTGTGTTATTTGGTATGAGCAGAGCCACTTGTATCATGGGGTATTGTAGTGAAGTTATGCGTGACCCATTCACCCAGAGCTCAGATTGGACTGGTGCTTGGCGATACATGAATTGTCAGCACCTCTTTCCAGCTGCTTGCTTGTCTCTCAGAATGTCTGCTTTGTGGACAAGTAATGCATCAGCTGTCTTGCGATCCCCTCCACAAGTGTGCAACCCAGGCAGCAATGACTGCATCTGAATTTATGGAGAACCTGGAGCAATGGCTCTTGTGAGCTCCCCCATTCCTCTGGAAGCCGCTAGGCTCCTGGGCATTCTTTGGTTCGGTTCTGGTTGTCCAGTGCAGCTCAGAATCTGTCATTCTGGACCTCTAACGTTGATTCAGTTTATGGGTAATCATGACTTCTGTGACTAGGACTTGATTATGTAGGTGGATTTCCTTTTAAAAGTGTCCCCATTCCATACCTTCCCCATCAGTTCTGCCCCTATGTGCATCAGAGTGCATTACAAACTCCCTAGGAACCTGTATCTGACCTCCACAGGATCATATCCTATGAAATCATTTGGCACTTTCCAGTTTGCACTATGACACCATCCTTCCTGGCAGCTTTTGTGTCTCAGTGTTGCTGATGTTATAGGATGGGGAAGGAACAATGGCTTTGAGAGATTATTAAATTTATGTATAATACAGATTGGGGCGGGGGGGGGGGGGGGCTTTATCAAAGCACAAAGATCCATTTTTCCAGCAACCAGAATGATACACAAACCTTGGCTTCCAAGCCTCTTGACATATGTACAGGAGCAGGTGAGTGGAATGAGGTCAATGGTATTGATTTATTACTTGATAGAGATGATATAGTTCATGATACTGAACAGGTGAGGTGTTAATAAGTATTTCTCTTCTATAGGGTGGGGACAGGGCAATGTATGCTACTAAAGTACTTTCCAGCCATTACTGATTTAAAAAGTATATTCATGTATCCTAAAAGTTTCCTGTGGTTCCATCTGCTCTGGTATGTCAATTCAGACCTAGTCTTGTCAGGCTTGGGGGAATTTCTTCCCCATTGGACCAGAATAAAAAGGCAGTGATGTAGCTAAGTGGGGCAGGGCTCTGCAAAGGGGAGAAGCAACTGTGAGTGACAAAGGGTTTGGGGCACCTATCAAAACATTTTCCTTCTCTTCCTATGGCAAGGTCTGCACCTGTCAAAGTAGACCCTTGGCACTGTGATCCTCAACCTGATGTAAGATGAAGAACAGTGGGAAAAGTCTGTTGCTCAGAATGGCCTGATCCAAAGTGCATTGGAGTCCGTGGAGATTAAAAGATGTCAGTGGTTTTGAGGCCAGGCCTCTGCTGGAAACATGGCTGAGAAACTGCTTTTGCAATGGCATTTGCCAGTGGTCATGCTGGAACCCAAATCAGAATAGATGCCAGTGGTGCTGTCCTTTGAACTGGGTCTAGAGTAGCCCTTGATTCATGCTCAGGAGGCATTCTTATACATACAAACCATCTGCAAATAGGTAGCCCAGGAACTGCCAGGGGTCCATGTTGATGGGCCAGCTGGTGTATGTAGGTCAGCCTGGCTGCTCCTGACTTTGCTGTCCGATTGTCTGGGAAGGGCAGCAGGTTTGCTGCTTAGGCACACCTGTGGTGACTCACCACAGGCTGCTTGAGTCTCATTCTCCTGAGTACACCTATCACCTTATATCTCTATCCACACCTTCCCTGTAGATCCACTGTTCAGAAAGTGGGAGTGGGGGATTCAGAGAAGGTATAAAGTTTTTGTTTCACCATTTTCAAACCGAAGCCCTTGAACTTTTTATTTTAAAGGAACATTTAAAAAAAAATACTTAAATTCAATTTTTTAAAGTAAAAAACAAACAAACAGGAAATAAAACAAAATGAATTGTTCAACCTGATGCATTTTTGTTGGTGTGTCAGCAAATAAAAAAAAATGTTTTCATGTCCATTTGATTTGAAATCATTTTTTAAAATGCCTTGGTTGACATTGATCCATTCTTTGCATCTCTCTCACTGAAAGAGAGAAAACGTACTCATTCATTGCTCACCAGGGACCTGGAAGGTGTCAGAAAAGTGACAGCTCCACATCAGACACCTCATACAAATCCCCACACAGGGATGAGCATAAGAATGACACAATGCTGATACCTTACTCCTTTTTCACCTCTAACCTCTACCAAGAAACCACCAAACCAAATGGAAACATAATTTTGTCTCTGGAAAAGGAAACCAGGGGTCTATGAAGTCTGCTAGGGACTTGATTGCTCCTGGTTTTACATGGAAGTTGCCCAGATATAATTTTGGTGATGATTCACCCTATAGAGCCTCACAGTTGACAGTGTCACATGCATGTGCAAAAAATAACGTCCCCTTACTGTATACACAGTATAACACCATGCATCCCAAGTATCCTTTGTCACCATGGTCAGGTCTACAATTGTTAAAGTGGGGGGCAGATAGTGAGGTGCATAGTCACATATAAAACATACACATTTTTTCCAGTTAAATATAAACTAGCTTTACTAATATGCTAGGGGCTTAGGATTGCATTATTCAGTTTAATATTGAAACAAAAACAAATGTAACTTCATAGAATCATAGAAAATTAGGGTTAGAAGGCACTTCAGGCAGCCATCTAGTGCAACTCCATGTTCAAATCAGGACCATTCCCAACTAGATCATCCCAGCCAAGGCTTTGTCTACCTGGGTCTTAAAAACCTCCATGGATGGAGATTTCACCGTCTCTCTGGGTAGCTTCTTTCAGTTTTTTCTAATATCTAACCTAAACTTCCTTGACTGCAACTTGAAACCACTGCTCTTTGTTTTGTTATCTGCCACCACTGAGAAAAGTCCCACTCCATCCTCTTGGTAACCCCACTTCAGCTAATTGAAGGCTGTTATTAAATCCCTCCCCCATGTCTTCTCTTCTCCAGATTAAATAAGACCAGTCCCTCAGCCTTTCCTCATAAATTATGTGCCCCAGATCCCAAACCATTTTTGTTGCCCTCTACTGGACTCTCTCCAGTTTGTCTAAATCAGGGGTGGGCAATTATTTTGGGTACAGGGCCGCTTACTGAGTTTTGGCAAGCCATTGAGGGCTACATGACAGGCAGCCCAGGGAAGATTAATATTAATTTTCTAAAATTTTTAGGGGCCCCGCAGGCCAGATAGAAAGGACTGGCGGGCCGCATCCAGCCCCCGGGCCGCATTTTGACCCCCTTTCTGTAGTGGGGGGGACCAAAGACAGATGTGGCCTCACCAGTGCAGAATAGAGCAGAATAATCACTTCCGCTGGCAGTGCTTCTACTAATGCAGCCCAGTATGCCATTAGCCTTCTTGGCAACAAGGGAACACTGTTGGCTCATATTCAGATTATTGTTCACTGTAACCCTGTAGCCAGGAGGCTTGGTGCTGCTGCTACTTTAACAGAAGGCTGCAGATGGAACAGTCTGCAGGTGCTTCATTAGAAGTCACGTGACTTAAAAGGAGGCTGGGTTTACCCATCCCAGAGCCTGAGCTGGGGCAGTAGTCTGATCCTGGCAGCCAAAACGTGAAGAACTTCTGAACAGCAGGGCTGCAGCCAGACTCCTGGCAAACACCTAAGCTGAGGTAAGCAGGCTGGTGGTCTAGGATTTGAGATAAGTTGTGGTAGTGGTCTCAGCTGGCCCAGGAGCAGGGCCAGGATCCAAATGATAGAGGCCAAGGCTGAAGAGCAGGGTCACAACTGAATGGTTGTAAGAGCAAGGAGGCTCAGGGACCTGTAACCCACAAGGGATGAGAGGCAGAGTCAGGGACACGTAGCCCAGGAGGGGAGAGCAGGGCCAGGGAGCCTGGAGTTCTCAACCTGCATAGGAGTGGGGCCAGGACCCAGGAAGGGCAAAGGCCAAGGAGGGGCCACAACCAGAGACTGCTGGTGACAGGGATCCTAGAGATCTCAACTGGCCTAGGAGTGGAGCCAGGGCCTGAGAAGAGGGGTCAAAGGCTGTGGAGCACCACGACTGGAAACCAACAGGGTCATGAACCTACAGCCCAGAGAAGGGTGGAGTCAGGTCCAGGGGCTCAGTGCCTCAGGAGAGGTGGGATCAGGATGAAGCACACAGGGTAGTACTCAGGATAGTTTAGCTGGATGAAGTGCCTGGATGCGGGCAGAGAGAGACAGCTAGAGACTGAATGGTAACATCTGTGAGGCATAGGTGTAGTGTAAGGGGTGGTTGGAGCCATGTAACAAGCCCTTAATATACTGAGTAATGAGACCTAAGCTTGGGAGTAGATGAGATCTGGCTAAGGGATCCCACGGGCAGCCTCCCTTTTCTAAGTACTTATTTATATCCAGGTGTGGCAGGAGAGCAGAAAGAGGAGAATGCTTAAAGGACCAAGGACATAACAGGAGCAGGGTGACCGCCAGACACATCATGGCCACCCTTGGGGTCCTAACCTGTTACAAACCCCAGGTTCTTTTCTGTTGGCCTGCTGCTTAGCCAGTCAGTCCCCAGCCTATAGAAGTGCATGGAATTGTTCCATCTTAAGTGCAGGACTTTGCACTTATCTTTATTGAAACTTTTGAGATTTCTTTTGGTCCAATCCTTGAATTTGTCTAGGTCTCCTAACCCTACCCTCTGGTGTATCTGCTACTCCCCACCGCTTGGTGTCTGAGCAGGAGAAAGAAATGGTGCCTGATGCTTGGCTCCTCTTCCGCTTCCCTCTCCTTTTGATCCCAGTGAACTGCTTGCAAATTTCCCTGTTTGCTGCCTCTGTTTGCTTGCATTGGAACTTGCACTGTTCACTAGTATTTAACTCACTGGAATGAGTTAAAAGCAATCTGCAGGGTTGTGAAATAGGAGTTACTTCACTAGCAACAGCTAAGAGACAGCAGAATTGCAGAACAAAGGATAGTTTTTGTCGGGACCGAGGGCAGCCTGCCAGCAGCTCTCCCTGACTCCCACCCGGGCAGATAAGGGTCCGGGGCCTTAGAAGGCCGTCAGGCGGGTATTTGTGACGCTTGGAGTGGAATTAATTAGGCGGACGCTTATCGGTTGCAAAGCAAGATTATTTACTCACGCCATCAAGGTGGTGAATAGCGGAGGTCAGAGATACTTGGTTAGTTACAGCTTAAGGTTCGTAGGTCATAGTTCGGTCTGCATAAGAGTTCATCGGTCAGGCAGATAAATGGAGAAAAAAGTCGGGCCGGCAGGTCGTTGATTTATGTCTGATTAGGTCGAGACGGGGGAGACTGACAAGTGATCAATTTGTCAGTTATTCTCACGCATACGTTCAGAGGTTTTTCAGGTGTGTGTGCAGAGGTCTCCCATTCTTCACGGAAGTGAAGACGGGTTTTATTTGTGTAATAGCCAATTGCTTTTCGCCACGTCATAAATTTAATTAGAATCGCCAATTATTTAGCGGTCTTCGCTAGGGTTCTATCTCACAGGGTTACTCCCTGTTTTCTTTGACCAATTATAATGATTTATGTACAGCACAGAAGGCTAAGTTCTATTTCATGTTGGTGTCGCAGTTATAAATTTCTTTTTGACATGCACAGCAAAAAAAAAGCGGTTACTATCATTATTGTTAACCCTTAGTTAACCTAGTGCAGAAAAAAACTGTTTTGAATGGTTTTACTTGTTTGTGACATGGGCACTACTTAATTTGGTTGTGACATGCCCCCTTGCCCATGGCACAGCAAGTTACATCATGTTTATGTACAGACCATTTTCGTCATCATTGTTAGTGTTTGGTAAGCGGGTGTATACAAAAGCAGAAAGCGTGGTTAATTTCATTTTGAGATACTGTAAAATCCAATAACTAAAATACACAAATATAACAATGGCTATTATGATTCATGGTAAACACAAGATAATCAAAGATGCCGACACTTGAATTAATTTAAACGCAGTAAACTGTAACTCTTGATTGTATGCAATCTTTTTTAATTCGATTTTTTAAGGTAACTGAGAGTGCGGTATCAGATTAATGCCCCCTATACGGAGGGTTTCTATAATTGTGGCTTATTATACTTGAGTTAAATCGTAGCTCTGAAAACACCAATTTTCCGTGCCGTCATTAGTGGCCTTTCTTCATTTCTTCTACTGTTATTTTTCTTCTTAAACCGTTCCTTTTTTTCTTCTTTGAATGTATAGGTTCCTTTAGAACCTTGACTACTTGCCCCCTTCCATCATCATCTCCCTCATCTTTTTTCTTACGTTTTTTTAATCAATGTTTCTGTCCACACCCAACCTTTCTGCGACATCCCCCAAACCTTCAGACTATTAATGCTGTTTTTTTTCAATAATTCAGAGCTTTTCACTCAAAACATTATGACTTGGCTTCACTGCGTAAAGTCTCGAACAGGCTTCAAAACAAAATAAAACAAGTATGTACAAGATCATTAATAGGAAAAGAAAACCATAAAATGAGTCGTTAGTTATGTCTTTGGCCTAAAATGACAAAAGGTTCAGGACCGAGTTGGAGGTTTTGAAATCAGCTCCGTTCGCTGAGGAACCTGTTAGTAACAGCAGGAATAGAGCGACGACCCTGCTTGCGACATATGAGAAGGCGGCCATTGTGGCGTCGACCCGGGTGTGCTGCAGGTTGGTGTTTGGTGATTCTCGCGATCAGGCAGTCACAGATTGCCTCTTCGTCACCGCTGGGCCTGTAAGGGGACAAAATAAATGAACAGACAAACAAACAAAGAAAACTAAAAAACAATAAAATTGTCTTTTGTACATCTACGAGCATAATGTCATAGTGGTTGGAATAGTTCATCGATGCCCCCTTCGAGTAGTTGCTTGTTGGGGCAGGCTGCGGTGTTATCCGGAATGCGCTGTTAGGTGTGGGTGTCTCTGGGGTCCAGACCAGTTGGTGGGATCGGTCGAGGTTGGTAGCCTAGTATATGTGCCAGTTGTCATTGTCCCGCATCTTTTAGGACGTGTAGTCATTGTTTGGTAAGCGTGAAGTGGTTTAGGAGGTACCCAAACATGGCTTTTTCCTCCGGCGTCCTCTGGGGTGGCAGTCTTGATTCTTTTCGTGAGTTGAATTGGGAATGTCTTGGCCCTTGGTATTTGATTGGATATGCAGTAAGATAGCTTAGGACGACGGCTGAGTTTGCAGTTGTTGACTTTATAAGGGCTTGTAATCATGGAAGTTGACTTAAAAGATTCTCTGCTGGCTGAGTAACGAGCAAGTTGAGGAGAAGGCGAAGGGTGATGATGTCCTCTTCTCCATAAATCTCCATGCATGCTTCGATGACGTCAAGGGTGGTGGTGGTGGTTGCACCCTCTGGGTTGGTTATTTGCTTGGTTATTGTTACAGGGTGAGCAGCAGCTGTAGTTGTTACTGTGTTTGGTGGGAGGATTGGATTCTCGCTCGTTGTCCCCTCCCTGTGGTACGGAGGTGGGGCCGTTGGGAGCGACGTCATCTCAGGGGGCAGGGTGGAGTCCCACCTGTTCTTCTGTGGCTCCGCCCTTCTTTTCCAGGTCCTCCGGGCAGCTCATATTTTTCTCGGTGCCATTTTCTGGTGGCAACGGAGGGTTTTGGCACGCTGCCATCTCCACAGCAGCTTTGCTGCCTGTAGCTAACTGGGTTTTTAAGTTTGCATTTTCACGCAGTAGGAGTGATACTACGTTAATCATCTTCCCTTTGTCCCACTCGGAGCTTGCCCACTCCTTTTCGACTCCCTCCTCTCCTCTCAGTGAGAAGTAGCCGCTGACGCACCCTGTCTCCGCTCCGCTCGCTTGGTGATAAGCGATGTGGGCCCATAATTCATCCGCGTTATCTATGTGGCGCCCCCCACTACACCAGGGGCAGTTCTTAATTAATTTCCACTCCATCACATTTCCCCTTGATCCTGTTCGTGACGCCACGTCGGGACCCAGGGCAGCTGGCCAGCAGCTCTCCCTGACTCCCACCCAAGCAGATAAGGGTCTGGGGCCTTAGAAGGCCGTCAGGTGGGTATTTGTGACGCTTGGAGTGGAATTAATTAGGCGGACGCTTATCGGTTGCAAAGCAAGATTATTTACTCACGCCGTCAAGGTGGTGAATAGTGGAGGTCAGAGATACTTGGTTAGTTACAGCTTAAGGTTCATAGGTCATAGGTCGGTCTGCATAAGAGTTCATCGGTCAGGCAGATAAATGGAGAAAAAAGTCGGGCCGGCAGGTCGTTGATTTATGTCTGATTAGGTCGAGACGGGGGAGACTGACAAGTGATCAATTTGTCAGTTATTCTCACGCATACGTTTAGAGGTTTTTCAGGTGTGTGTGCGGAGGTCTCCCGTTCTTCACGGAAGTGAAGACGGGTTTTATTTGTGTAATAGCCAATTGCTTTTCGCCACGTCATAAATTTAATTAGAATCGCCAATTATTTAGCGGTCTTCGCTAGGGTTCTATCTCACAGGGTTACTCCCTGTTTTCTTTGACCAATTATAATGATTTATGTACAGCACAGAAGGCTAAGTTCTATTTCATGTTGGTGTCGCAGTTATAAATTTCTTTTTGACATGCGCAGCAAAAAAAAAGCGGTTACTATCATTATTGTTAACCCTTAGTTAACCTAGTGCAGAAAAAAACTGTTTTGAATGGTTTTACTTGTTTGTGACATGGGCACTACTTAATTTGGTTGTGACAGGTTTGATTGGTAGAACAAAAGGGCCATTAAAAGGAAGAAAGGGTCTTTAAGACCTGTGGAATGAAGAGTTTAGAAGGGATCAAGTAGATTATAATGAGCTATAGAGTCAAGTGAGTCCCTCAGTACTTCTGGATTAGAAGTGCTGTTGCCACTGCCAGGAAGTTGATTTTAAACTTTGGGTGGAGGAGGAATCAAAGGGGCAGGGGGCGTGCAAGTGCAACAGTGAAGCCCTCCTGGATCTACTCCTGTCTGTCATTGACATTTTGCACACTGATGCCCCTTGATCACCAATATGTGTGTATAGTCAGCACTGGCTGTATTTTGGCCCTGGGGAGAGAGTGCATGTTTGTGCCCAAAACTGCTAATTTGGGGCTAAGCCACTTGTTGGCTGTGCATTCTTCCTTCTTTGCTACTTAAATAGCACTGTCTTGAAGGTGTTCTGATGCAAGATCCAGGGCTATTTGGAAAACTTGAGTTAGTATCTACCAAGAAAGTCTCTGGGTTAACTTTTGTGGAATCAGAAAAAAATAAATGCCTTAAACTTTGATCATACGAGTTATAAGATGACATAACCACTTTGTGGGGAATTGCTGGCTCTGTATAGTAGAACAGATAAGAGAAAGTGTTTGTTCTTTGTAACTCCTCTGCAACTGCTTCACTCACCGCGGCCTTGAAGATAGCAAAAAGTATGTACAACTCTGATTTCCAGGTGCAAGAAGGAGGCTTGTGAACTAACCTCGCCTCCCCCATAAGTTCCCATCCTGATAACAGCAAAGCAGTATGAGCTAATGTTTGTTTGTAACTGCTTTTCCTAGCAAACTCCACTATATAATCACGTGAGTTGTAAGTGACTGTTAAAAAGTATATAGTGTCCTGATTTTGCTCTTGGGGGGGAACCCCTTCCAAGTGCTTGGAAAATCCATGTCACTTTGGAGTCCCCCCTACAGTTGTAGTTTCATTTGAATAAAAGCTTCTGCTGACCTGACCCAAAAGTATGCTGTGTGTGTTTCCACAACAATTCCTGGTGCTGTGACTTGGATCCAGAAGACGTGTTGAGGAAGGAGGACCGCGGACTGCCCCCCCCAAACCCCGAGGCGCCAAACTTGAGAGGTAAGAGACCTAATTCAAAATCTCTATTGGGGTTTCGGAGGAGGACTGCCCGTAGGCTTCCAACTTGGCCGTGGTAACTGGATCTGAACCTTGTTAAAGCAGGTCAGTCTGAACCTTACTGCCGGCTAAAATTTTCTGTCTGGTAATCCTGTCTGGTAACGTCTGTTCTGTTCAGGGAGAATCTGTCTAAATCACCTCCATCCAACAGCACATTGGGCTTGCAGTTAGTTAACCGAGGCAATGTGGGAGGGGGTCTGGCTGACTGAATGGATGTGTGTGTGTGTGTATTTAGAAATATGAGCCACTGACCAGGTCTGGGACTACGGTTGGGTTCAGCCGCCCCAATTCCGCCTGACAGGGCAGTTTTGAAAGCAAGGGGGCCCAACTGGAACCTCATGACCCAGTGGACAGGGCTTCAGAGTAATTTTGTCTTTTCCAAACCCCTTGTCCCAGTAGCTTCTGCCAAAACAGAAGTGAAAGGATCCCTTTTGTGTTTCCCTCCCCATTTCCATTTTATGAGCTGGTGTCAGGTCAGAAGCCTTTTGTCTGGGCAGTGAAAAACTGCGGGGCAAGGCACTGAGCGGCCCAGACATCCTAAATAAGCCTATCCTACGTCTCCCTGTGTGACTGAAAATGGGAACAAGTCAATCAAAACAAGTTCCAGTCCCCCCTAAGGGGACTCCGGCGTACTTTATGTATACACACTATTCTCCCAAGGCTTGCAAGTACCTGGATAAGTGGAACTGGTATACTAAAGGGTGATCCCGTGAAGCATTTTCCACAGGAAGGAACATTTGATCAGGATAAAATAGTGCACTTAAGAGGGGCTTTAGAGTCCCGTGAATCCAAAACACCAAGAAACCAGTGGGACGCGTTCTTTTATTGGTATGATGAGATGTCCAAAAGGTGGACAGAATCTCAAACTAAAAGTCTAAAAGACTCTCAAGAAAAATTAAAACAGCAGTTAAAAGCTGTTCGGGAGAAATTGGCTGCTCCCCCAAATTACACGCCGGCCACCACTCCGATGTATCCAGCATTGCCTGGGGCGCCCCCACCGCTGGAGCCAGCAAAGGATATCCTTGACTTTTATTCGAACCCTGCTCTCCTGGGACTCCCACATCAGCAACAACTGGTTCAACATCAGGCTGCAGCCCAGGCTAGTAACCCATCAGCTGAAGCCCCTTTGGTAAACTCATCCACGGAGCTTAATAGTCCAGACTCATCCACTATACCTGCCACTCAATCAACACCAGTCTGGCAATTTACTTCTGGGTCACAACCCACCACAGGTGTTTTTAAAAGAATGAGAATAGGCATGGAAAGATCTCCCATCAATCTTAGATCCTGAGCTGCACAAGTTTACCCCCTAAGGCAAATGCCAGGCATTGGCACCAATGGACAAAATATAGTAACCGTGCATGCACCCTGGACTCCAGGTGATCTCTACAATTTAACTCAAAAATTCCCAAAAATCAGGGAAGACCCAAAAAAATTTCAGGAAGAATTGCAGACTATTATAAATTGTTATAATCCAACATGGGCTAACATTAATCAGCTCATGAGATCCATTTTGCCCAAGAAAACTATGCTGCATCTGTACGCTGCCTGTACTTGGCCAGATCAAAACCCAGGGACTGGCCAAGACTTTATTGACAAGAGAAATGCTTTAGTTTGGGCAGTTCTCACAATTTGCTCGAAAAAGGCAGACTGGACCAAAATAAATACCTGTAAACAAAACGAAAATGAACACCCCAGTGACTATTTGGAATGCCTCAAACAGGCATTTGAACGATATTCAGGAATAAATGACCCGGTCGAAAATGCTAAACAAGCAATAGTGGCAGCATTCATCCATGGACTTAACCCTAAAATTGCTAAAAAAGTTCAAACAGTAATTATTGGCTGAGAAACTAAAGATTTGACTGAAGTCCTTGCTGCAGCTAACCATTTTCATAACAAATTAAAACAGTCTAAAGACAATGCTGAGTTTAAGTTAATGGCCTTACAGACTTCTCAGTTGCAAAGTCCAGGTAGAAGAAGAGGACGAAGACGGGGAAGGGGAGCCCGGGTAGATTCAGGGGAAGAGATAGATCCTCGGGCCCACAAAAACCCAGGCTATGGAAACCAATGTCATTATTGCAAGCAAGAAGGACATTGAAAATCAGAATGCCCCAACCACCCTGGCCAAAGACCCAGACCCCAGTCCCCACCTCCTCTTCCTGTCAGTTTTCCCAGTGTTAAATAGGACAGCCTGAGGGACAGTGACATCATCGCTCCTTTGCTTGCTACTGACCAATTTGGTCCGTTTGTTAAATGCCTTATTTCTGGTAAAGCTGTCTCCTGTCTTGTTGATACTGGAGCTTCCTGCTACACGCTAAAGGCTACTGAATTTCTTTTCCTACCTCATTCTCCTGAAACTGTAAATGCTGTCGGTATAGGCAGACAACCTATCCCACATCCTGTCTCTGAACCTGTCTTCATCTCTATTGGTCCTTTGTCTGAAAATCATGCCTTTCTTCTTAGCCCCTGTGCACCTGTCAACCTTCTTAAAAAGGATTTGCTGTGTAAACTGGGATGTGTGATTGATTGTGGCCCCAATGGTGTTTACCTTAAGGTACCGAAACATAGGGAAACCGAGCTTGTGGCTTTGGTAACCCAGGAGTACTCTGATTCTGACACTTCCTACTTGCAAGAGGAACTGTTGGCATGAGTACCTCTACAGCTGTGGTCCACCCATGTGAATGAAGTGGGGCACATGCTGAGTGCTGAACCAGTGCGTATCACCCTGAACCCTGCCAAGCCACTTCCTCGTGTCCCACAGTACCCCATCTCAAAGGAAGCTGAGGAAGGAATCAAGCCTATCATTTCCTCACTCCTTGAGCAAGGGATTATTGTCCCAATACGCTCCCCTTGTAACACAAGAAACCTGTTAAAGATACTTATCGCTTTGTGCAAGACCATCGAGCTGTAAATGCTGCTGTTTTACCCGCTTTCCCCATGGTCCCTAACCCTGCCACTTTTCTTTCCTGTATCCCTTCAGATACTACATATTTCACAGTAGTGGACCTTTGTTCTGCTTTTTTCACCAGTGCAGAGTACAGTGGGTGTATCATTTTCTTAGTTTTGCATGAGATGCAATGGTTAATGCATGCCAGTGTGTTGTTCACCCTGCTAGCCACAGCATTGCACCTACGGCTCATGTTCATGCAATGGTTGATCACTACCCCTAGGTCCCTTTTAGCCATGGTGCAAGTCAAATTGTCACCACTGAGCCTATCGGCATGTTTGGGATTATTTACCCCCAGATGGAGCACCTTACACTTCTGAATGTTGAACTTCATCTGGTTCTGGTCTGCCCAACTCTCCAGCCCATCCAGGTCTGCCTGTATCTGCATCCTATCTTCTGGCATGGCCATGCTCCCTCATAACTTCGTGTCATCTGCAAACTTGGCCTGTGAGCTTTTGAACCCCACATACAAAGCATTGATAAACATGTTGAAAAACACCGGTCTAAGCACAGACCCCTGAGGGATACCACTGGCCACTTCTCACCAGGATGATACAGATCCATTCATGAGAACTCTCTGGGTCCTCCCCTGTAGCCAGTTTTCCACCCACTGAACTGTTGAGCAGTTAAGTCCACAATCTTCTAATTTTTCCACAAGGATATCATGGGATACTAGATCAAAAGCCTTTTGGAAGTCTAGGTATATAATGTTGGCCTTCTCTCCCATGTCCAGGTAGTGAGAGACCTTTTTGTAGAAGGAGATGAGATTGGTAAGACAAGACCTACCCATGATGAAGTCATGCTGGCTGTCGTTCAGAATCTTACCCTCAACAAATGTATCGCACATAGATTCTTTAACTGTTTTTCCAGGATTTTTCTTGGGATGGAGGTTAGACTGATTGGCCTATAGTTGCCTGCATCCTCCCTCTTCCCCTTCTTGAAGATGGGCACAATGTGGCATTCTCCCAATACTCATGGATCTCCCCTGTGTGCCATGATTTCTGAAAGAGTTTTGCCAGGGGCTCTGCAATGACCTCAGCCAGCACCATCAGCACTCTTGGGTAAAGTCCATCTAGTCCTGCTGACTAGGGCTGTGCAAAGCTTCTGATCATGATTTGGATTCAGAGATGATTTGGAGGCTGAATCTATGAATCCAAATAGAATCGTGGGAAGCTTAAGGCTTTCCGAATTGATTTGGAAAAGATTTGGAGATTTGGCCATAGGGTATAATGGGGAATCAATGAAATACCTATAACTTTGTTGTTTCTTGTCTGATTCAGATGAAACTTTCAGATATAGCCTCTACTTAGAGCATGATGTGTGCTAAGTTTCAAGGTGATAGGTACAAAGGTTTCTGGGAAACCGCACCGCAAAGTTCTGAAAGCAAAACTCATGTCACGTGTGTGTGTTAATCCACAGTGAGGTCAAACCTGCAGGGATGGTAGTTCCTACTGAGGCTACAAAGCTTGAGAAGTTTCAAGGAGATACAATCAGGGGTTGGGGGAAACTGCACCCCAAATTCTTGAAAGCAAAACTCATGTCACATGTATGTGTTAAGCCACAGGAGGGTCAAAACTGCAGGGATGATAGCCCCTGCTGAGGCCACAAAGCCTGCCAAGTTTAAAGGAGGTAGGTGCAGGGGTTTGGGGGAAACTGCACCTCAAGCTGTGGACAAGCAAAACTCGTGACATTGGTGACACTGTGCGTGTTGAGGCGCAGCAGGGTGAAAGCTGCGGGGATGGTGGCCCCTGCTGAGGCCACAAAGCCTGCCAGCTGTCAAGGAGATAGGTGCAAGGGTTCTGGTTTCTGTGGCCCTGCACCTCTAGCTGCTGACAGGCAAAACTCATGTCATGGGTGCTTGTGCAACTGTGTCTGTCTTGGGGCATGGGTGGAGGGGGAGAGGGGTGGAACTACTGCGGGCCTGGCTGCTAAGCTACTGTGTTGCCAATCAATCATGAATCACTCAGGGACCAGCTCAATACACAGTAGCTAGCTAATGTAACAAGTTAACGAGCAAGGATTAACACCTACAAAACCACAGACTAAGGAGAGGAAAGAATCAATACAGACAATCAACTGCCCCAAGACGGACACAGTTGCACAAATACACATGTCACAAGTTTTGCCTGTCAGCAGCTAGGGGTGCAAGCTCCAGAAGCCCTGCACTTATCTCCTTGACAGCTGGCAGGCTTTGTGGCTGCAGCAGGGGCTATCAGGCTTGCAGCTTTTACCCTTCTGTGCCTTAATACACAAAGTGTCACCTATGTCACGAGTTTTGCTTGTCTGCAGTTTGAGGTGCAGTTTCCAGTTACCAAACACCTGTACCTGTCTCCTTGAAACTTGGCAGGCTTTGTGGTCTCACCAGGGGCTACCATCCGTGCAGTTTTGACCCCGCTGTGGCTTAACATATACACATGACATGAGTTTTGCTTTCAAGAATCTGGGGTGCAGTTTCCCCCAAGCCCCCATACCTATCTCCTTGAAATTTGGCAGGCTTCATGCACTTAGCAGGCACTACCATCCCTGCAAGTTGCATCCATATCAGACAAAAAACAACAAAGTTATAGATATTTAATTGATTCCCCATTATACCTGATGTCCGAATCGCCGAATCGGCTCCAAAGCTTTGGAGCTGATTCAGCCGAATCGAAGCGGGAAATTGATTTGGAGCTCTGAATTGAATCGCTGGCATCTGAATCGGCCAAATTTGAACCCGAATCTAATAGTTTCCTATTCGCACAGGCCTACTGCTGACTTATAAATGTCTAACTTTTGTAGTTGGTTTTGCACCAGCTCAGCATCCACAGTGGGAAGGCTGTCATTCCCACCATGCCCCCTGTGATCTGTATCTTGCTTATCTTTCCCCTTGGTCTGGTGAAATACTAAAACAAAGTGGGCATTCAGGAGTTCAGTTTTTTGCTGAGTGCCTGTTACCAGGTGTCCTGAGGTATTAAGCAGGGGCCCCACATTTCCATTTTTTCCTCTTCTGCTCCCTACATACCTAAAGAAGGAAGAAGGACTTCTGGCCATTATCTTTGAAAACTTGTGGCAATCAGGGGAGGTCCTGGATGATTGGAAAAGAGCAAATATAATGCCCATCTTTTAAGAAATGGAAGAAGGAGGATCCAGGGAACTACTGACCAGTCAGCTTCACCTCAGTCTCGGGATAAATCATGGAGAAGGTCCTCAAAGAATCCATTTCTAAGCAGTTGGAAGAGAAGATGATTAGGAACAGTCAGCACAGATGTACCAAGGGCAAGTCAAATTTGACCAACCTGATTGCCTTCTATGATGAGATGACTGTCTCTGTGGATGTGGAGAAAGCAGTGGATGTAATATACCTTGAGTTTAGCAAGTCTTTTTATATGGTTCTGTGGCAGAAGGCCACCTCTGTTTCTCCCCCAAAACTCTGCTCTGTGACAATTTGGGGCCCTTATACACCCTACCCTATCTCTTTAGGTAACTTGAGCTGGATACATTCCTGAGGGAGGGGGGAAACCTGCTCCATCTGCCTACGTGACTGGAATCACATACCTGGGTGAGGGGCTTGGGCTCCCTGGTGGGTTAGAGACTGCCAGTCTGCCCAGCAACCAGTGATGCATTTCAAATTGGTTGGCTGACAGCCAACAGGTGCTGGCCTCCATTGGACCAGGTAAATGAGGTCGTAAGGGCTATATAAGTGAAGGACTGCCCAGGAGGAGGGGGCAGTAGCCATGACGAAAACTCACAGAGAGAGAAGAGCTGGACCATCTGAAATTTGCTCTCTCTCTCAAAACTCATGATCAATAAACTGCCTGCCTCCAGAGGGAATCTCCACCTGCCTCTGGATGATACTTGTGAGTAAGCTACCTGAGATCTAACTAGCTATATAGCTTGCAGTAACTCAGATGCATGATCAAAGGCTACTCCAGCCACCCTGTTTGCTCTATAGGATTTCTCTGATACTGCTCAACTCTGTACCCAATTCCAACCCTACTCCTTGTAACCAATAAAGTTCTCCTTTGTACCTAGTTTGGGAGACTTGTTGGGAGTGGGTCTAGATTATGCCTTGGGGTCCCCTTGGTTCGGCTGACTAAGGGAGACCACTATTTGGGCTTCTGACTGAGAGAAGCACCCCAAGTTCTTGAAGTGAGTAAAGTACCCTCAAGGGCTACTAGGCCTGTGTTTCCCAGGGGACACCATGCCAGAATCAAGCCTGTCCCTGGGTGGTGGCAGCTCTACCCTCAGGCTAGCAGGTGTGCTCCAGGAAGGGGGTCGGCCAGATGTGAGGCACCCCCAGGGAGGCACTTGGAGCCTGGAAGGTGGTCAGGCACAGCGAGGTGGGTGGCTCAATGCAGAAGCACCCCCTGCTGGTTCACCACAGTCTCCCACAGCATTCTTGCAAGCAAGCTGAGGAAGTATGGGTAGGATGAATGGACTGTAAGGTGGATAGAAAGCTGGCTGGATTGTCAGGATCAACGGGCAATAATAGTAGAATATAGGACACACCTCTTGTCAAACTGACAAGCCCCGCCCCCTAACAGGTTGTCTCACCTCTAACTCTGCCCCTGACCCCACCTCCTGGCTGCCATCTTGGCCACCATCTTGGGGCTGGAAGTCACACCACTAACCCCTGACCTTTGTCACCAGAAACCCCGTCCCTTCCCTCGGAAGTTCTCCATTTTGCGTGTTTCTGGCCCTGAAACAAGAAGTCCTGCCCTTATGACATCAGAAGACCCACTCCTGACCACCATGTTGGTGGCCATCTTGGCCACCATTTTATGTCCCAGAACAACCTGGTCCAATCACATGGTCTATGACTTCATAAGGACGAACCCCTGGCAGCCATGTTGGTTGCCATCTTGGCCGCCATGTTATGTTCCAGAATAACCTGTTCCAATCACATGGTCTGTGACCTCATATGGCCCAACCCCCACAGCCATGTTGGTGGCCATGTTGACTGCCATGTTACATCCCAGAACACCCTGTTCTTATCACAGGTCTCTGTGACAGCAGAAGGGCCACTCCTTGACTGGGAAACACCACCCCGAGAACGGGGCTGAACCAATTGATGCAAGTGTAGCAGGGGTGGGACCTAGGCTGGCAGTCCCTGGCCTGCCTCTTGTCTAAAACCTGTTGGGAAACCCTCCAAACCAGGCCATGTGTTTTCTGAGATCACACTAATGCAGACAGAAGCAAATATGGATTCTTATGTTTTGGAAGCCTCAGGCACTGTTCAGACCTCTCTCAGGAGCACTGTGGATGAGATCTCGGTAGTTGAGACAGATTCCCAGACTCCCAAAACAGATCCGGGGACTGTGGCAGACCCCCAACAGACCACATCAGAGCCACTGGCAGAGAGCATGGGAGTGGCAGACAAGCTAAACCTCAAGGTAACTAATTTAGATTTTTATTTTATTTTTTTTGGAGGGAGTGGCTTTCTATGGTAACAGAGTGGGCCTGTGCTAACTATATCATCTCTGCAGGTAGATGATGCCTTGATAGAGAGTTTTCAAAACGTATGTATCGATGGACCTGTGAAAATAAAGGTTTCATGCATGAACTAGTTTTTTTCGTGTCTCAAAGAGAGGAGTTCAAGACAAGTGTGAAGATGGGTGTATCAGTTTTGTCTGAGTCCCTGGAGCTCATGGAGCAGGTGTATGAAGTTATGGAGGTTACGGAGCAGGGGTATGAACCTATGGAGGTTACGGAGCACCTCCATGTTCAGAGAAGGATTTTCTGTGCATCTAAAAGAGAGGAGTTCAAGACATGAATAATCCTATATGTGCTGCTTTTCATTGCCTGATTAATAAACTGTGTTTGACCACTGCTTAAATTTGTTGTCTGGGATTTAAATCCACCATATGCATGTTGTTGAGGAGGGTACCATGGTTACCAGCCATGTCTACACAGAAGGCTTTGTTAAAGGAAATTTATTACACTCCTGAGGCAGCGGGGAGTTTGGGTGGGTTGAACTCGCTTTTTGAAGTGGCCAAAAGTCAGGATAAGTATCTGAACAGAAGCCACGTGATTGCCTGGCTTTCAGATCAGGATGCTTACACCCTACACAGGTTGGCGAGAAGACATTTTAAAAGAAACAAAACTGTTGTTTCAGATGTGGATGCACAATGGCAGGCAGATTTGGTGGATATACAGCGGTTCTCCGAACACAAAAGTGGTTTTAAGTACATCTTAACAGTGATAGACCTATTATCCAAGCATGCCTGGGCCTTGGGGCTAAAAGCCAAGTCAGTGGGTGAAATATCCAAGTCCTTTTAAAGCATTTTCTCAATGGGTTGTGTGCCTCAAAAACTACAGACTGACCGGGGGGAAATAATTTTTAAATAAGCCTTTAAGTAAACTGCTAAAGCAGTATAATATCCACCATTTTGTTACAAATAATGAAGTGAAAGCTGCAGTTGTAGAGAGGTTTAACAGAACATTAAAATCAAAGATGTGGAGGTATTTTACAGCCCACAACACCTTTTGCTACATTGATGCGTTACCAGAGTTTCTCAAGAGCTATAACCACAGCTTTCACAGAACTATCTGTTCTAGGTCTGTTGATGTGAACTCCTCAAACTCTCCCCACATGTGGAAAACAGGTTACGGAGACTAGTTTAAAACAAAAGCAGCAACTCCTCTGTTTAGAAAAGGAGACCACGTGAGGGTATCTAGAATCAAAGGGAGATATGTAAAAGGTTATGAACAAACATTCATTGATGAAATTTTCATAGTGGATGAAGTCATTAAGTGAGTACAGACCCCCTTCTACTGCCTAAAAGATTACAAGGATGAATCTATTGAGGGTTCTTTTTATCCTGAAGAACTACAGAAAGTGAACCCCAAACAGGACAGAGTTTACAGGATTGAAAAAGTCCTAGCAGAGAAAGGAAAGGGGAGAAAGAAGCAGTAATTGGTGCAATGGTTAGGGTGGCCAGCTAAATTTAATAGCTGGGTAGAAGCTTCCCAAATCTGTAACATTTCGAGTAAAAGCGAAATCATTACCACCACTGAAAGAGCAAGATGAGTGATGGCGGCTTTTACATCACTTTATCCAGTAATGCCTGTGCCTGGACTTTCCCACAGAACAGCAGCTTGAACTTTACCATACAACTGCTTAAATCTCTGGGTCTCCTGGGGAGCTGGGAGATAGGGTTAGCAGGAATACAATACCCGCACTGCTGGAACAACATCATGGAAGACACCGCTTTTGAAATCTTTTCTGGGGCTAAAAAATGGGGGTATATCCTGCATTGGGGCTATTATTTATCCATCACAGAGTTGTTGGATCTTATGAATGATATTATTGCCAGTCACCCTACCCCACCTGAATTAGTTATGATCTATGATCAAGTGAGCAGAAAAACTAGACTTAAAGTTAGCAATAACTCTTATGCCTTTTCTACCACTGGTGAACTAGCTTATATTTTGGGGATACTACTCAGGTCCGCTGTTAAAAAAAAACCCTTTACGGCTGATATTACCAGAGGGTACAATTCATTGTATCTCTACACGGTCATTGTTGAACGTCAGCTTGTTGGTGACTTTTCGGTTCCTTTACTCTGTTGTGTACCTACCCATGGAAGAAACAATGAGTTTGTCACTATCACATGTGACAAGCCACATTATGTCCCTGTGAGTCAGCATCATACTGACACAATCAGCATTGAAATAAAGACAGAGCAGAACAGATATGTCTCATTTTGTTTTGGCAAGGTGATCATTAAGCTTCACCTGTGTTCCTGGAGGACTTTGGTGTTTTAAAATAAGAAAAGCACAATGGTGGTGGTAAAAAATTATGAGGACTCTACCTTGTACAGAAATGATTACAAAACCCAGCTGGGTATGGTCTCGCTGGTTATCAGGGGATGCCTGTGATGTATGGGTCTGGTGTGGGGGCATATTCTGCAGTCTCTTTAGAAAAGCCGTCCCTCTTTTGAAAAGGGGTCTGGAGATTATTAAACTCCATGTTAAAAATGTGGCTCAAAACATAGCCCAAGATGTCATTGGCCATGTCTCCCAAGCTGTTCTGAATAAGGTGGGCAGGTCAGCAAATCAGGACGGGGCTGGTCTCATATGTATTAAAATCAGGAGCCTTAAAAGAAAGAGAACTGCGTCACACCCCCGACGTACAGGCCTGCCTCAACCCCTTAAAAGAAAGAAGCTAAGACGTCAGGTCAGACATATGCAAAAGACCAAGAAGCAGCTGCCTGGGAGAAAGAAGAGGCACTCTCCTGGAAGAAAAAGAAATATATTTTAACCAGCAATGGCTTTTGTTCACAGCGGGTCTGAAGAGTGTACCAAATCTAAACTGGATTTGTTTCAAATAGCCCCCATGCAGACCAGCATTGAGAAAAGTCTGTACATTGAGATTCCCCCACTGTTGGCTATTACAAAGTCTACCCCACTTGACTTTTTCATTGCTGGGAATGGTGAAGATTATTTGGATTTGAACAACACATTGTTGTACCTTTACTGCAAGATTGAAAAGGCGATGGAACTGATCTTGATGATGGGACTGCCATGAGGCTAGTGAATTACCTACTAGCCTCTATTTTCAGCCAGTTGGATATCATTCTGGGAGATCATCTTATAAGCCAGAGCAACAATTGTTACCCTTACTGAGCCTTCATTGAATCAGTGCTCAACCACAGTGATGACACCCTTGCTCCACAGTTTTCGACTGGCCTGTTTTACAAAGACACCCCTGGACAACATGAAGTGGTTGCACTGGATGGGGATAATCAGGAGTTTAGGAAACGGGCAAACCTGATTTCCCAGAGCAGAAAGATAGAGCTGCTAGGCTGCCTCCACAGCAATTTGTTTTTTCAAGAAAAACTTTTGTTGAATGACATGGACGTGAAAATTAAACTGACTTGCAGTAAAGATGCCTTCCGTTTGATAGGTGTCCTGGCGGTTGAACAGTGTAAACTACAAATCACGTATCCCTCGCTTTTTGTGAAGAAAGCGAACATGGCCCCGGGTGTCTGGCTGGGTCACGTGGAGGCCTTGCTTCTAGCCAGTGCTAAATACCCCATAGACTGTGTGGGTTTGAAAGTGTTTAGCATCCCTGCCAGCAGTCAGGTCAGTAATCAAGAAAATCTGTTTTTGGGACAGTTGCCTAAGCTCGTTGTTATCGGGTTCATGGATAATGTTGTCTTTAGTGGGAACTATGCTAAGAAGCCCTTCAACTTTAAACATTACAGTATTAATTTTGTTGCCCTGTATTTTGATGGAGAACAAATCCCTGTGAAACCACTACAACCAGATTTTGAGAATGGTAACTGTGTGAGAGACTATATGGATATGGTGCGGACTGTTGGTAAGCAAATGAAAGACTGTTCCCTATTGATCAACAATGAGGCGTTTGCCCAGGGATATACCTTGTTTGCTTTCAACCTGTCTCCTCATCAGGAATGTGCTGACTATTATTCCTTGATTAAAACTGGAAACCTGAGAGCAGAAATACACTTTGCTGGTGCTTCTCCTAGCCCTGTCAACATGATTGTGTATGGGGTCTTTGACAATGTTATACAGTGAGTTTTACCAGATTCACATTTTGGTTTTCAGAGCCTCTAATATGATGTGGGAAAAGCGGACATAGGATAACTAACTGATGATTTCGGATACAAAATTCAGCTTGCAAATCACTGACATGCTAAGGTCTTCAGAAAGCAGCCAAGGATCGCTAACATACAGATAAACCAGTGGAGAAACACGCTGCTTGACTACAGGTGAAGATGGACAGTGAACAGCTCTCCAGGTTTTTATACACAGACCCTTACAACAAAGAGACTTTCTTAGATGTGTTCCCCTGTGACTGCTGTGTCAAAGACCCCTGAGCCTGGTGGTCAACACGCACTCGCATAACCAGCCTGGAGAGCGCTGGCTGGCTGTTTACCTGGCGGATCAGAACCAGGGGGAGTTTTTTGATTCATACGATCACCCCCCCAAACAGCACCCTGCTTCCTTAAAGTATTATATTCTTTTTAAATAAAAATGCTACCCGTAAAGGTTTTCAGATGAAACAATTACAAGACCCTACTTCTTTTGCCTGTGGATACCACTGTGTTTTTCCTGAACCACCGTAACAAGGGGTTATCATCTTAACACATATTTTAAAATTGTATTCTGATGATTTAGTACAAAATGACCACAAGGTGATGCAGTTTGCAAATAGTAAATACAGCTATTTCCATGTGACTGGACCTACTCAAAGCACGCTTCAACATGCCCAGACATGTCTCTTGCAATGACTTCCACAAGAGTGTTATTTAAATAAAGAACCCCACTGTTGGTTTTGAAAAGAGAAAGATGTGTGTGTATGCACTTTTCTTTTACCCCATATCACATAAAAAAAAAACCAACAAAAAACAAAAAAAACCCACACAACACTTTGCAGACACAATTTTGAAGCAGTATAGAATAGTTTATTACAACTGTAAACTTTGCATGCTAATCCAGTTGCTTTTAGAGACAACCGTTCACTTCTTTGGTGTGAGGTTGGTGAGATTAGCGTTTCTTGGCCTGTTGCAGAGGTTTTCAGGTCGTCCAGATGATCCCGATTTGCAGCATTGCCCATAACAGAAGACAGTATGTTCACCTCTGCCATGGCTTTCATAAAGATGTCCCAACCTTTAGGTAGATTTTTACGAGAAGTGATGCGAGTCTGGAGGCTCCACCCCGGACTAAGTCGAGCATGTTCGAAACCCTGATGAGCACTCCGTCATGGCGGGGTCCTGCAGGAGGGCCGTGATCTCCTCAAAGCCCCCTTCCCATGCCAAGTTGGCCCAAGGGCACCCTCATATTCTTGCCCGCCATGTCTTTGGTGTTCTAATATATTAGGGAGGCTGCCTTACGTCTCCTTGGACATGGTTACTTCTGGCCCTGTGAACTCCCGGACTCTTCGTGGGTCCCACTCTACAATGGGTGCTTCAGGGGCACCCTCTTCTCAGTAATGCTGCCCTCTCTTAGGGCCTTCTCAGTAGTGCTTTCTGTCTCCGTGCCCTCTCTGGCGCTCGGGCTCTCCGCAGCCCTGTCTCTCTCTCTCTCTTTCCGCGCCCTGTCTCTAGGGCCTTCTCAGCAGTGCCACCCTCCTCTGGGGCTCACCGCAACGCTGCCCCCTTCCCCAGGGCTCACCACGCCCACACTGGGGCTTCTCCACAATGCCCCCTTCTCTGGGGCTTCTCAATTGCCCCTCTCTGGGGCTGGGGTCTGTGCATTCCACAGTAATGCTGAGCCCTCGCTGGCACTGGGGTCCCCACACTAGTGTGAGTTCCCTATGAGGCCTCCTCCATCCCCTGATAGCCTCGCCCAAACCACTGGTGATAAACAGCAACACAAATGCAAGCCCTTCGGTTATAACTTAAACTGAAGCCGCCCGGCTATAACAATGTTCGCTCCTACCAGTGACCCTTTATCTCTCAGCAATGTTAGGTGCTGCTCCTGTCAGGCTTCTCCTCTCTCCAATAACAGACAACTCCTTCCTCTTTAGCTGCTGACAGGGAACTGCCTCTGGCCTCAGCCCCTAGGGTTTATAAGGGCCAGGCCCTGCCCCTTACAGTCAGCTGACCTCCTCTGGTTCCCCTGGCAACCCGCAGCTGGGGCTCATTACTCACTGCTAGGGCTCTTTCCCTCGCAGTTTCTCCTCTTTAGGAGCAGGGCACCTGAGTACTCTGCGACACACCTTTGTATACAACCCTCGCTTGATCGTCCCAAGAAGGAATATGCTTGTGCTGGCTCAGTTTGCTGAGCAACACTTTAGCATTTTTCCTGTGTCGCGTGGGCACGTTATCCAACACTTTCTGAACAGTGGGGTCAGGATTTGTTGGTGTTTCTAGGGATTTTGCCATTTCTAAGGGGTTCTGTTCTGGCATAAACACAGTTGATTCAATCTATCCAGATCATTTTGGTTCACATGCACCAGGTATTTTTGAAGCACAGCAGCATATAGTTTAGTTTTATCATATTCTGCTAAACCCATCCTTTGGAGAATCTCTCTCATTTTGGTATCCAGTAAACGGATCACCTTAGCTCTGATATTTTCCTGAGGTGGTGGGGGAGCCCTTAATTGCTCCAGCTGATGGCTGGGCACCAGGTACATCTTTTCTGCATACTCCATCACTGCTTAGTCAAAAGTCCCCTGATCAGAGGCATGGCAAAACTTAATAGGGGTCCCATAAATCCCCCAAACTGTTTTACCAGCTGTTTCTTTTTTGAGAGAGACAGTCTTTTGTTACTTAGGCTTTTTATGATCCCAAGTCTTTCTTTCAGTACACGGATTTGGTGGGATATCAAAGGGATGTTTCTTTTTGAGGTGTTGAGAGCAATTTCTGAAATGGCTGCTACTAAATCCTCAGAGGCCGAGCAGAGTATAGCTTTCCTCTGTTGGGGGGGAGGATTGAATAAGCAGTTTTAAGAGAGCCAAATTTCTCTTCACACAGTTAGACATGTTTCCCTTCTGCAGGCTCAGGAGCTAAAAAAGAGGCCACTGCTACATCATCTCTTTATTTCCACTCACCGCTTTTTTCAAAGTGTAAACCACTGGCTGGTTGGGAGGGAGAAGCCCAGTTCTTAATCTAAATGCCTCTGGGGTAGAAGTGTTTAAGTCTACCACCAGATACCCATAAGGTTTTTTAGTGGCATCCTCAAAAGCTTCTAAAAAGAATAGGACCTTGCCTGATTACATCTACATTGCCAGGGATACCACATGCAGCTTATCCCTGGGATTTTTAAACAGAACTATGCATTTTGTGTTGAGGGCGATAGTGAGACTCTTTTTCCCCTGACAGAAAACATTCTGAACTATATACATGATGCTAAGATTCCTGTGATGTACGTACTTGGTAAAGGCTTTCTCTATTTCACTGTTCTTACAAGCAGAGTCCATTAAATCATCCACCACAACCATATTTACTTTATTTGGAGGAAACAACCGGTCATCATTAAGACTGTCTGTCAGGCCCTCCACAAATTTGAAAGAAGGGTATTTACAAAGGAGTTCTTTATACAAAGGTTGCCAACAGCTATAGCGCCACATGATATTCTCAGGCATAACAGACAACAAGCTATCAGCATTATCCAGAAGGTTTTTTTATAAAGTAACTTTTGCTGCATTTGCTAGGCCTTGCAAGAATCACAGAAAAGGGGTGGTTTCAGTGCATATCTGTCTTAAAAAACTGTGGGGGAGGGACTTAAAGTTTTCTGTGAGGACCCTTTTGTCATAAATGACTTTCTGTGTTTTCCTAATAGTCTTGGTTTCAATTGTCCACTGCTGTTTATTCCTGACAATCGAGCTCTGCTGTACTGCAATGGTTTTAGGGGTGTCCCTGGTAGGGTTTGCTCTGTAATCAAGAACAAGATCTCTCAAGCTCTCAAAATTGACTTTTTCACAGTTGGCCTCATTCAAGGTAATCCCCTTCACCTTTGAGCAGACCTTTCCTCCTGACAGCTTATACCCATAGGTTTTCGGACCTGCTGATGCAAACTCCATGATATGTTCATGTGGTGGGATCTCACTTGTGAGCTTGCCTAAATAATCACCTACCAGGGGATTCTGGTATCCCTCATGGCTCACAAAAATCATGGAGTCTGTGTCGTGGTATAGGCACTGGTCTTGCAGGCTGTCTAACAGATTGTACAGTGCTAAACACGCATATGCCATTGTGAAACATGCAATAAAGATGTTAGTGTTGCCTGAGAGCGTGTAATACTCCTTGGCGTGCTTCCAAGACATGCAGGCTGTCTCATCATCAATAAAATTGCAGGAGGAAATGTCATTGGCAGAAGAAAAGAGATAGCCAAAGAGGTCTTTAGGGTCTCTCACAATACTGGGTGTTGGGGAGGTTTGTGCTGTGGCCGAATTTACCCCACACACAAATAATTTAGAAATAATTTTGCGATTTGACGTTTTGCGGGGTTGGGTTTAATATGCTCAGGGTGTAAAGACACGCCTTCTTGTTGCAAGAAATTGGCCACATATTGGTCTTGTTTTTCTTTGTCAGTACACCAGGCGGGATACCCTGAAGCTTCAGGTTTCTGTTGGAGGTGGAGTTTTATGTACTTTTCAAAAAGTGTGTTAGTCATCTCAGAAAAATGCCAGACCTCATAGATCTTAGCTACTTTGTACCCCTTTGTGATACCCTTTGTTCAATTCTGGGGTGCACCAGGTGCCCAGGAGGGCCCTTTCCTTGTCAGTGTGGGTACACTTTGGCTGGTTAGTTTCCATGCAGGTGCAGCACAGCGGGAACATAAGTTTCCCATTTACCCTGACAGGTAACAGGGAAAAAGAGACCATGTGGAGGGTACAATTTCACCTTGGCCAACCCAAAATAGCTTGACAGGGGGCTGAAATTGTCATGAATGATTTCAGGGTGTCCAATGGGGTATTCCTTTGTTTTGTTTATGAAGGGGTAGAGACTAGTAAAATCATAATAGTGAATTTGTTCACCTGGGTTAGCTTTGTAATAGAGACAGATGGCATTAGTTCTCCCCTGAAGACAGCATCCCTAGGCATCAGAGGAGAAGGCAACTGGGTTCTGCTTAAGAAATCTGTGAGCTCCCCATCTGATTCTAACAAAGTCCTCCACTCATGCTCCCAAATGGTCCTCATGGTAAACTCCACTTTCTTAAGATAATTGGACTTTTGCTGCATCTGATAATTCAGAAACCCATAGGTTGTCCCTGTCAACGGGTTCCACTTTCTTTTGTTGTAGCAGGTGATACAGTTGTGGAAAAAATAGCCATTAAAATTCAAAGGCTGTGGGTTTCCCTTCAATGATAGCATAGCCGTTTAAAAAGTAGCCCCCTCCACCTCAATCTCCCTGCCCTGTATGGCATGCTGAATTTGAATATTTTCTTTTTCGGAGATGTACATAAACCACTGGATAGAGGGGGTCAAAAAATCTCTTTGTCTGTCTGTGGTAGTTGTCTGGGGGAAGTAGTACTATGGTTTGGTCTTTCAGAAACATAGATCTGTACATGGCCATAAAGACAGAAGCCAGTGTGATATATTGATAAAGATTTACATGTTCGAGTTGACCCTCCTTTTTCACCATCTCTACCCGCCAGGTCATTTTTATAATTTCATACCTGTAGAGGCGACAGGCCTCCTACAAAATTTTTACATCCAGCTGGCAATAATAGGCCAACTCCTTTTGTATAACAAAGGTCTTATCATGGTTGCCCTGATCCCATTCTAAAAATTGCTCTCTCTCTCTCTCCAGGCATCATGCTTTCAACCCCATAGTACTCTGCTTCCAGGAGAGGCCCCACATAATTCTGATTTTCCCTCATGTTAAAAAAAAAGCAGGAAATGCCCTTTGCATTCTTTGAAACCCAAGGCCTGGGGGAGCTTGCTAAGTTTCATAAGTAGAAAATTTAAAGAGTCTATGAAATGGTTATCTAGGCTGGTGACTTCTATACATATGAGTTTACCACCCTGGGTGATGAGATTCACACTCATTTTTTCCTTTAATAACTGGCTGATAATGAAGTAGCTGTCATAGCCCTTGGCATTGTGAGCTATGAAGGTGTAGCCCTGGTACTTTTTATCAATAAAGACCTTAATAAAGTCAGACAGACATTCGTCATGCTTAAATTCCCAAGCCTCTTCTGTCTCTTGGGTCTCAGCCTCCCAGAGGGTTTCAAGGGCTAACTCCATCGCAAAAATGTTATTTGGTATGTGCATCCCAGTCTCCTGCATACATTCAAAATCATAAAAAATGTAATTCTCCCTTATTTCATGTTTAGTAATCCATGGCATAAAGCACTGGTGCTTGTCTACATCTGTGATCTGACCATGGCACTATTTGCATTTGTGGTTCTTGTCCACATAAGATTTACATTTATAACACAAAGTTTTAGACAGACAATCAATCTTTTTTTCAGAAGCCAGAACTGTGCGTCTCTCTAAGCACCCTAAGGAGCAACCAACCAGTTTACAGTTAGGACACCTCTGTGCCTCACCCACATTAACTGCATAGTCTGGGCTCAGACAGAGGTGGCACCAGAACCTGCATGCATGGCTATGACTGTACAATGCCTGACAAAGATCACAATCATTTTTCAACCCAAAAACCTCTCTTACATCTAGAACACCATAATAATGTTAATCATGCAACATAAGAAAACAGGTGTTTGGGTACTGAGGCATGCACCCGCCTAGCTTCAAACGCCCACTCATGTGCCACCTTTCCTGTACCAGCCGCCACCTTTCCCGTACTATAGCCCCTGGGGGTGTTTGTATAGAATGATAGACTCCTCATGCCCATCCTGGTTCCTCCTTGAATGCATCTCAGAACTCTTCTATTAGAGCTTTCACCTCGTATTTCTCTCTCTCAGATAGCTCCCCTCATCGGATCTGTCTTTCCAGTTCCTCCACAGCCTTCCCCCATGTCGTGCCCTGCGGCGCCAGGTCTTCTATTTTGGCTTCTGAGAAGGCAGCCCACCCCTTGGGTCTGCGCTACTCCTGTAGGAGATTAATGTGATATATTTGTTTTTCTCGGAGGTGGCCAGGGTGGTGTACCTTGTAGTCTACTGGACCTACCCGGCAGATCACTTCAAAGGGGCCCTGCCATTGAGTGAACAGCTTACTGGAACATGTAGGTAATAATACCAGTACCCTTTACCCCGGTCTAAATTCCTGCTTCTTGGTGTGGGCATCGTACCACTCCTTTTGGCGGAGCTGCACTTCCTGCAGGTTACCCTTAGCAAAATCATGAGCCAGTTGTATTCACTTTTGGAACTCCTGGTGGTACGACGTCGGGTCTTTTGCTTCCCCGTTGCTGAGTTCCCAATCTTCCCTCAATGCCTATAATAGACTGTGAGAACGGTGACCTAGCACTAGCTCAAAGGGAGAGTATTTTAATGAGTCCTGCAGGGTGTCCCTGAGGATGAACAGAACCAAAGGGAGGAATAGGTCCCATTTCTGAGGGTCTTCCTTTATGTAACGACGTAGCATTCTCTTGATTGTCCCATTTAGTCATTCTACCAGCCCATTTGTCTGTGGGTGGTACACTGAGGTACGCAGATGTTTTATTTGCAGGGTATGGCAAACCATCCACAACACCCCTGAAATAAAGTTGCATCCTTGGTCGATAAAGATCTCTTGGGAAATCCCCATCCTAGCCAGCCACTTGACGAGTTCCTCCGTAATCCGTGGGGCAGTCACTATTTGTAAAGGTATCACCTCTGGGTACCGGGTAGCGTAATAGATCAATACCAATATGTATTGGTGGCCAGCACTAGCACAGGGAAGAGGCCCGATCACATCCAGGGCTATCCTTGAAAAGGGCTCGTCAATAACAGGTAAGGGCTGAAGATGTGCCCTCGCAGGGCGATCCTCCCTAGCTTTCTGATGCTTGGGGCAATTGGTGCAGTGGCACGCTTTGTTTTCCAATCTTGGCCCAAAAAACCATCGTGCTATGCGTGCTGTAGTTTTGTCTTGACCCATATGGCCCCTGGTGGGGTTGGAATGAGTGAGGTGCCAGATAGTATGGCAGAAGTGGGTGGGTACCACGAGTTGCATTTTTTTGGGCTCCCCTCCCCTTCCAGGGTGAACACAACACAGGAGCTGGTACCTTACTTCAACCGAGGAGCATCTTCTGATCCCATCACTGATGTGGCAGAGGGGTTCAGGGCCTGCGTCCTCAGCTCCTGAAGGTTGGCGTCCTCTTCCTGCACCTCTTGGAACTGTCGACTGCTGGTCATGTCATTGAGGTCGAGTATCTCTGCGTCATCTGTCAACTCCTCGCTGTCTTCGAGTTCTCCAAGCTATCCTTCCCTATTGCGTAGACTTCTCCCTGCTGTCTCAGCGTCTCAAAACTTCTCAAGCGCATCGTATATAGGGGTCCAGTCATGTCCTAACAGCATGTCACAAGCCAGGTGGGGTACTATCCCCACCAGCAGCTCTCCTTAGTGTTCCATAACCCTGAGGTGTATCCACTGGTGGTTGACATGCTTAGTTTCCCCGTGGAGGCATGACACCTTCACCAGGCCTGCCTCTTGGTCTCACCATGGGGTGATTAAATCCGCCCTCACCAATGACTAGGCACACCCTGAATCCAGGATGGCTTGAATGGGACAATTCCCGATCCAAGCTTTTACTACTGGGTGTCTCCAGACAGCACTCTCTCCCCTGGTGACCTAACTGCAGTCCATGGACTCCATCTGGTCTGATTCCTTTTGTCCCTCCACCGGCCCCCTTGCCGCATTATCGGGACACCATCACTCTGCCGGTTCACTCCGACAATCCTTGGAGAAGTGGCCAACCTTCCCACAACGAAAACAGATCATACCTCTGGTCACTCCCCTGAACATGGTCCACCTGTTTTCTGAATCCCTTGGGCTAAGCGTTGGGGGAGTGGGGGCATGCCTCTCCTGACCATAACTGGCTTGAGAGGCTGTGAACACCTCTGCTAGGGTGCTTCCTTGCAATTACAGGGCGAATGCTGGCGCACCCAGTGCTGTGTGCGCTCTTCTAAATCATTGATAAACTGCTCCAGCAGTATCTGATCTGCTAGAGCATCTTGGTCACAGGACGCAGGGCTCAGCCACTTGTTGAAGAGATTCCGCAGCAACCGTAACAGGGGTTGGGGTTGCTTTTCCTCTAATCCCTTCTTGGCCCGAAAGAGCCATCTGTAATGTTTCGGATTAATTTCCAAACAGTACAGGATGGCAGTCTTAACCCAGTCGTAGTTGTGGGCCTCGTCCTGGGGAAGGGCCTGATATGTGGCCTGGGCCTTGCTGACTATGAGGGCCCCGAGCTGGCTGGCCCAGTACCCCTTATCTAGGCCCGTCATAATGGCATGCCACTCGAAGGCCTCAATGTAAGCCTCTGGATCATCCTCCCATGTCATCTTCAGCATCTTAAATGTGGCCAAGCTGTGCCGCAGCCATTCCTGCTGCAGTTCCATCATTTGCTGCTGGGCATCAAGGATTTGCGTTAGGGCCTGCAAATTCTGCCCAGCATGTCTAGAGGGGCCATGGCTGCTGGCTGCATGCTGGGAGGTCCTCTAGGGGCCGGATCTTCATTGCGCTTCCTGGCCAATGCACTAATTTGCACCCGCCTGGCTTCGAATGCCCACTTACATGCCACCTTGGCCCAAACTGTAGAGGACGTACGCTTTTTAGCTTTGTGGATTCCCTGAGGTGGACTTTGGTTGTCCCTCTAGCCTCCCCCAAACTCTCCTGCCACGTCTTTGAATGTTATGTCAGTGTGCAGTTTAGCCTCAAAGGTCCCCTCAGGGATGACCACTCTGCTTGCGGGATGTTCATAGGGCTCCACCTCCCCTACACCCCAGCCTTACACCAACCTCTGGTGGGATGCCAGATCTTGACACAGCTGCCTCTCCAGTGTGGATGTTCCTCGTGCCCTATTGTACCCCACTTTTCTCTTTGGGAAAGGATAATTAGCTGGTTTGGGCTCTAAGCCTGAGACCCCCTTGAGCTGGTTGGCTCTATTCCTGGAGTCGATATGGGTGCCCCTGTCGAGCAAGGGTAAAGAAAACAAAACAAAGAAAAGAAGCAAAAAAAAAAAAAGAACCCAAAAGGTTCTTCCCATCTGGTGTCCTACCGGTTGGCTTTTCCAGCCCTCCTGCCCGTGCTTGGCAGTGTTCTCCTGATGCTGGTCCCACAGGGTCCCTCTTTCCTTTCCGCCCCTAGCCCAGCTCCCTGACCTGGTACCGGGGAGTGACCAAGTGGGAACACTTCTGCTTCCCCGGGGTTGGCCTCAGCCTCTTCCTCCGGGTCACCGTTCCGGTTGCGCTGCCATTCAGCGTCTCCACCGCTGAACCTCCTTGGTGGTACTAGTGGGAAGTCACCCCCGGTGTTCCTCCCCTCCTGAGACTCAGCCTCGGCACCCCCAGTGTGAGGGAGTCTTGCTGCTTCAGCAGCCGCCCATTGTCCGAGCATTCCTAGTTCGTGCCAGCTCCTTCTGTTGCTGGCAAAGAGAACCTCCGCCTCCTCACTGGCTCCCCCTGACTTACTGCCAGCAGCTGCTTTTATCCCTGCCGGCTGGTGCATCCTTGTGATGTCACCTGCTGATTTTAATTGGATAAAGGGGCAACTTGTAAACCACGCGGGCTCTTCCCTTCGATCTTTCAGTGTTGCTCCTCCCGTAGGTAAGTGGTTGTTTTGTGTTTCTTTATTTATTTTCATGTTTCTTCCTGCGCTGTGCCCTGTGGGCGGGGCTTCCCGGTCCCTCTTCTTGCTATCCCCAGGACAAGGCGTATTGTGTGTTTTAAAGAAACCTCACCCCGTTTTCTCCTTATGCATAACTATATGGATGTTGTTAACCTTTAAAAGGTCTTCAAAAAGTGACACATCCTTCAGCATAACCTGTCTTCAAGCTGACCGCCCCAACTTCTTGTGCAGCTGGTTTGCACCATGTAGCAGTTCTGCATCTCTGGCTCCTCTAAGAGTCGTCACTGCAAGCAGATTACCAGCAAAACACAGCTTAGTATCAAAGGTGTTCAGATCGATTAAATACTGTCTCTTTTGGCAATGATTTAGGAACAGGGGATAGAGCTTATCACTCTACTGGCACTACTGCCCACACCTCTTACAACTACCGCAATCAACTGGCATATTGAATCAAACAGTATTTCTCTCTGACTTCGTAACATCTTACTGACCCACTCTAAAAACAGGTCAGTGTTAAATTAATAGCTGGAGAATATAAGCAGTTGTTCATACCGTTTGCCTCAATATGGAGCTGGGCATAATCAGTAGGTGTGTATAAACAGTGAAGATAATCTACAATTTGCTCTACCCCCCTCCTTATGGCTTCATAAGCCATGTGTACCGGTACAAGTTCCAAATTCCTAAAACAAACCTCCTCTATATACCTCTGGGCTCCAAACCTAGTTATAAGCCACTCCCGCCTTCTCACCCATAGCATTTCTACATCTGGCAAGACATCCTCCACAGGCTCAGGAGAGACTACATTCAAGGGACCCTCTGAGGAGTCTCTTAAATTGCTTTCACCATCTCTACAGTCTGATCCCACAGACCCAGGAGGAGAGGTGGGGTTTGAGGGGCCTTCTAGAGGGTCTTCTAATTTATTTTCACCACCACTCCTGTCTGACACCAGAGGCTCAGGAGGTAAGTGAGGTTTCCAGGGACCCTTTAGAGGGTCTTCGAAATCACATTTGCCAGACCTGCTCTCTGGGTCCATAGGCTTGGGAAGGTTTGGGGTATTTGGGGACCCCTCACTAGGGGGTCTCTTATTCTTTCTCAATAGGCGTTTAGCCTTTTCCACTCTCATCTTTAAACAGGCCTTTACTTTTTGCTCCACAAGCCACTTGTTCTCAGGCTTATCAGTGCCTCCCCTCTTACGATACATACCATGCCTAGTGTCAGGACCATACAGACCACCTGCCCTCTGTACAACATCTGCCCTTTTGGTTGAACAATAATCATGATCTTGTAAGGCCCTTTCAGCACCAACACCCCCCAAAAATCTCCTCTTTCCACTTGGAAAATAATCATGATCTTTCAAGGCAGTATGGGTACCAACATCTCCAGGTTGCTCTAAAGTATGTGAGTAATCAGTCTTGTGTTTCTTATTCACAGACCCCAAAACAGCAGCTTTGGAACTGTGAATGTCTGTGTTTTCACACACAGCTCTCCCAGGGCTTGGTGGTGTGTTTTCCTCTGAGGAACCATGAGGTCTTTTCTTTTTTTTACTGTGTCCTTCAGCTCTGGCTTTGGGGGGTCCTAATCCATGGGGTTTCTGATCCTCAGTGTTTCTGTGGTTTTCAGTGAGTGCTGTTAGAGGCCTTTGAACTTGATCGCATCCCTCTGGTGTTTCTGGAACATCATCTGCTGCTTACGCTCTTTGGAGGTGTTGAGTGAGACCACTTAGGAAACATAAAATTGACATCTCAGCATCAACAATTCACTTTCAAGATGAACGCACACTCTAACCCTAAATCTACCCTAACCCCAAAACACACACAGTTTCAAAAGCTACAAGGCTGAAAGAAACACCCATGTTTAGCATCAACAATTCACTTTCAAGATGAACACACACACTCTAACCCTAACCCCCACACACACAGTTTCAAAAAGCTTGATTTCAGAAAATGTACCTTCCACCACAGGGTAAAAACATAAAGGGATATGATTGTTCTGGTTTTCCATTTGTGAAGAAGGCTTTCTGTTTTGGGACAAACATTTACAAAATGGTGCTTTGACTTAAGTGTTATATTAACACAACCATAGATGACCCCTCCATTGTTAAATTAATTATTACCTTTCTGTAGTAAAAGTGCTTGTAGTGCTTGTGGTTTTCCCACTAGATAGATCCTGTGTAATGAAGACCATAAGAAACAGTAAGTAAAAGATACTGTGATGAGATAGAAAAGTTGTCTATATACATATAGTGTAAAAATGGTTACATACATACATCTTGCCTTGGTCTGACCCTTCTGAGATTTTTCTGGTCTAAAGTTTGGCTGCTTCTGCTGTAATGAAGACCCTGAGAAGCAGTAAGTAAAGCATAAAAAGAAAAACTCATAAAAAATATAAAAACCTATTATTACATACACAGAACCTGGTGTCTAGATCTTTAATTCAGTAGAAAGATTCTCTGTAATGAACAACAAAAAAAGTAAATAAAGCATAAAAAGCTTATAAAGATCTATGAAGTATATGAGTACATACCTAGATTCTGTCTTGGAACAGTTCCAAAATCCTGAGAAAAGGGGTGTTTTCTGGTCTTCTCAGGGGTTATATCCTGATTACTTCTGATTTTAATATTTATGAGGCCTCTCTTTCTGACTGGGGGCTCACCATCAAGGACTGCCTTGTTTTTTGCATACCGGCCTCTGATTCATCCCTGTAGACCCATTGTGATGAATTCAAATCCATTCAACTTTGGGGTGGTACCACCCTGCCTGTTTCTTTTGTAAGATTCGTAGCTGTGAAGACAACACCTTGATGTAGCCATCAGATTACAGCTGCCCTGTATTGTTCCACAGGGTTTTCTTGAGACATGTCTCAATGTGCCCTTAACTGAGACCACTTTATATCTCCACTCCACGTCTATACCTTCCCCTTAGCCAAAAGATTAAAGAATGAAATCTGTGAGAGTGTATTTCTAACACGATTTATTTTCATCAACATCTGTACAAAATGTACAGCTTTTGCTAGTTTCACACTATATCCTGGCTACACTTTTCTCTGGAGCAGGAATTTATAATATCTTGTCCAATTAAGCATTCAAGGTAGGGTACCAGAAATTTATCCTCCTCATAAATAACACCATACAAAGCAGCATAGGGGTCTCCAGTCAAATGAATAAAGCTTATAATCGCCACAACCTGGGCTAAATATTTCTCAGTGAGGCATAGACAAGTCATAGAGTAACTCAATGCAAATATAGCATTTAGAATACACTCCATACCCAGCTGAGTACAAAGTTCCTGAATTGTCCAGTTTATATCCTCATCTGTCCGGTCTATACAGTCATGGCTTCCTTGTCCTGGTGCATGTAGGACACAGAGCATTTTTGAAGACTGCAGGGGCTTTCTCAAGCAATATTTCTGTATGCCATAACAACAAATAAGTGCAAGTGTCCGCCATTTCATGTCCCAGAACACCCTGTTCCCATCACATGGCGGGCAAGAGGGCCACCAACATGGCTGCTGGGCCTTATGCAGTCACAGACTATGTTATGGGAATAGGGTGTTCTGGGACATAAAATGGTGGCCAAGATTGCCTCCAACATGGCTGCTGGATGTTGGACCTTATGAAGTCACAGACCATGTGATGGGAACAGGGTGTTCTAGGACATATAATGGCAGCCAAGATGGCCTCCAACATGGCTGCCAGCAGCTGGCGTTATGAAGTCACAGACCATGTGATGGGAACAGGGTGTTCTGGGAAATAAATGGCAGCCAAGATGACCACCAAAATGGATGCTGGGGATTGGGCCTTATGAGGTCACAGACCATGCAATGGGAACAGGGTGCTCTGGGACATAAAATGGCGGCCGAGATGGCCTCCAACATGGCTGCCGGCGGTTGGGCCTTATGAGGTCACAGACCATGCAATGGGAACAGGGTGGTCTGGGACATAAAATGGTGTCCAAGAGGGCCACCAACATGGCTGCCGGGGGTTGGGCCTTACGAGGTCACAGACCATGCAATGGGAACAGGTTTTCTGGAACATATAATGGCAGCCAATATGGCCTCCAACATGGCTGCCAGCGGTTAGGCCTTCCAGGTCACAGATGATGTGATGGGAACAGGGTGTTCTGGGCCATGAAATGGTGCCTAAAATGGCCACCAACATGGCCCCAGCAGTTGGGGCTTATGAGGTCGCAGAGTATGTGATAGCAACAGGGTGTTCTGAGACATAAAATGGCGGGCAAGATCGCCACCAACATGGCTTCCGGGGGTTGAGCCTTATGCAGTCACAGACTATGTTATGGGAGTAGGGTGTTCTGGGACATAAAATGGTGGCCAAGATGGCCTCCAACATGGCTGCTGGGGGCTGGGCCTTATAAGGTCACAGAACATGTGATGGGAACAGGGTTTTCTGGGCCATGAAATGGTGGCCAAGATGGCCACCAACATGGCTGCCAGCAGTTGGGTCTTACGAGGTCACAGACCATGTGACAGGAACAGGGTGTTCTGGGATATAAAATGGCGGCCAACATGGCCTCGAACATGGCTGTTGGGGGTTGGGCCTTATCGGGTCACAGATTATGTGATGGAAACAGGTGTTCTGGGACATAAAATGGTGGCCAAGATGGCCACCAACATGGCTGCCAGCGCTTGGGCCTTACGAGGTCACAGACCATGTGACAGGAACAGGGTGTTCTGGGATATAAAATGGCGGCCAAGATGGCCTCCAACATGGCTGCTGGGGGTTGGGCCTTAATAGGTCACAGACCATGTGATGGGATTAGGGTGTTCCAGGGCAGGAGTGGGGCTGGGGCGGGGCACCTGTGGGGGAGGGGGTGTCATTTTGACAAGAGGTGCACCCTATATACTACTATCAATGGCTCAATGTGTAGTTGGCAGCTGGCATCATGTTCAGTGCTCCAGGGGTTGGTCCCGATTTGTTCAATATCTTCATTCATGATCTGGATGATGGGATGAATTGCATCCTCAGGAAGTTTGCAGATGACACCAAGCTGGGGGGTGTAGTAGATATGCTGGAGGGTAGGGCTAGGATTGAGGGGGTCCTAGAGAAATTGGAGGATTGGGCCAAAGAAATCACATGAGGTTCAACAAGGACAAATGCTAAATCCTGCACTTAGAACAGAACAATCCCATGCACCGCTACAGGTGGGGACTGACTGGCTAAGCAGCAGCTCTGCAGAAAAGGACCTCCAGGTTACAGTGGACAATGAGCTGAATATGAGCTGACAGCGTGCCCCTGTTGCCAAGCAGGCAAAAAGCATACTGAGCTGCATTGGTAGGAGTGTTGCCAGCAGATTAAGGGAAGTGATTATTCCCCTCTATTCTGCATTGGTGAGGCCCCCATCTGGAGCACCATGTCCAGTTTTGGGCCCCACACTGTAGAAAGGATGTGAACAAGTTCAAGAGAGTCCAGTGGAGGGCAATGAAAATCATTCAGAGGCTGGGGCACATTATTTATAAGGAGCGGCTGAGGGAACTGGGAGTATTTAATTTGCAGAAGAGAAGATTGAGGAGGGATTTAATAGCAGTCTTTAACTTCCTGAAGGGTGGGTCCAAAGAGGACAGAGCTAGACTGTTCTCAGTGGTGACAGTTGACAGAACAAGGAACAATGGTCTCAAATTGCAGCTAGGGAGCTTTAAATTGGATATTAGGGAAAACTTTCTCACTAGGAGGGTGGTGAAGCACTAAAACCATCCTTGAAGGTTTTTAAGGACCGGTTTGATAAAGCCCTGGCTAGAATGATCTAGTTGGGGCTGGTCCTGCTTTGACCAGGGGGTTGGACTATATGACCTCTTGAATTCCCTTCTAACACTAATTTTCTATGATTTTATGATTCTAATAACAAAGTGAACTGAATTTTTGCTATTGTTTTTACATTTAAACTGTGGCATGGGCCTACTTTTGTCTTCTGGACATCATGAACCAAAATGGAAACTTTTATTTTTGTTTTCCATTCAAGAAATAAAGGGAGAGATGGAGGGGAAAAATCCTTACCCACTCCAAACCAAATCAAAATTGAAAATGTTTGTTTTTTTTATTTAATCAAAAATATTTTAAAAAATCAAAGGAAAAAAATGTTCTGTTTTCTTTTAAGGAAACTTTTAGCTGGAAATGAAAATTCAGTAACTTTTCTTGGTCACTGCAGCAAGTGCAGTTCTCTTTGTGCCGCATGCTTTTCAGATATCAATGGTACTTTGAATGGCACTAGTTCTAGGGATAATCATGTCTTTAACATGAAGAGCAGAACTGTGCTTGAAGGCAAGAGTGTTTCATTCCTGCTCTATAGAAGTCTAAGGTTGGATCTACACTATGGAGCTTTCACCAGTGTGAAAAGATCACAATCCCCATCAATGCAGCCATGCTGGCAAAAACCTCTATCTGGCTACATCCGTCCTGACAGAACAAAGCTTCTGATATCTCAGCTGATGCTGTTTCACTGGTGTAACTAATAACTGCTTTAGTAGGAAAAGCCTCTTCAGTCAGTATATGTCATGTTTCCACTAGGGGGCTCTGCTGCCACAGCTATAGTGCCAGCAACGCTAATGTACAGAAGTCCTATAATGCACCTCGGATTGCTACTGTATCGCTGATATCTGGCACTTGCCTCCCCTACGTTCCTCAACACTGGTCCCAGAGGGCAAGGACACAAAAAATATTAATCTAGTATGTGGCCCATGAGAATTGAGGAGCTGCTGCTGCTGGGACTGGATATATCTTCTGTCTGCTTCTGTTTCTCTCTGATGATTGTGACAGTGAGATGCTCATGCAGTGACAGTCTGTATCTGAGTGCTGAGGAGAATGCCTAGGGCACATTGCCTAAGTCCACCCTGCCAATGTGTGAATATAGATCAGCTTGATATATTGTCATATCCTGCCTAACAAATTATACCTTTGTCCTGTCACAGCCAATAGATCATGCCAGCATCCACATCTAAAATCACTTTAAAGGAAGACAGGGAACATGAGTTCAAGTCATGACACAAAGCATTATTAGGAACAGAGGACTAGAAGGGGCCACTTGGCATTCACAGGGAATCATTAACCCAAAGAGTCTTAAAACCTCCACATGCCACACCTACAAGGCTTGAAAACAGAAGAACTAAGATTGCCCCTAGAATATGCCCATGTAAAAGTAGAAGAGATGAAGACACTGACAATTCCCTTCCACTGCAATGATAGAGAAGTAACTGGTTAATATATACTTAGAAGAACAACCTGCCTCAAAAAAATATTGCAACATGAATGTGTCTAATTTAAAAGTCCATACATTGCTGACTCTGCAAACCAAACATTGAATGGATTTGGGCTTTACTGAATAGACAGCCAGTGATATGAGATGCAGAAGAAATCTTGCATAACTACTGAAAGCAGAAATGGGAAATTTTTCATACCCACTGTTGAGCCAACCAATGTGAATACCTTACATGTGGATGTGACAAAAAGCTTGAACTATGCTTCCGATCCTTAGCACTCATCAAACTTCCAGATCAGAAAGCTGGTGCTATAATTAAAAATCTTCTAGGTTTTTAAATCTTGTTTATCAGGGTTTTGATGAGCTGTGTCTAAAATGATACCTTGTGGCATTCAATTGTGATCCACCTGGCACTGCCTGGGATTAGACTGAGTGTAGCTCAAATACTTTTTTGAGAAGTATCCAGATGTTAATGAATGACCACAGCTGAGAATTGACAGGTGGTGATGTGATCTTCAGAGAAGGAGCTAAGTACTTTGACTCATTCACAGATAAATTGTTTTTGGCAGATAAACTGATCTCAAAATATGCAACAACTTGATGAGCACACTGCAGGGTGACAAATGGCAGAGTTTGGCTGGGTTTTAAGTACCCGATGGACTGCAGGTTCATTTCAAACTGTTTATGCTGTGTGGTCCAGCTACAAAGTGTTGTGTGCTTGCTTTGATTTTGTGATGAATGATGAAAAAAAGACCATTGCTGGCCAAAATCCACAATGAGCCATTGAATAGACTCTATGAAGCAATTTCATTTGGATTTAGCACTCACAGACTTGCTCTCATTTCTGAATGTTAACAAAGACATAGCACAACAAACGGTTTCTGCAGACACTGACGCATCCCAGCATGCATTTTACTGAAGGACTAAGAGTGACCAGGTACTAAAACTCTTTAAGGCAGAAGTGCATTCACTAGCTGTTCTGTTGAAACAGCTCCATTTTGCATGAAATAGTCAAATATTCAGTGGGCCAGAGAGAAAGAGAACTTGTGAACAGGACTCTCCAGCCTAAGAGTTAGTCCTCCTGAGACAGAGGAAATCAGGCCACCAAGTCCTTCTCCAATATGGGGTCAAATCCCTGCAAATGGGGAAGATCATTGAAATGGGGCCTACCACAACCAGGGCAAGTACCCTGATCCCTCAGCTACTGGATAGAAGGGTACCATGTTTTGTGAGAAATAGCCCCCATGGGGCAGTCACGACGCATCATCCTGGAGTTGGTTGCTCAAGTCCCTGAAGACCTGGGACTTCAGGTCACAGCCTTTGAACCTCAACATTTCCTACTGTCTGGCTTACCCTGCTTTTGGCACCTATTTGCAGGCATCAGCACTCTCTTATGTACTGTTAGGGAGCTCAAACAGAAGCTGCAAATTCCATTAGGGCCCTTAAAGTGAAGTACCATGATTTTCTAGGTCCCAGTCCTAATCCCATATCTCCATTTTATACATAGGCAAACTGAAGTGAAAAATGGCAAAGTGACTTGCTCAAAGTCACCCAGAAAAGCAGTGGCAGAGAGAGGAATCAAGCCCAGTTTTTCTAAGGCCCTATTCAGCCACTGGACAACACTGCCTCAGTAGCCAAGCTGGATCTAACACCTATATCCCCCGTGTCTCTTTTCCACTAGACTGAAGCAACCTGTTGACCAGGACTGTCAGTTCTTAACCCTTTTAAGTCTGGCAGCTGTATACATTTACTAAAAAAAATTGCAACCTCCTTCCTTTTTACCTTTAACCTCCCCTCCCCCCCCCGCCTTTGTGATAAACCTTTACATTGATTTCATGTGCATACTTCAGGAATTTGATGGAAAATACTTGATCTGGGAAGGGAAGGGTGTCTGGGGGCAAGATCTTCCCTATTTCAAGCCCTGTTTCATATTCCAATGCCTTGCTGGCAGTTTAGATGAACAGCCTGTAGAGGTCACTGTAGGCCAAATATTGCTTCAACCATCCTCAACCTTGAGAAAGGGGGCAAAAAAAGGAGGTTAAAACCAAATCTATGTATGTCAACATTGTATTGCTAAAAACTGGAGCAAGCAACCTGCAGCATATCCATGCACCGCATGTGAAATCTTTTTTATCAAAAGGACTTGTTTGATATTGTGTGTGTGTGTGTGGGTGAGGGGGATGTTAATTGTCACATGGACTGAGTTACAAATTGTTTACTCTTTTTACTTTAAGTACTAAAAACAATGAGAGGGAGGAGGGGGGAACGGACCTCTGTGCTTCTGACCAGTCCATAACTCAGATACGGGTTAAGAGAACACTTCTTGGGACAGATTAACTCACATTAGCCTGAACACAACTCTTATCTATGTCTCTGAGACATCTGGTGTTGGCAGTGACAGGTCACCACACTGGTTTGATCTAGTTCTGTTGCAGTCTGGCATGTCCTGTGCTTCTATTTGGCTTAATGCTTAACGGTCCTGTCTATCACATCCTTTCTAACCCGTGTTAATAATGTATAAGTTAGCAATAGGATTCTCTCTCTTTCCCTCCCTTTTAAAAATGTAGTGATTGTTTTACACATTTTGAATATGTTATTGGTTATGGCTCCGTTGATGCTGATCTGATCTGATATGGCAGCTGCTAGGTACTTCTAGGTCTGTAAGGAATTTGGCTAGTTACAGATGCCTCTAGATAGCCTGAGATCTCTTTAAGCTAGCAGGTCCCAGAGTGTAATGGCCAGTGCATGGATCTCAGTGTTCCCTTTGGCGTGATTTAAACAGGGATGACCCTGCCTTGAGCAAGGGGTTGAACTAGATGCCCTCCTGAGGTACTTTCTAGCCCTGTGATGCTGTAAGCAGGGGAAGTTGCTTCCTGACACCTAAAATCTTTAAATTCCCCCAAAGAAGTGGCTTTGCAGCCTTTCCAGGGTTTCTACATGCCTCTGGCTACCTTTCCAGAGAGGAGGGAGCAGAAATGAAGAGTAAAGGAGTGAAAATGAGGGGAATGAGAAGGAAAGACTTGATCCAATGCATAATTTCTGCCCTGTTCCTTTGGCCTTCCTTTGTGGAGAGCTGTGCTTACTGCCCAGATGTGTCTACATGTGCATTTATTGTGCAGTAACTTACTGTGCAGCAAGTGGTTTTTAGGCCGGCATTTACACGTGCATGCATTACAGCGCAGTAACACCATGTGGACTGACTTGGGAGTAAAGTTAGTTCCAAGTCAGCCCCCACACAGTGTTACTGCACAGTAATGCACCTACACATGCGTTACTGCGCAGTAACTGCTCGGGCATAAGTTTGCTACCTGTATGATGCAGTGTGGCAACCTGTCAAACCAGTGTGGCAAACGGTTGCTGCCAGAGACATAGACAAGGATGTGCAGTAGGCGTAAATTTGCTACCTTCAAGTTGGCGTAACTTGCCATAGTTACCGTGTAGTATGGGTGCACACATGTAGACACGTGCCCGTACTGTGCAGTAATTTTTGGTTACTGCACAGTAACTGTGCATGTGTAGATGTGCCCTGAGTAGCCCTTATTGGATGCTCTACTCCAAGCAGCAGGGCCAGGCAGCAGGGGGAGTATTCCACCATGCAGGATTGAGATTAACAGGAGCTTTTCATTTTAGTAACATCTCTGGTGAAAATCTCATCCTTCCTTGAGATATGTGAAGAGCTGGCAATGCTGCAGTAGTGATGCTGCATGCACCATCTAATTCCAGCTCGTTGGTGAGTTTATAGGGAAGGCTGCCTACAGCAGCTGATATGCGGCTATCACGTGACTACTATGCACCCCCAGTGGGAGTCCTCTGCAGGTTGAAGTGTAGTGCTGCTGTCAGGGCTAACACCCTTCTATGCTAAGCGATGCTGTTTGTCAATAACAGAATCAGAAAGCACTTACTGTTATTCCACTACTGAGAACAAATGAGACAGGTGTTGAACTAATCAGTGTATTAAGTGATCATAGCCACCCACTTCCTCTGCAGGGTACTTAATTAGCACAGCATACTTAGACATGATTCAGTTGGGGAGCATGAAGAGGTTTCTATGACAACATCTTTATCATTGCTTTTGAGGCATCTTTTAATTTTTTTTTGGCACTCATTAAAGCATCTCAGACAGGAGGCAGTCTCCTCTAGCTGACTGATCAAAAGGGATGGAACATTTTATAATGTACAAATCATACATGAACAGGTGGAACTCATGCTCTAGAGAAGGAAACAGTCTATCAGTTTGAACAGTGGAGATCTGTTGGGCTTGAGTGACTGGACTGAGGTGAAGACAATGGGAATATAATCAGGGAACTAGACTGAGGCATTATGGAGAGTGTGGGCAGCCATTAGGATAGAAGGGCCTCACTGAAGCCCAGTGTATTTAGCAGTATACTTCACTTTTGCAGAGACAAGCAGCTGTGTTGCTCCCAGCTTAGTGTAGACTATTTGAGAAGACACCTATTCTGTGCCCTTGGGCTGACATACCAGGGACAGTCCTGGGAACATCCAAAGCTAAGGAATCTGTTCTGGGAAGCTGAGCATGAGCATCCAAACCCCACAAGAGTTTGAATCTTGGACATATGTGAGAGCTGCCATCTGGCTGACACCAAGGACCTCCAGAAGGGAAACACTCACCAGTTAGTGATTGTGCTAATGCCCTCTAGCTGGAAGCTGTAACAGACTCAAGTCTACCATGAATGAAACTCAGAGGGTGAACTCCAATCCCATACAGCCCAGGAGGTCATACTCTCCTTAGGGAGAATTTACTGTTTCCTTTTTCATGATTTATTGTTCCACACCTAAAGCTGGTCAGGCTGAACGTACCTGTTTGCTTTCCATGGAATTATAATGCTGTGCTGCCAACCCCTTATTGTAAAACGAGACTTGGCCAAGCGGGGGAAGATCCAGTCCCAGGACCTAGCTGGCAATAAGTAGGGAATAGGTTGTGGTCTCCCTCAAGAAGAAGATCTTGCCCATCCTGGCCTTTACAAGCTCAGAGCAGACAGCAGCAAGTGGTTGGGCAACAGAATGCCTTGCTGTGCCTTGGCCTGCTGGGAACATCTAACCTAACCCTGACCCTGGTGCTTCATCTTGGCCTGTGACTGACTTGGAAACTTGGTTTGTGATTCCCTAGACTGCTGGCTTGTGACCTCCAGCTCCAAATTCCTGGCTTGTGACTTCCAGCTCCTGGACTCCTGCCTTGTGCTCTTGCAACACAGGTGGCCTACCCCAACCACATGCATCCCAGTATATTACACTCACACTTACAAATCTAAAACCAGGCCCTATAAAAATCAGGGGATTGATTTATAAAAAACAAAACAAACATAGGATTAAAAAAAGTAAAAGGCAACATTTCCTCCCTTTGCCTCCTGGGTCATATATTCACAAAAGGATGGCTAGAAGCTGCTTCTTTTTTAATATATGAAAACAAGGAATCGCTTGCTATCAGAGCTCCATCTCAGGAAATCCTATTAAAAATGAGGGATGGCACATGGTGCTGTAGTTTCTGGTGCTAGAGGAGAATTCTGTACCTGGCTGTTTTCACACGTGTCTTTTTTCACGTCACTTCCAAACTCTCGGCTATCTGCCTGTACTTACAGCCCCGCTCACTTGATTAATTTTTCGTGCTCTGTGAATGCTTCTCTTTCTCTACCAGGATTCCATTTTCCCTTCCTGAAGGTCAACCACATTTCTGCCTACCCATCTACAATGAGTAGGTTAGTTTCACGACTCCTTCAGGAGTCAGGGTAGTTTCAAGACTCTTTCCGGCCTCATCTGCTGCAGCTCAAGCAATGTTAGGCTATTTATGATAAATCAGGCCCCCTGTTTCAGCAATATGTAAGCCTGTGTGCTACATTCAAAGGTGTGGAAAATGTCTGGGGCCCTGATCCAGTGATTATTTTGTATGACTTACATCTTTCCAGCATCTGAGTGCCTCACGGCCTTTATATGCCATAAAGCATCATAATGAGATGCTTCAGGGAAGTGTCGTTACAACTGAGACAGTGGGGCTATAGCCAAGATGTTCAAAAGGGAATGGTAATGTAGGAAGCCTTGGTTTTTGAGTGGCCAAGTGGAGATGTGACAAAGGGGCCTAACTTTCAGACAGCACTGAGTACCTGCCCTCCAAAAATCAACCTACTTCTAAAGTTGGGGATCCGAATACAGTAGCACCTTAGATCAATTGGCAGTCTTATCACAGGCCAGCTGGGCACTGTGAGAGTATCAATTTTATCACAGGCCAACTGGGCTGTTTGATTCAGTTTCGGATCGAGGAGGCAAAGTTGGGAGGTGGAATAAAGGCAAATTTATTATAGCTTACACACACACAACAGTTAACAGAAAGATAAATGCGATAAGCAGATAAGGCAGTATAAAAGAGCTAATAGTAAATAATAACAACAGATAATAATAACAGATAGATAGATCAAGCTGTCACAGGCCAACTGGGCACTGCGAGGGTATTAGCCACACTGGGCTGTTCAAAACAACAAATAGACAGACATGGGTTGGCAACTTATCGATAGTCCCTCAATGCCAGGTGCACGCCAAGTGATTCCAGTGAAGTCAGGCGTCCCTGATGATCGATACTGTCAGAGGGATTACCGGGGAAGATCCTTTGATCAGGATCCAATCCTCACTCACACCGGGAGTCTGGGGTCCGGGCGTGGAACAGAAATGACCGTTCTGTTCCCTCCTTCCTGCTGGTTACCTGATGCACGTGTTTTTTATACCTAGTCTTATGTTAATCTGTTGGCCTCAGGGCCACTCACAATATTGCCCTATAGCTGTTACCCTATGGGACTGAAAGGTGTTAAAATTATCATAAAAGGTTACTACCCAGACTCAGGTTTATCCAATAAGCAAATTATGATGCAGCACCTTTAGGTTTGAAATTGACATCGCTCCGCCCAAATCCCAACCCCTTTTAGGCTTCATTTGAATGTGCTTTCTTGGGATATGCTTTCCTGGAATGTGTTGAGTGTGCCAAGCAGTTAGATCCAGTTTTTATCGCTAAGGCTGAATCCTGAGCAAAAAACCATTAGGCCAGCTAATCTCACAGCTACAGCTTTGCCTATGGGGCCCAGTCAGTTCCATGAACAGTTAATTTATCATTTTGGTTAAACTTATGACAGACAAGTTACATTTGCAGTTTACAAACTTACAAGCTAATATTAACTAATATTACCTGTTTAGGCAAAATACCAAATGCCTCCAAGAAGCACATATATTATTGCTTATTAAACCCTCTGGTTTTGGCCATCACACACTCTTAGAGAGGTTGTGGACACTCCATCACTAGAACATTTTCAGTGCAGGTTGGAGAGAACTTGGCCAGGAAAGTGCAAACTGGGATGATCCTACTGTGAGAGGGAGTGGACTAGATGACTGCATGAGGTCCCTTCTAACCCTATTTTTCCTTGGTTCTATGAAAATATTGGCCTAAGGGATCTACCAAGCATGGCATCCCATAGAAATTTGGGATAGAGTTAGGACACCATAACCACTAAGCTACTCTACCTTTTCAGCATTTGTTCTTTCGTATACAATGCTTAAATTTAAGGACTAGATTAAGGCCTAAATATTGTTCAGGAGCTGCCAGCTCCAGGCACTCCAAACAAATTTTTTACAATACTTTTTCATCCAGGGACTTGGCATCATCTGGTGCTGTCTGAAGTGTTGGCACTTACCTACTAGATTGCAGGTTTCAGTCCCTGTTTGATTGACACCACAAAAAATCCTGAGGGAAAGAATTTTGTCTTTTTCCTTGTAATAAGAGCCTTTAATTTTGTTACCAGAAACATGGACATAGATAGGCAACATTTATTGAAGAGAAATGTCTGCTGTTTCCAAATACCTGTAGGCATTTTTTTATTTTTTTTTTTTTGCAGAGACAAAGGCTTTTCAAAACAGTCTCTCACAGTTTTACCAGAATCTTTCATGGTGAATGATACAGATCAGTTTTCTCGCAACACAAATGCATTTTAACTTTCTGGATGCTCCAGACTAAATTGCCATAGTGACATTCCATGGAGGGCTACAAATGACCATGTGACAGCATGAAATGAAATGACATGCTGCTGTACAGGTCTGTCTGGCATAAAGAGTATGAAGGCACTTATTAAAATCCAAGAAACGTATCTGCAAAATGGCAAGGTCTTGCCAATGCAGGAAAGGAATGAGAAAGGTGAGCTAAACTTGTGTACAACTCTTGAGGGTATTTCTTGAAACTGTTTTCTCATCACTGCTTTAGTCCTGGGTTCTCCAAAATGCCAGTCCTGAGCACAATGCTGTCCACAGAAAAACTATAGACTCTGTGATGTTCTACCCTGGTTCAAGTAGTGGTGCCACTTGGAGCAAGGTGAACTGTGGGACAGGCAGGCTGAGATTTTCAACACTCCCATAATTTTAATAGGAATTGGACATCCAAATCTGATAACTTTGGAAGTCAACACAGCAATCTTTGAAGGCTGAAAGTCCATGGTAAAGGACAAGATTGCAGCAATATGTGAGTTAGAGTCTTCTGATTCTGCGTACACTTCCGTATATGAAGCAGGCTCATTACCATTGGCAGGATTAGGCTTGGATATAGGTCCAGTGCTCCTGGCACTGAGCATAGTATGAATGGCTCATGCTGAAATGCATTTTCAATGCAACTTGCACTCCGCTGAGTGACAGCACATGCTACAGCCAAGTTTGTGTGAGAACTGATCTTTGAGTGAATGTACTGGCAATGTTCAGTAGATGATACAAACATTAGATGTTACAGGATAGGAGAAAGGTCAGGAATCTCATTTAAGTTCAATTTGGCCTCATACTTCTTTGAGGTCCAGAGGAACTTTAGCAGCAGCCCATCTCTAGTGCTGACCAGACTCTGTAAATAGCTACTCCTGGGCAGTATGCTCTGATTTTGCATATCTGGTCCTATTGAAGTCAAGCAGAATAGTCTTCTGTGCTGATAAAAATATGTCTGCATAGGTCATCACTGTGACCCTTGTTGCTTTTGGTGTGAAGGCTTCTAAGCTCTTGAAGGGCGAGAGCTCTGATCACATTTTAGCCAGAAAGAATAGACAGCTCAAGTCCCTGAAGCATTTGAAAAGGCACCTTGTGCTCTATGGAGCTAGGGACAGACATTAAATCTGTAACAGAACAGATGTTCAGTGCACATAAACCAGTCTGAAAATGGCTAAAACCGGTTTGAGATAAACCTGGTTGAATGTAGTATCAGACTTAACTGATTTGGCTAAAACCAGTTTATAGATTCATAGATAATAAGGGCTGGAAGGGACCTCACAAGATCATCGGGTTCATCCCTCCTGGCAGGGAAGACAACTGGGCAGGTGGGGACCCTGCTAAAGTTGGCAGCAAAGAAACAGCCACAACTAGGCAGGGAAGACAACTGGGGTCAGGTGACCCCCGTGAGGTGACGATTCAGTCTCCTTTTGAAGATTTCCAGGGTAGGTGATTGCACGACCTCTGGAAGGAGCTTATTCCACAGTCTGGACACCCTAACTGTGAAAAAAGTTTCTCCTAGTGTTAAGCCTACTGGCAGGGAATCATCGCCTACTGGAATTCACCATCCAGCGGGGAGTCAAGGGCCTGCAGCAAGGCAGTAGCCCTTGACTTCGGGAGGGCCAACTTCAATTAGCTGAGATTGGTAGGAGAGGCACTGAGGTCCTGGAGAGTAGGGGAACTGGGTGTCCAAGATGAGTGGTCGTTCCTTAAGGAGACAATCCTCCGAGCCCAAGGGGTGACAGTCCCAATGAGAATCAAAGGGGGTAAGAGTGCTCAGAAGCCCCTCCTGGCTCACCAAAGGCATTCAAGAATGCCTGAAAGCCAAAAAAGAGGTGTACACCCAGTGAAAGGGAGAGGCTATCACCAAAGAGGAGTATACCTCCATTGCTTGCATTTGTAGGGGGGCGGTCAGGAAAGCTAAGGCAGACATGGAACTAGGGCTAACATCAACAATCAAGGACAACAAAAAGTCCTTTTTTAAATACATAGTAAGTATGAAGAAAGCACTGGGTCACGTGGGGCCCCTGCGGGATATGCTTGGCAATCTGGTGGTTGTACCAGAGGAAAAGGCAGACCTTTTTAACAATTTCTTTGCCTCCATTTTTTTGTGCAGGGACCGGGACTCCCCCACTGAGATTCAGGTTGGATGCAGGAGAGACTCTGTCAGGCCTAGGGTCAGGGAAGACCGAGTTAGGGAACTTCTGGAGAGGCTGGACGTCTTCAAATCAGCAGGTCCAGATGCTCTCCACCCCAGGGTGATGAGGGAGTTGGCAGTGGTTATTGAGGAGCCCTTAGCACAGCTTTACGAGCACTCGTGGTGCTCTGGCCAGGTGCCAGACGACTGGAAGAAGGCCAATGTGGTCCCCATTTTCAAAAAAGGGAGGAGGGAGGACCCAGGCAACTATAGGCCCATTAGTCTTACTTTGATCCTGGGGAAGCTCTTTGAGAAGATTATCCAGGAGCACATCTGGGAAGGACCAGCAGGGGGGATGATGCTCAGGGGCAACCAGCATGGGTTCATTAGGGGCAGGTCCTGTCAGACCAACCTGATTGCCTTCTATGATCAGGTCACAAAATCATTGAACGCAGGTTGCGCTGGATGTAATCTGGACTTTAAGAAGGCCTTTGACACTGTTTCCCACAGGTTACAGGGGTGGGCAAATGAAAATAGGATGGGATTCAATATTGACAAGTGCAGGGTATTGCACTTGGGCAGTAAGAACCAGCAGCATACCTACAGGCTGGTGAACTCCCTTCTTGAAAGCAGTGGCAGAAAGAGATCTTGGAATCATTATTGATTCCAAAATGAACATGGGCCACCAATGTGAGGACGTGGTCAGTAAGGCCAACCGCACCTTGTCATGCATCCACAGATACATCACAACCCGGGCCAAGGAGGTGATTCTCCCTCTCTATGTGACACTGGTTAGGCCACAGATGGAGTACTGCATCCAGTTCTGGGTGCTGCACTTCAGGAGGGATGTAGCCAGCATCGAGAGGGTCCAGAGGAGGGCCACTCACATGATCCAAGGACAGCAGAGCAGACCCTAAGAGGAGAGGCTACGGGACCTGTACCTGTTCAGCCTTCACAAGAGAAGGCTGAGAGGGGACCTGGTGGCCGTTTACAAACTTACCAGGGGGGACCAGCAGGGAATGGGAGAGACCCTATTCACCTAAGCACCTCCTGGGGTAACAAGGAATAACAGCCATTAGTTGTATGAGAGTAGGTCCAGGATAGACATTAAAAGTCACTATTTCACAGTCAGGGCGGCTAGGATCTGGAACCAACTTCCAAGGGAAGTGGTGAGGGAAGTGGTGCTGGCTCCTTCATTGGGGGTCTTTAAGAGGAGGCTTGATGTCTATTTGCCTGGGGTCATTTGATCCCAGTATTCTCTCCTGCCCAGGGCAGGGGGTCTGACTTGATGATCTACTTAGGTCCCTTTCAACCCTACATCTATGAATCTATGAAAGCCTGAAATGGTCTTCCAGGAGCTTGTAGCCTGTTTTCCAGGATTTTCCCTGGGATAGAAGTGAGGCTAATTGGCCTATAGTTATCTGGGCCCTCTTTCCTCTCCTTCTTGAAGATGGGCACAATATTGACCCTTTTCCAGTCCTTGGGAACCTCTCTGAAGCACCACAAGTTTTGGAAGAGTTTCTCCAGGGGTTCTGAAATGACTTTGGCCAGCTCCTTCAGCACTCGCAGATGAAGTTTATCCAGCCCTGCTGACTTATAGATGTCTAATTTTTTTAATTGATCACACATGAGTTTAACATCAATAGTAGGAAGGTGGTCGTTCCCACCATGCCCATTCTGTACCCTTTCTGGCATGATTTTCCCCTTGGCCTGGTGAAATACTGAAGCATAATAGTCATTCAGGAGTTCAGCTTTCTCCTGGGTGTTGATAACCAGCTGTCCTGAGTTGTTGAGCAATGGCCCCACAATGTCTGTCCCAAATCCCTTGCTGGTTTAAGTTAAACCTGACTCCCCCAGCATCCTAGCATGTTCTCTGGGCTGGGCGGAGCTCTCTGATCCACAGCAGAGCTGGCCCCTCCCCTCTGCCCCCTGGCTGGAGCTCAGCAGAGACTGCAGGCATCTGCCTAGCTTTCTCTTGTTCTCCCCCCTCCCTTCTCCACTCCCTGCTAAGCAGGGATTTCCCTGTCACCTCTGACTTATACAGACACCTCTCAACATTACTTAGCAGACCACGTGCTCACTATGGTCCCATGCTCTGGCAGATGGGACAAAGGCAGAATCAGCAGGTAGCTGGTAATGTCACTCTCTTGTTTTCTTAATGGGGTGATAAACAGTGACTTAGGGGTTATAAACACTGTGTTATCAATTCCCTGCTGGACTGGTCAGAAGTCGGTGGAATTCCTCCCTAATCAGAGGATCCTGCTGGGGCCTGGCCAAGCTGCCCTCATCTGCATGTGTGCTTTACTGTGGAAGGGAAGGGAGGACTGCTCTAGCACCCCCTGGCTTCTAGCCTGAGCCACTGCAGGCATGTGCCTGCATTTCTGGGATGTCTGGGCAGTTATAAACTGATTCAGTCTAGTCAGGTTAGACTAACCTGCAAAGACAAAATCAGTTCAGGCTTAAGCTTTTTGAATGTCTGTCCCTAGCCTGGAAGAGTGAATCACACCTCAGTCATGGTCAGTGCTGCCACAAAATGTGGTGTAAACTCCTTGAACAAAAACTTCTGATTTTCCTACAGGACAGGGCAGAGCCAATTGCATCTGCTGAAACTCATTTAATCTCCATTCCTCGCCACTGGTGTGTGCATTGATGAGAGATGCCACCTGTCTGTCTGCAGGTAACCGAGCCGTGCAGCTGATGGGACCAAAGAGCATTGGTCCAGAATGCACAGGGTTCTTATCAGGGTTTTCCTTTCTCCATAGTTGCAAGCACACAGCAGATTGGCTTCTCTGGCTTCAGCAAGGCACAGCTCAGTAAATGCTCTTATCAAAGGAGCTTGCATAAAAAAGGCAACTGGGAATCATTTTAAAATTAGTTTGCCCCTTGGTATGGAGAGTGACTGATAAAAGGAAATTAACTGGGGAATGCATAGCACACTGTTGTTGCTTGGTTATGCTTATTGCACATAGATTTATTTCTAAATTTCACAGACCTTGTTAAGATGACTTCAGATTTTTTTTTTTTTTTTTTTGCAGAGGAGTAGGTTTTAATATTGTTTCTACATTAGTCCTAGGGATGGGTGGGAAATCATTTTCCCAGCTCTATGAACATTTTCAAGATTAAATAAAAAAGTTTCTACTGCTTACACTTGGGATGAAACCAAGACTTGTTTTAGGTAAAAAAAAAAGTACTGAGAGGTCTCTCTCCAGATTAGCAAGTAGGATAGAGCAGGGATTGGCAACCTATGCCCCATGAGCAAGCTCCAGCCCATGGAGTCTTTGGATCTGGTCTGAGGAGCTGTGGCTTCAGCAGCATTTGTTGGAAGGAAGCTCTCCCTGTGATGCAACACCGTCAGCCCCCTGGGTCCCTGGCAGAGAGGCAACTCTGCCCATGCCATGCCACAGCTGGATGCGGGGCTTTCACTGTGCCATGTCACAGATGAGTGGTGGGGAGAAGTATCAGCAACAGCCTCTTCCTAATTCCCACCTGCTTCTACCCCTAACTGGGACATTCTGACTCCTTGCTGGAAAATGTTGCCAACCTCTGTGAGAGGGGTTTTGGCATTCAGTTAGTGTATAAGACATTTGGGTTTGTCACTGTTTTGTTAGATTCAGGAAAGTGAGTGATTTTAGTTCCCCACCTGTGAACAGGGGCACACTACTCCTCTGCCTCTGATACTTGTTGGGGACATAAATGTATTAAAGTAGGGGTGTCAAACTTGTTTGACACTGTGGGGTAAATCCAGACTATGGGGCTTCCTGTGGGCTGAATGACCCACAAAGAGCAGTGGTGGCATTAATTTTCCTGCTGGAGCTGCTGTTTCCGCATAGCTCTAGAACCCAGGGAGTTCACACGGCTGCCAAATTTCCTCTTTTCCTTTGCTGCCAACTTTAGTCTGCAGGGGTGACTGGAACCTCTGATTTTGTTGGTGAGTAAAGAGTGGGGAGGTGTTTGACATTAACTCCCTGGGTTCTGGAGCTGCACTGAAACAGCAGCTCCAGCAGCTGTGGGGATTAACAGGGCGACTGCAGGGTCTGGGGCAGCCACAGTAATGAATTGTGTGGGCTGAATCTGGCCTTAGAAGGTGGGTGGTCCAACCAGTGAGAAGCCTGTGGGCTGTATGACCAGCCTCCACAGGCCAGATCTGGCTTGCAGGCCATGTATTTGATACACCTACATTAAAGAACACAGGATATGTTTATTCTGGACTAAGGAGCAGACACATGACCAACTCTCCTTATCTGCTTGCTTGAGGTAGGCACTATCTTAGTGCCTAGTCACTAGTGGCAGGGTACAGTTTGCATTGAGCAAATGGCTATTCCATAATGCTGGTCATGAATACATGTTAGAAACATAAGAGTAACTCTCTCCCAGACTAAATTTAATTCTGACTTCTTCAGAACTAACTTTACCCTGGAGTAGTGGCAATGCATAGGGTATGCATGGGAATGCACATGCACCTCCTGAGAGCACTGGTGCACTGCCTGACTGGCCACACTCCCCGCTTAGGTGATGGGCAAGGGGGGGCAGGTGGGAGCGCCGGTGACCCCCTGCAAGCGCTGGCCAATCACTGCAGTCACTCCTGGAAGCCTAACCCTAACCCTAAACCAGCACCTCCCCCCCCGCCCCCCGGGCAGCGAGATCTGCCGCAGGGGGACACTTCTCACCCTCGGTTGGCAGGACTAGCCGCAGGCAGGGCATGTGCCCCCTGACCAAGGCGGCACCAGTTGCCCATGCCCTGGAGAACAGCATTTCTTCTGGAGCAAATGCTGTATGTCACGTACCTGCTTCACTTTTCTTCTGGAGGAAATTGACAATACTCCAGAGTACATGTGGCATTGTGTCCTCATGCAAAGACATCAGGTATTCAGGTGCTATAGAGTCACGGTACTTGAGAGGCTAGCAGGTTGGAATCCAATCCTTAAGGCCTGCCCCTGAAAACATGGGAGGCACTTTGGGCACCAGTAAGATGCTCAAAGCCTCCTCAGCTGTCATTTAATCTTTCAGGTGCCTTTCATGGCCAGTAGGTTCATACAGAATCATTCAAGTCCTGGTGTCACTGAGCTCCTCTGTGAGCCTGCAAGTTCTGAGATCACTGGCTTAAATACAAGCTCCCATATTTCCTCCTGCAGAGTTGGGAGCATAGCTGCTGAAAACTGAAGCTTCTCTGCTCCTGACCTATAGAACAGAGCTTGAAAGGACTGAGACCCGCTCCCTCCCCTGGACTTTTTGGCTTCTGTTTTTTTGGTAGAGTTCATACCCAGTTTCAGGGGAATCTGCAGGGTAGGGCAGTCTCAGAGCCACAGAACCCGGGCTTGTGGGGCCCCCAGCAATCTGCCAGGAGAAATGGCAAGAAACTAGGCAGCCTTCCAACCAGACCCTGGCCACACTTTGCTTAAAGTTCATCAAACAATACATTTCTGTGAACTGAGTTCAAGGAGTCAGCATTTCCCAGTGAAGCCATTCTGTCCTGGAATATTCCTGAGTAGCTCAAGCATGTGCCCTTTGGAGGACAGGGAAAGGATGTGTAGGTGTGTATAAGCATCCACCAATATTATTTACATCCCATTCTGGCAAGAAATAACCTGGTCTCAATTATTCACTCTTCCTTTCCTCCTCTTCTGGATGACAGCAAGGTGATACACATAGGCAGGAAGCCTTTAGCACGGAGGAAACTCCAGCTAGCACAGAACTCTGCCTGGTGTGTGCTCAATCATAACACAGTGCACTGGACTTCTGCTCTCTATACTGCCTTCCCACTGAACAGAGAACCAAGTGCAAGTTCTTGATCTGTATCTTCAAAACACCCAATGACCTGGGCTCAGGGTATCTCCACAAATGTCAAGCTCATGTGTGTGGGAGACAGCTTTCATGGGGGCTGATTGGAGACTGTGACATGTGCTCCTTTAAGAACTATGGACCATCATAAACCTTAACACCCTCTGCTTCCAGGGCAGGATGTGCTGCTTTGGCCTGCCATCTCTTGCATAAACACAAAACACCCTGCATTTACATGTTTGTGCACATATGTATGTGTGTTCCCAAACACTGTACTGCACATACTCCTTCCCCTGGGGAGACTGTGAAAGGGGACAGAAGAAATGTACTACTGGAAGGCACTTAGCCTGGGACCAGACATAACAATATATTATTGTAAAAGAAGGGGACTTATAGGTTTAAAGCTTTTCTTATGTTGGTGTAGAAGCAGACAGGTGACACAGTTACATCAGTTCAGTGTGACCTGCAGTAGGTAAGATGGTATAATTAAAAACCAATATAACTGTCTTGTCTAGCCACTCCTTAAGGTGGAATTGTGAGGAGCATAAAAACACATGTAGAATAGGATAAGTAAGCATGTGAAGCAGCTGTACTTGCATAAGTGCATGTAGAAAAGAACAATTGTGTGTGTAAGACAGGGGTGGCCAACCTGCAGCAGGGGTGCCACAAGTGGCACAGGAGCCTCTGCATGTGAGATGCAGAAGACTGGGGAGGGCAAAGGTAGCACAGCAGCAGATAGGGAACAAAGCAGAAATCAAAGCAGGAAATCAGACAGGGAGCCTGGGATAAGAAGCAGAAAGCAGAGAAGTACATTGGGCAGAGAAAGGGGATCAGAGTGGCACCTGGGAAGGGTGTGGGGTTAATTTGTGGTACACCCCTACAGTAGGTAGGGGAAGGGACTGGTATTTGTATGTATGTGTGTGCATAAGGAAAGGAGCAATTTGTGTGTGTGTGTGTGTACATGTATACATGTGTCTATAGGGTAAAGGATTAATATTTTGATGTGTGTATGGGGAAAGGAATTGTTGTGTGTAGGCAGGTGCATTTGCATGTTTTATGTATGGAGGAGGAAGCAGCTGATTGTTTGTTTCTTGAGGAAAGAGCAATATTTATGTGCATGAAAGCAAAGTTGCTGGTATTTGCATGTGGGTGGGTGTGCAGGTGGTGATTATTTGTTTTTATTCCTATGGGAGTTTTACTGATAGAGCATCTGCTTGACAAATTGCTGACTGCTATCTCTTGCCCTTGTCCATGTAAGTGCTGCAGTTTGTCAGTGTTATAGGAGATGAAGACACCTGAAGACAGCAACACTTCTCTCATCAGAGAGCTGCTCCCATATTAGACTGAAATTGTGAGGAACATATGGCTGACCCTGTGATGTGCAGCCAGGCAAGAGATGGTACAGCAGTCCCTCACTGTCTGCAGGCTCCGTGACAATATTCCCTAAGTACCTTGCTCACATTTAAGGAAGAAACCACAAAGGACAAAGGGAGGCTTTGCGAACAACTAGTGCCAGTGCTCAAAGGAGATGCAATTCTTGCTTGAGTAGGAAAGGCAGGCTCCTGGTTATTTTTTCCCTGCTTGTCACCTTGTGTACCACTCGCTCTGAATATTCTCCATATGACTTCAGGAAGTATACATGTGTTAGGTCAGACTCTTGGCTGATGGAAATAGATGTAGGCCCACTGGAGCCCATTTTCTCTGGAGAAATCTTATGCAGATGAAGCCCAATTCTATGCTAAGCCCAAGGGCCTGGCTGGGTGAGTTCTGAGAAGTTGCTGAGAGAGCTGCATGCATGGGCCTTGAATGCTGCAATCTGGGCTCAACGGTCAACCAGTTTTCAAAGTACAGCTGGTGGATTCTGAAAGTGGAGTCAGGTAGTTCTTTGGTGCAATCATATTTGTATTGGATAAATGCATAAAGTTGTAATGCTCGGGATGTGAAAAGGATCAAACAACAGGAAACAGCTTTATTGCCCACAGCCTCTTTCAGATGGCACTTGACCCAAAAGGACTCATGCTTATTCTCAGCTCTTTTTTCCTTCAGATTTCTTTGCTGCTCACTTTAGTGCTCAGCTACCTTGTAACATTCATAGCTTTGAGTTAGCTGCCCACCCCCCCATACGGTACTGAGAAGAGTTGGGTGCTTCATTATGGGATCCAGAGAGAAGAGCAGGCAGATACTCAACCAAGCCAATAGGAAATGGAGAGGGACGTAGCCCAAGACTTCACTTTCTAAAGGAACATAGGCACGGGTCAGGAGTGAGGGGTACAAGGGACGGGCTGGGTGACTGTGGGTTGGGTGTGCAGGGCACTGGCAGCACCAGGGGGCTGCAGGTCAGGAGTAAGGGGCAGGGTACTGCTGTTTGGGAGTGAGGGGCACTGGCAGGGCTGGGGTCAGTGGGTCTGGAGTGAGTGGCAGCAGGAGGGCTGGGGTGTGTGGCTTGTCAGTGAGGGGCAACAGTGTTGGCTACAAATGTCCAACTCGGGATCCTTAAAATTCTAGTTTATTAGACGGATTGAAACACTTTAATCATAAACCTTGGGGCTGGTCCACACACACACATGCACACATGCACACACACACACACACACAGTAGCAGGCTACAGAGTCAGGTATACCTATCCTACAAGCGCTGGAGTCTGTCGTTGAGGCTTCTTTCAGTGTGGTGTTATCTTCCAGAAGGGGGTCGCCGGCTGGTCCTTCTGGCTGGACAGGTCTGGTCGAGTTGGAGATCAAGAGGGCGCCACTGAGGGTCACTTTTCACTGCCTTTTATCTGTCCCTGGCAGACTTTGGTGACTCCCCAGTTTTCTGGTTTGCCCAATCCAGGGGTCATTGACCCTCATGGGACTTCCCCCCCTTGGTGGCTACTGGACAGCATCTGTCAGCCCCAGGGGTCGTCTGCATGTACGTGCAGGTTTGGGAGTCCGTTGATGAATTTAGAATAGGGCTCTGGGAGTGGTCGATCTGGAGATACTCAGCCCAAAAGTTGGTCTCTGGTATTGATTAAGTCAGGCCAGGGCTTCTAGCCCTTGATCAGTGAGGTTTAGAGATTTTCCGGTTGTTACATTGTCTTCTATTGAGTTCAGCTTCCAGGTGATAATTGCTGCCTGCTTCCATGTTACACATTCAATCACTGATTCACTCATTCTTTCAGAGGCCAGCCTGATACAGGGAAGGGCAGTTTGATTCCTGCCTTTGTTAACAATGTTACAATGTATAACTTACTAAAACACATTTAGTTGCAAGTTGAAAGGTGAAGAGTATAAAATATAAGCTACAAATGCCATGGCACACAAATAGATAAAAATACCAAACTACAAGGGGAGGTACAAAATGCACACATACAAATTTTAAAATACAATTCCTTATCTTAAAGTGAAAGAGAGAGGAAGGAAGAAAAGGTAGAAAAAGAGAAACATATCCAAAGAGGGGAGAGCAAATGCAGGCAAGAGGAAAAGGGGGCTTTCTGCTACAACAGCATGGGCATGGGCAGGGTACTGGCATGTCACTGCCCCTGCCCCCCCCCACCTGGTGGCTAGGAAACTCATCGTAGAGTCTGGGACACGGCCCTGCTTCACTGAATGTGGAGGGAGAAGGGAACAATTTTGACAGGTGAGACTGACAGATATTTAACCCAGAATAACCCTACGCCTAGTGCTTGCAGCGTTCTCCTGGGAATGTAGATTCAAAGGCAAGCTCCAAATGAGGTAGAGGTAGGATGGCCCAGTGGGGAAGACACAAACCTGGGAGACCCAGGTGCATTGTCCTATCTTGCCACAGACAGCCTGGGTGCATTTGCATGTGCGCTTTACTGAGGAGTTGGCTAATTAGCTTTGCAGTAAAGCGTGCACCTCTATTAGGACACAGTAAAGTAATTAGCTCTGCTGTAGGATGGTACTGTCTGGAACAAATACTATCCTACAGCGAAGTCATTATGTGTGCTCAAACACATGCGTAGACTATGACTGGGGCTGGCTGGGGCACGAGGATGCTACAGCGTGGGGGCTGCCTGCCGCCTAGTCCTGCACTATAGCACCCTTGTGCCCCAGCCAGCCCCTCTGCTACCTACTGCCAGCACCTGTAGTCTGGAGCTGACCCCCGAGGCCTCCTGCCAGCCCAGGGCTCCTCCAGCTCAGCTCAAATTGCTGCCATCCCAGGCACACATGAAGATGCTATGCACAGGAAGCAGCTGAGTCCAGCACGAACTGTGCCAGAGTTTATTCAGGTGCATTAACAGCGTGTGTAGCTGCACCTCCTGTGATCTTCAATTAGCCTCTGAGGTAACCCAGCAGGAAGAAAGCCACTGGCACCACCATGTCCTCTAGGTGAGATCTGCCCAGGACGTGTTTTCAGAGGACTGACTGATTTGGCTGTGAGGTAAGAATGGGGGCATGAAGGAGACACCTCATTTGTGAATCCTGACAAAGGGCTCAGTGCTGCAAATCTCTGTTAGTTCAGGCATTAGTGTTTGGGCACAAATCCAGCAACAGAAATTTAGATATCTAGGAAACTTACACCAACTTCATTGGTGGCAGCATCAGCTTTTAGGGTATTTAGGCACCTCCACAGTTAGGCAGCTGCTAAGCAGGTTTCCTGGGGATCCAACTATCAGAACTGGGTGTCTACTGTGGCAGCCGGGTGGTGAAGCCCCTTTGTGGGTCTAGGCCCATGCTTCTTGCATGGTATTGTGTCCTAAAGGGTGCTTCAGGCTCTAGGCAACAGTGAGACTAGCCCAGGTATACTTAGCACTCCTGAAAAGGCTAAAGGAAGGTCTGTAACCTGCATGTGAAAGTTTGTCAGGCTGAAGCCCAGGTGCAGGAAGACTTTGGCTTGTCCCTGCCATTTGTGCAGCAGCCAAGTGGAGCAGAAACCTCCTGAGAAACCCCCAGTGGGGATCTACATCTGGGACTGAGCCTGCTAGGGCTGCACTTGAAGCAAGTGCAGCTCCTTCTTCAGCTGCTGCAGCAAGCATGTTATCTGGAAGCATAAGCCCCTTCTGCCATGGGCCAGCCTCTCATGGGGAGCAGACTTGCACTGCTCTGGTGATGGTAGAAAGGGCTAGGACAGGGGTGAGCAATTATTTGGGACCACAGGCCCCATAGGCAGTTTTGGGGAGCTGCTGCGGGACAGTCCACCCCCAACAGCCCACAGTCCACGCACCCTGTGGCTCCTCCCTGCCACCGCCAACAGTGCACAGCCCCAGCCCTGACCCGCTCTGGACTTGCCCTGGTTGGAGCGGACCAGCCGGAACCCATGTGCACAGCCCTGAACCCAGCCCTGATCCCGACGCATAGGCTCTGGGCAGCTGTAGCAAGATGGGCCCAGCAGTGGTGAGGGGGATGGGCTAATTTCCCCCCAACCCCAAACAGCAGCTTCTGCCCAGCTGCTGCTGCTGCTCAGGGTGGGCAGGCAAGTCTGGAGCAGGTCCAGGGTGGGCTGGGGTCAGGGCTGTGAGCGCGGCTCCCTGCCAGTACCACAGGGCTGGGGACAGTAGAAATGGCAGCTGGAAGGAGCTGCTGCTGCTTGGGCTGCCTAGAAAAGCAGTTGAGCTGCAGCCCCACTGTGTGCCCAGGGGGCGATAGCATGCGTCATGAGCCGGATGGTGCTTGGGATAGGCAGGACTGAGGGACCCACCATGGGCTGGACACAGTCCCCCCATGGGCTGGATTTAGCCTGTGGACCATATTTTGCCCACCCCTGGGCTAGGAGGTTGGGGGCTATTGTGTTCCATGTGGATTACTGTGTTCACCACTACAGGAAGGGTTCACTGCATTGCACTGCTGCTCCTCCCGTGCCTATGGCCAGGTTGGTTATCAGTGCATTCAGGGCCACACAGGGATGCAGCAGCAATCTGCTCAATGCAGTCTATTCTTGAGTCAGTGATTATGACTACTGGTCTTTCCTCTTGCCTGATACGTGGTCTCGATCTCTTGCAAATGACTCGGAAGCCTACTTTTTGCCTTGTATATGGTTTGGGCATGCTGGTTCTAACAGGGCATGGGCATCTGAGCTAAGGGTACAGCAAGGTCCTCACCCCTGGCTTGCCTGTTAGTATCTGCCACAGGCCTTAGAGGCACACTCCTTTCTGCAGCAGGCCTGAGGAGCACTATGGAGCATGCTTAACTGTGCAGGCAAAGCCATTCTGCTTAGGTCTGAATCACCTAACCAAAAATACAATGCAGTCAATGGAAAGACTCCAGCGGGCAGTGCAGTGGGTTTTATACTAACTAAAAGTGTCTCCACCCTGCTGCTGCAGTGCTGAATCACCCAGCTCTCAGGAGTGATGCTCCCCACCCCAAATCACCTCATTTTCTTGCCTCTTTCTCTGAGAATGTCATCTGGCCCTTTTGTGCAGCATCCGTCTTTGAGTCACAACATGGTCTCACTCAGCCTGGTGTAAACTCATGGAGATCCAAAGCATTCCAGCGTGGTCACAGAGCTGTAAGACCAGGCTTTTTTAAAAATATTTGAGAAGGTGCTTTGGAAATAAAGTAATTGAGTAGCTTCCTTTTCCTGTCCATAAGCCAGAGATGTAGGAGGCTGATCTGCTGCTGAGTTTCCTGGAAGATCCTTCCCAATGACCTTAGTAGGAGTCAGCTTGGGTGGTGGGAGGCATGCAGCAATTATGCCCAGTAACAAACAATTTACCTCAATAGAGAGAACAAGAGGCCATTCACATTACATCCCAGCTGAGAATCTTGATCACATTGAAGGGCGAACCAAGGCACTAGGGAATGCAAGTCTCCTCCCCTTTCACAGTTTTTCCAGTGCAGTAAGTTGCTCTCATACCCAGGCACTCTCTCTCAGAAATCACCTGAAAGAGATGATTGTTGTTCCTTCAAATGGGACACTTGATCTCTGCATACTGACTCAACCTTCCGATAGGAAAAGAAGACATCCTTAAGGGAAAGTCAAGTACTGTTGCCATGGGAGGGGGGAAATAGCAAGGAGCTACAATGTCAAAAGCTCAATGGGTGTAAATGGATTTAGTTCTATTTACTTCAAGAAGGCTCTGCTGATGACTGAGAAAGACCAGCCATGGACTCCTGTGCTCAAAGGAGGCCTGGTCTGTCCTACAATGTCATGCTCCTCTGCGCCTGTGTGCTGTGAGTCCCACCACATCTCCTGACCCAAATGGAGGCTTCTGACATTGTCCAGTAGCTGCTGTGTTTAGATACTCCCACACCTTCTATCATGATCCATTTAGCAGTCCATGTCTCTCCCAGGGGCACTTTGCACTCTAGCAGCTTGGCTATAGCATAGAAGTGTGTGGTGTCATCAGTACCACGTGGATGTGCGCACACTGTGGTGGCTAGATGTGGGCAGCTGCTGTCTGATGCCAGGACATCCATCTGCAAAACTAGGTAAGCATAGACATAGCTGTACAGAAACTCCAGATTCACTCAAAATGGCAAATCTGCACATGGAAGGACTCTGGGGTTAGTTCTCCTCTCCTGGAGCATTGCCAATTTTTCTTCATTGTTTAAATTCCTATTAGGTCAAGGCACAGCTGCCTGCTGATCAAATACCACAACACTAAGATTCTTGGTGTTTGTTTCCTTGTGGTACTGAGCAGTGAGCAAGAAAATTTGGTATTGGTGCCTTGCTGGAATTGTTATGGTGTTAAGAGAGGCTGACCCAGGGACCCAGAGTAAGCCATTGTTCATTCTAACTGATTGGTACCTCTTGTACCCAGTTGGCCCCCAGTCTTGCCCCTGGGTTACTAAATTATGGCCCTCTGGCCCTATCAATGCCTCAGGCACCAGTTGCCTTCTGGGCTAAATTAATAGTTTCCTTCCTCCCCTGTAACCACGCCCATGCCTTGCAGAAGGCCCTCTAACCCCAATGCAGCTTTTGACCTTAGGCCCTAAAACTGTGTCTGGGCCTCTGCCCTCCTAGCCTTGGCCCTTTTTATTCTGGGTACACCCCTCACCCCAGGTCCACTACCCCAGAGCTTGGCTCCTGGGCCCCATCCCCATTTTGCACTCTTGTGATCCGGGACCCAGCCTCTCACACATGCTCTGGTCCAGCCTTCATCCCTGTAGGTCCCTAACCCCAGGCCAAGCTGCTGTCCCTTTGGCCTTGGCCCTCCCAGACTTGGCTGTCTCACTCAGCCCTTAACCCTCTGGGTCCCTGACCCTAGGCTAGGCTGTCTATTGCAGAGTGCCCCACCAGGCACCCCTCCGTGGCCTCCACGCCTCCCCCATACCACCACTCAGTCTACCAGTATCAAGTTCAAAACAGAACATAAACACAAGCAAGCTGCTTTAAAAACAAAAAGTCTCCCTTACTCAGAGTTAATGTTGTTCACAGGCCATAACTCCTTTAGCACCCTCTCATCCCTGCTCCCCCAGGTGGCCTGGGTATCTACCTGTCTTGTCTACAGCAGCCTCTCTCTCCTGGGAGCTCCTCTCCCTACAGCAAGATGGGCAGACTGCCTGCTTGGGCTTAGGCAGAGGGTTTATGTCCCAAAGCCCCACCCCTTCCTGTCATGTGGCTCCCCAGCTATGTGTAGGGGTTTCTACTTGGGCTTGACAGCCAGCCTATTCTGCACTGCTGCAGTAGCCAAAGGACTCCCCTCTTAAAGTGGCAGGGGACTAGGCCCCTATTATATCCTTCCAAGAGTATTTAACAAGTGGAATGAGGAGAGAAGTGAAAGAAGGAAAAAATGAATGATCAGGCCCTCCCCTTGTGTTTCCTGCTTTACTTGTATCCAGTATTCTCCACAACACTGTATAGTATTACTCTGGTACTCTCTAATGCCTGCCATGAATTACTCCAGAAGTAGCTGTATTTTGGTGAAATTCTGGATGAAATCTATCAAGCAAAAGGATTTAAAATAAATAAATAGATAAAACAAATCAACTTTTTAAATAAAAAATTGAAATGTCCATGAACATATTTTGTTCTATATTTTCTGATTTTTGTTTGATAGAACTGGAAAATGAAAATACCTCCACTTTTCAATTGTGATTTCCAGCTGAAGGAATTATTTGAAATTAACCTCAATTCACCAAATATTTCAATTTTTGGAATCTGCATCTTCCAGCTTCTTCAAAAAAATGACAGTGTTCCACTTGCTCTCAAATATATGTCACGGCTGAATCCTTATGGACAAGGCTTAAATGAAGCCTCCTTTACTACTCTGCCTTCTTATAGACTGTTTTAGTCATTATACAATATTTTACAATTTATGATTTTTAACATTGTTAAGTTTTGTATCAAGCTTAGAAAAAATCTTGTCAACTATCGCATTCCTCATCAAGAGGTGGCACATCCATATACAACTGCTGCAATTAAACTGAAGAGGAGAGTTGTTTTATGCCAATTAAATGCTAACAGGTATTTGCAAACATAGGGGAAGATGTGAAAACGAGAAGATTATGCTACTCCAGATGTCTTGCTACTCCTTGGAAGGGAATAAGTATGGGTAGGATGGAAAAACATGGCCTCATTTGAACACCAAGGGCAGTGGCTCATCATGTGGGCCACTGGGACTAACAAGGGAGACACCCTGAGGGCCACAACATATCAATAGAAGCATCCTTAGTTGCAGGCAATGTCTTCACCCACAGTCAATGGCAGGAATTATTCACGTCTTGATTAACCATTCTTTGCCCTGGGCACCAAGAACTGCCAGTGCTTCATGGAGTCCATCAAAGATGAGTAAAACTTTTTTCTGAGTTCCCCAGAGCTCTGCATCCTAGTACTGCAAGCACAGGCCAAGTGGCATGGATGTAGCTAAGTGGAGATCCCATTCATGCCTGCAGTGCCTGGGAATGATGTTGTCTCCAGGGGGACATGTCTGGGGGAGAGAGGTCTCTAGTGTTAAGAACCAAAGGCAGTTTACTCTTAGGTGCACCAAGGGGCTTGCATCTCAAGGAGCATGAAGGGAATCCTGCCCTTTGGTAATAACACCTGTTGCTCTCATGATTTTAGCCTTCTTTAATCCACCCATGGAGCTGATAGGCAGTGGGTAGAAACAAGCCATAGAAATGGGGAGAGTTGATATAGAAGTAGGAACAAGGGAAGGTGTTAAGAGTGGCAGAGGAAGAGGAATACCAGGAGGGAAAAGGTGGTGATGGCAACTGCAAATGGGTATGGAGGACAAAAGGTGAGGGGATTACTGGTACTTTGGTTTCCTTTCTCTTTCTATCTATTTCTTTCTCTTTTTCCACCTGTTCCCTGCTTTTTTCTGCTCCAGGAGTTTGACAGATATGTGCAGCCATGTCATGGTAGTCCAGGAAAACTTTGTGCGTGCATCTCCTGCACTTTGCTTTGGAACCCATGACTCTCTCTGCATCCAGCTGCGCCGTCTCTTTCTAATTATCCCCGCTGTTGGAAAATAATAGCTTAGCCACCACAGAGGGCTGTCATAAATTGGAAATGTTATTTAAACCCAGTCCAAATGAAGTCAAAGACCACCAATTATGCCAGCCAACAGCACAAATACTGATGCAATAATTCTGGAATAGCCCAGACCAGGTGGGTTGCTGCAAAGAAATTCTCTGCTGTATTTGATACCTTCCCCTGAACATTCCCCTCACTTCCCAGCTATATGGGAGGAGGCTGAATTACTCTTCTTTAGCCTATTTTTTGTTATGAAACCATATTTAAGAGCCCATCCATTCTTCCTGCAAATTTAAGCCAGGGAATAAAATACTAAAAAAGAAATAGCACAAGAAATAATGAATCCCTTGCCTGATATGCAATTGCATTTGTACCAGTCTTGAAGGAGGGTTGGAACTGACCTTGTAATAATTTGCAGCTCTGTACAGAGTGACTGCAATGTAAATTGGGGTGGGGGGAGAGAGGCCCTGAATTCATACATTATACAGACCTGGCTTTCAACTCAGTTCCTGAGCTGTGGCTGTCTATCCTCAAGTGCTCATCCCTTTGGTCTCCAGGAGGTAGTACTGTTCAAAAATTTTCTGACAGGACGTTTTTCTCTCAGAACAGACCATTTTGTTGAAATGGGCCCCATGAGGTTGTCTGCAGGCTGCAAGAACTGTTTATGCCCTAGAATAGTGCTGGGCACTGCACAGGGAGGGACAGGCCCTGCCCTAAAGGGTTTTCCACCTATTTGGACAGGGCAAAAGGTGAGAGGGAGCACAGGAGAAATGTGAAGTACCTGAAGTCTCATGACTACTCAGTGGCAGGAGCAGGTCTCTGTCCAGTGCACTGACCACAAGCCTGCACTGCCTCTATGTTGGTGCAGAGTGGGGGAGATGAAAGGTGCCATGCGAGTACCGGGCCCGGGTATGTTTTTCCTGAACCCTGAGGATGTGTGGAGGGGAGCCTTATGCATGAGGCAGCACCAGTGCTCTGTGAGCTTGCATTCAGTATCCAAAAGCCTAGTGAGAGGCTCAGTGTCAGACCAGCAAGGGTCCAGGATCCCCAGAGAAGAGGGTAAGTGGAAATGAACATCAATGAGGATGCCATTTGCCAAGCATGGGGCATTGTGTACGGGAGGAACAGAGCCATGCAGTTAGGTACTGACCATAAGGTACTGACCATGGACACCTGGTGGTCATTTTGAGAGAGCAATTTGGGAGAATTCGGAAAATCAGCGATTCTGACATAGGTACAGCTTTAAAAATTTTTGTACATGCCTCCAGGTACCAGCACGGCTTGCGAACACTGAGATGCTGGGGTGGATGGTGTGTCCCACAGGAGTGTGGGGGAAACCCTCCATGTGCTTGGCGGTGAACCCAGAAGTGGACTGGAAGTACTTCTGGGTCCACCAGGGAGCACGCCGAGGGCCTCCCCTGCCCCCCCCACCCCGGCTCAGCAATCAGCCGTGGGGGGACCCCGGGTGCCCCCCCAGACCCAGAAGGCACCAGTTGCTGAGCCGGGGGGGGGGGGGGCACAGAAGGGCCCCGTACACTCCCCTACAGACCCAGAAGTGCTTCTGGTCCACTTCCAGGGCTGCTGCCAAGTGTGCTGGGGAGCCCCCCGCACTTCTGTGGGACACTCGATGTGCCCCAGCACCTCAGCACTCATGAGTTGCCTGCTACCTAGAGGCATGTAGAAACAACATTTAAAGCTGTCTCTATGTCTGAATCTCCGAATCTTTCTGAATCGATTCGGAGGGTTCCAATGCGATTTGGAGAGATTAAAGGGTCCCTCTGATTTGATTTGGATTTGGAGATTTGGCCACTGAATTGGGCTGAATCTCCACCAAATCGAATCAGGGACCGAAGCTTTGCACAGCCCTAGTATACAACAGTAATTGGCAATATGGGTTGCTTCTTCATTTCTTTCTTTCTTTCTGTATTAAGTACACTATGCTAGGGTAACTACTAGAGATGCCCCCCACACTGCGATGGATGCCTGCAGTCAGCTGTGGGAGCAGGGGGGAGGTAGGTATGGGCAGGAGTCCCCCCCCTTCCTCCCCCCCGCAAAGAAAAAAGCAGCAAATAACAGCAGCAACTACTGGCCAAAGGTCTAACTACAGAACTAGCACAGCGCCAACCTTGTGGCAAAAGAAAGTAATTACAAGTCTTTGAGTCACTTGGTGTTTACATGCCATGAATCCATAGATACTAGGACATAATTGGTGCTGACACAAACTAAACTATATCTGTGCAGTTTTAGTTTAATGCACTGAAAAAACTTTCAAAGCGGTGAGAAATCTCGCTCGTACAAACAGGAACACAGTTGAGGCAGTGTAAACGGGAAATCTCATGTCGTGTACGTCCACCCTAACAGACACTTGGATGCCTATCTTGCTAGGATCATTTGACCCCAGCTGACTTCCTGCCCCTTGGGCAGGGGGCTGGACCCAATGATCTTGCAAGGTCCCTTCCAGCCCTAATGTCTATGAAAACTATGTGGCTCACTATGTCTAGGGAGAAGGAGAGAAGCTCTGAGGGAGCTGGGTAGAAAGAAAGGAGGAGTCTGAGGGAGGACAGGGAAACTCCAGTAGTGCAATAAAGATACACTTTGAAACTGAGCTGAGCTGTGCTATTTGGAATGTCACCACTTTGAGAGCCCACCCCCCCAACTTTGAAAACACCTCCCTAGCTGGGAGCTGAGCACAAAACCACAGAAAGCCAAGCCTGGAAGCTAAGCAGCATTAAATCAGGGTAGCATTAGTACAGAAGTATGCCTAAGAATGAGAGCAGAGATCATATTCAAACAACCTGGGAAGGAAAAGGGTAGGCGATCTCTTGCTCCCACTTCTCAATGGGGCCTTTCACTTTCATAACATGATTTCATGTTAATTTGCTACTTACACACTGATTGGTTAATCTTGTCTTTTGACTTTTAAGGAAAATTGTGAATGAGAAAACTGTCTGCAAAGAGGGTTGACACTACCTTTTCTGAAGATTGTGATTCAGTGTCTGGGTGTCATGATTGGGGTGCTATGTCTGGTGTTCCAGATGGGAAAAAGGCAGCTTTTCTTAAGTAGCAACAGCTTGTGTTAGTGATGTGTTTATAATTCTGGAATTAGTTGACCCATTGACTTCTTCAATAAAGTGCTTTCCCTGTACTTTCAAGAGCTGAAAATCATTTTGCACAATAGCTCTGCTCTTGGCAAATGAAAATGTCTTTGCTTATGCAGCAACTACTGGCCCAGCTTCCTAGGGAAGTGGTCCTCGCTCCTACCTTGGGTAAATTCAGAAAGAGGTTGAATGAACACCTGTCTGGGGTCGTGTGATCCCAGCATGTGCTCCGGTCAGTGGGGAGGGTGTCAGACTAGATGATCTATTTAGGTCCCTTCTGACCCCTAACTGCTATGAAACTATGAAGGATAAATTCATTTGTGTTAAACCCTAAAGCAGGTCTAACGTCTCATGCCATGGCTGTAGAGGGGGTATGATGTTTTTGTTCCTGTTTTGAATGGCAGCAATGCCTAGGCACTCTACCAAGACTGGGTACCATTGTTCTGGGTGCTGCACACAGACAAAGCAAGAGAGTTCTTGCCCCAAGAGCTTCTAGTGCAAACTGACAAAGGATGGAAGGGGAAACAGAAAGGTGAAGTGACACACCCAAGATCGCAGAGCAGCGGTGACACATAGGGGGTGTACAGGGGTGCATGTGCACTCCCTGAGAATGGTGGTGCCCCCCCTGACAGCTAGCACTCTTCGGTTAGGCACTGGGCAGGGGGGGCAGGTAGGATCACTGGCCGGGGAGTGGGGGTGCCAGGAGAGGTGCCACTGGTACTTCTGGGAGTGCCGCTCATGCTTCCGAGTCAGCATGATTGGCACACAGGGGGACCACCCCCTCCTCCCAGTTGTCTGGTTCACCCTCTGACAGCCAGTGCTTTCCAGTTAGCAGAACTTAAGGAAAGGGGACTTCCAGATGCAGCAAAATGAGCCTTTGTTACAGCAAAGGGAGCAGGGTGGGCTCAGCCTCCTGTGGGAAAATCAAACCAGATACATCCTCTGCCAGTGTATGCTAGTGCAGCTCTCAGGTGGGCTAACACCTGTTGGCATCAGTGGAAGATGTCTGGTTAAGCTTGGGCTGCAGGAAAAAAACGAATGCCTCTCTGTGTCTAACATGAGGTACTGCAATGACAACACTGAACAAATGCTTCACAGCATCGAGCAACACTCTCCTGGTGAGTCTTGTCTCACATCAATGCACAGCCAGACTCTGAAGCTTGAGGCAGCCTGGAGGGATAATCAACATCAATGCTACCTTCTGCTGTGTCTCCCTTAGGCTGTCTGTGTATTTGTCCTTACGCTATGGAGAAATGACTCCTGAAAGTGTTCCCCTACCCAAGCCAGATGTAATGGGATCATCTTTTTCTTTCAAGTTAAATGGGATTTTGGAGCTTAAACAAGAGGCATTTCTTTGCTTAAACTGAACACCTACAACTACAGACATAAACAGATCCACATAGGCTTTCAGGCAGCTTGAGCTCCTGCTCAGTCTCCCTTTTTTACCAGGAAGCACATCCATAGGTGCACTCTAAAATGCTATGCAACACACAGCACCATCTAGTGGCTAAGCAACATATTACAAGTAAATATGTGACCATATTGATCTGAAATGCAGCATTGTTCAGCAATGTTCATTTGAGATAACTCTTGCCAAAAGAGAGACACCAGCTTTATTTTTTATGAGCAGGGATCCTGGTTTTCTATGATAAAAAATCCCCAATTTTTTGGATTAAAAAAGTAACCCATTTTGAACCCATTGATCAAAATCAAACACCACTAATTATATATATATATATATAGTGGTGTTTCATTTTAATCATGGGAAAATGTGGATTTTGGGTTAGTTTTTTAAATCTGAAAATTGGGGATTTTTTTATTAGTGAAAACCAGGATCCCTGCTAATGAGTCTTGAAATAAGGAGTGGTATAGGGAAATAAGGCTGTGTGCAAACTGGGTCATAACTGATTACTTTTCATCAAGCAAGTTTTTGCTGTTGTTAGCAAGTATGCAGGGCTCCCATAGCTATGAAAGAGCATGCTGGATACAATTTTTTTTCATCATGCACAAAGTTGTCAGCTGATTTCTAACTGAAGAATGGATTATTTTTCCCTCTCCCTTTTTACTGGTGATAATACAAGAGTAAGGAAGAAAGGAGCCTGATTAATTCTTCAGCCCCTTTGTTGAATTTGCAATGCCAGCAATTAGGGAAAAAACAAACATAATCTTTTGACTTCTCAGAAGTGCCAATTTTGCTATGGAAGTAATTGAGTGAAAAATGAAATACTGACCCCCAGAAAGTCATTTTTACAGTCCCTTTTTGGACTCTCCCCATGTTTTAAATTGAGTGTGCTAGAATTGGCCTGCATGCCCTGATGAGGAAAACCTGCTAAATATTTTGCTATTTATGAAGCTACGGGGGAACAGTCTTTCATTTTCCAGTCCTTTTGAGGGCATACTACTTATTTACATCATGGCAAGACCTATTGCGGCCTCCAAGGAGTGCAAGGCCGGAGGAAGTTGGGTATACAGATCTGCCCCAGAAGTCTGGCACTCTAACAGGGACAGATAGATAGTGAGAGAAAGGGAGAGAGTCACCAAATAATTAGTGGCAATTAGGTGTAGACAAACGTAGGTCCAGCTTTGCAAAGGGACATGGCCTCTCTCCTGGCCCTAGGGTCACCACCAACAAAATAAGCCCTCCTGTTCTTTCTCTCTCATTTCCCCTCTTGTGCACCAGAGACTGGAAGTTAGGTACAGGAGATGGTTAAGGCTGGTCCTGAGTGCATGCCTCAGTGACATGGTCAGGCTGTTGGGAGACCTTGAATGTGACCCTGAGGGGCATTCTGTGCTATTCCCAAGCTGTCTTCTCAGGGATAACAGCACTTGCCAATCTCACCAGGCTGCTGTGAGAGGATCCCATTAATGAACCTGAGGGGTTCAGTGATTCTGACAGAGGGAAGACCTCAGCTGGAGGTGCAATTCAAACTTCCTGATGGGAGGCTGATTCTCTGCCTCATAGTGTGATTCCACAGATCAGGGAAAAAAGTAAAATTCAATTGCCCTTTAAAAATTTTTTTAATTGGCTTTTCTGGTCTAAAAGTGTGCCAGACAGTTGCTCTTCACCCCTGCTTGTAATGAGAAGAGGGAAATTAATATAATTAAGAGAGACTCATGGAGTAGTATTCTTGTAAAGCTCCCATATTGAATTATTCAAGCATGGGTAATGGTGCCTTTTGGCTACTGCATTATGGTGTCATTACTATTCAGTCAGGAATTTCATTGCCATCATTATATTCTCTGCCCCTCCTCTATTTATCTTCCTGTACCTCATCCACAAGTGACTGTCAGGTTTTTCTTCAAAGCACCAGCAGGTGATAACAGAATTAGATAGGCATAAAGCAGCCCTCCAGAATATGATTTTAAAAACTGACTAGCCAAGGCAATAATGCTCTTTTGCACCGCACTCATGTGGAAAACAAATTCCTAGCTAAACTCACTACATTGGCCCAAGTTATTTCTTAGTCTACTGTAAAACTGAAAGGCTCTCTCAAAGAACTCAAGGCTTGCTCTGAAATGAGCCTGCCAGGAGAGCTGAATTAGAAATGATACTGAAAAGTTAATCCTTTCCCTCCTTTACATATTAAATCAGTCTTTATCACTAAGTAATTCTACTTGTTCCTCAAATGCTTTCAAAAGAGACTCAGCTTAAGCATGGGTAAAAGCCCAGGGATGAAGAGGAAGGACTGCAAAGGTCCAATGGAACCTATTGCATATGAAAGTCTGGCGAGCAGGGATTTTTTAATAAAGATTTGCCCTTACAAATGGGGAAGAAGAAAAGTCAGAGTTAGAATGAGCAGGTCAGTGTGTTTCTATATCCCCTCCAATGCCAGCACTCTCCTTGATGCTCATTGCCTTGAACTTCCCCAAGCCTGCTAGGAAACTGTCTCTGAGGATTTATTCAGGGTTAATCTCCAGAACACCTGAGACCTACATCCTGGTTAAGCAAGGACTGCCAGGGACTAAGAAGCCATGTCTTGTACACACTGCAAACATGGGCCTTCCATGGCAGTGAAAGGGAGTCTTATTTGCATAGTGATTGAAGGACAGGATACACTTGTTTGTGTGTATCCACCATATTACCCCTAGAGCTTACAGAAAAGGGCAGAAGACATGGGCATGGAGAGAGGACATGGCTGTGCTGACTAGAAGCTGGGTGTCTGGTTTCTTATGGTGTCTCCCCAATCAGTAGGGTCCTTCTGGCACCCCAAAAATAGATTTTAAAGCTTCCTCTGATTTATGGAAATCATGAAGGGAGACAGGCAGCAACACCACTGGCCTCGCCTGGGAGCAAATGATCCTCAGGGTAAGAGGCCAGGCTGGCCTGTAGAGCAATCTCTTACCCCTTGCTGCAGGCGGTTGAATGGGGCTAGTCCACAGAATCACCATAGTCACATAAGTCTGAGGGGTTCAAGCCCACCTTTCACTGGACAATATTTTAACCACCAGTCTATCCTATTGCCTGAAGTGTGTAGGGGTAGCTGTGTAACATGGCTGGGTGCCTGAGGTGGCTGCCACACACACAGGTAGCATCCATGTCTAGTTGTGGCCATTTCCATGATTGCAATCACAGTTACAGCAAAAGCCAGTTTCTTTGCCCACCCCCTCCCTTTCACCCAGGGCATTTGCGCCTATCACCCTGCCCTAGATATGTTATTGCGCATTGGGGGGGGGGGGGGGCGGCTCTCTACCCCTCCTGTTGAAGCTGTTCTACTTTGTGGCAAAGAACTAGAGATTCATTTAATCAGAAAGCGGGAACAAGGCTTAGTCTGATGCTGTAGCTTAGAGTTTAGGGCACTCACCAAGGAAAGTCTCAGTTCCTGTCCCTGCTTTAAGGACTCTTGATATATTTTACTCAAAGATATTTAACAAGAAATACCTCATTAAGAAGAATCAAGTGCCAGAGGTTAGGTGACACAACGCATCACATCAGCATGCCAAAATACTTCTGCTTTCAGGATTCACATTTGTTATTTGGACAACTCCTCTCCCAGAAATTTTTCATGTCAATTAGATATTTCCCTGCAAAAACGGGTTTATTCAGAAGCCAGTTTTCCACTGAAAACAATTTGAATGGGAAAATCTTCAACCTGCCCAATTTACCTCTTCTGAGGATGGTGCACAAAGAAGAGACGTTTAAACTGACTGATCCATGGGAAAGCAAGCTGTTGCTGCAGCAGGATTTGGGAAGTCAAACCACTCCTGGATCACATCCTTTTTCTGAGCAGACTACACGTTCTTTCACAAACCAGCAGTTCCTCTGGCTGACGTCTTGTATTTCTTATGAGTCTGCAAACTGACACAAATACTGCAACACTTTCCAAATGATTAATAGCCATAAGTAATAATAATCTTCTGGTCTTCTTACTGCCAGCTCAAGAAGCAGAACCTAAACTGTGAAACTTTGCAGCATTGCAGCTTTCGCTTGCGTAGAATAGCCATCTGTAGTGAGCTAGGCTGCATGGAGACACTTGTGTCTCATTGATTGCTTGGACCCAGGATGCCTCTGCAGAAGCACCATTTTTATGGCTCCATGAACACATGTGCTGTTCCCCAGCACTTAGTGGTTCAGGTGGCAGGGCTAAATACAGGGAATTGGTTCAGGTGTAGCTTTATTTTCGTACAACTGCCTGAATAGGGACTGTGGGATAGACAGCATTCTAGCAATAGCCTTGGGCAAGGGGTGCTACTTTCTGCACACCATTCATTATTCTACATACCTCTATCACACGGGTCAGCAATGTTTTTGGGTAGAGTGGCAAAAACACCAGCAGCCTCAACTTGTAAGATGTTGGCGTGCCAGGGGCAGATGGCGGGGGAGCTGTGAGGGTCCTGATCCTTGTTGTGGCAATGCAGCCCTGGGCCCTTCTTTGCTGTCCGCCCCAAGGCGTGCGTGTACCCACCACCAGCAGTGAGCCAGCCCAGGGCTCTGTGGACCCTGGTGCAGTTGCTTGCAGCCTCCCCACCACCTGTTGTGAGCAGCCTGGGTTCTATGGTGGGCAGCAAGGACCTTGCCCAGAGCTTGGGCAAGCTGTGGCAGTCAGCTAGGAGGCTGCAAGCAGCTGCAATGGGGTCTGCAAAGCTTTGACCTGGCTCATTGCCAGCTGTGGGTTCATGCATGCCTTGGGGCAGACAGCGGGGAAGGGGCCAGGGCTACACTGCCACAACAAGCATCAGGCTCCTTGTGGCTCCCCTGCCATCCACGCCATGCAAAATGCTTTTACGTACCACGCTCCAGCATGCATGCTGGGGATTGCTGACTCCTGCTCTATCATATCCTCACTCAGTCATATTTTCTCTAAGCTGAAAAGTCACAGCCTATTAGTCTAGTAGGTGGTATAATGCGAGGGACAGAGAGAGAGATACAGTCACAGTATGGGTTGTAGTTTGAGTCCCCCTAGTACTAGTCCCTAATGCTCTCTAATTCATAGATTCATAGATTCATCGATGTTAGGGTCGGAAGGGACCTCAATAGATCATTGAGTCCGACCCCCTGCATAAGCAGGAAAGAGTGCTGGGTCTAGATGATCCCAGCTAGATACTCATCTAACCTCCTCTTGAAGACCCCCAGGGTAGGGGAGAGAACTCTATGATTAGGTAATGGGTGTGAAGGAGAAGCACTCTATGATTGCTCCACAGGTTTGTGGGGCAAATGAGGCCCTACCCACTTGTAGCTCCACCTGCTCTAAGATGGAAGTAAAAGGCTGGGAGCCTTGGTTGATCTCAAGACATGAGTCCATGGTCCCAGTAGCTCCTAGGTATAAGCTCTCTTGCTTGTGAGAGCACATGATTCAAGCCATACAACAGCCCACAGCAATTGGCTCCACTCATAATCAGTTGGTTCATATTTTCCTTGCCTGTGCCCCAGTTGTGCTGGGTGCTGCTTCTCTAGGGCCATCCCACCTGCTCTCTGTCTCTGAGGAGCAAGGGCTGGAAGCCTCACTGGCTCTTATCTGCTAAACCACAAGTGGCCAGCTGTGTTCTTCTGGCCATATGGGGTATGGAGGAATAAACCTCCCTGCCTGCCTGTCTCACCGATGTAGGGCTACAGACCAAATTCCCTCACTCTGGTTACAAATTGGCTGCTAGATGCACCTGGTCTCCATGGTAACAGCGTTGTAAATTCCTGGGGTGGGGGGGGGGCAGGGACTTGCTCATCCTCTCTCCTATGTAACCCTAAACTCTCACCTGAGGGTGCTGACATTTTTTAAACTGACCACCCAGCTTCAGCTGTGGTCTGGGGATACTGGCTTATGGTTGGGTCCAAGGAATGAGGTCAAAAAGGTTATTTAAGGGTCCCTCCACGTTGGAGAAGGGAGGAGAGACATGTTTTTGGGGATGCAGCCAGCAAGCTATGCAGCCTCTAGGGCAGGCTCAATCAACCCCTGGATGGAACTGAGAGTAACTTATCTGAATTGTAGCCAGTAACTTAGACCTAAGTGTTCTAGACTCATACACAAAGGACCCACGAGTTTTGTATACTGTGTTGCTCAAGGCTGTTTTCTTTCAAAGTTCCTTTTGATTTGTATTCCTTCCCTAAGCCTTCCCTGTCAAACCAGTAAAGCTACCCATCATAACAAACCTTATTGTACATGTTTGAGGGGGATTGGGCAAGCCTTTTTGCTCCCTTTGCTCGGCTAAGGGAGGCTTTCTATGTTTCAGGGAAATAGAAGCACTCCAAGATTCCAAGGTCTACAGGGCCTGTGTACCCTGGGTGGCACAGTGCCCAGACAAAGACCTGAATCTGGGTGGTGGCAGTAGTATCCCTGGCTTGCAGGTGTGCTCCAGGAAAGGGGTTGACCAGAAGTTGGTGCCCCTGGGGAGGCATCCAAAGCCTGGCTTTTGGTCGGGCACAGTGAGATGGGTGTCTCGATGCAGGACTGCCCCCTACTGGCCCACCACACAGGGAACATAGTATCAAGGTTCCCAGCTTCCTGGTTCGGTGTCACTGTGTTTCCTTCTCTCCTGCTGCTTTGATAAAACAGCCCTTGCTGTTACCCAAGGAAATCTTTAACTTCCTGTTCACCCCAGGTCTTCCTCAGCAGCTGAGTACAGGGCTTTGAAGCCAGGTGTGCTTGGTAGGGAGGGACCTGGGGACTGCAGTGTCACACCCATGATATCATAGATTGCACCAGCACATGAAGTCACAGACTCCTATGCTGGAGACTAGTCCCTTTCCCATCTTGTTCCCTGGATCTCTTATTGTCTGGGCATGAGTGTCCCATGTTGATTCTTCCTAGGATGAGCCCTAGGGCTTATCCTAGGAAGGATGAACATCCAGGGTAAAATGGTATTTATTTTCTAGATGGCATGGCCCCCCTGGGCTTAGAAACCAGTGTTCATAGAGCACACTTATGGTAATTTTGTCCCATCCACCTGAAAGGAGTTTACAAAGGAGACCAGTATCACCCTTTTTACAGATGGGGAAATTGACGAAGCATCTGATGAATGACAAAGCTGTGGCCTATAAAACTCATGCCTCTCTGAACCAGTTAGTCCCTAAGGTGCCACACTGACCTGCCTTTTGCTAGAAGTTGAGTACGAAGTTGACTTCAAGTCACTTTTCCTGCATACTCCAGCCTGGAAAGGCTGCACCAGCACAGGGCTAGAGCAAAGTATAGGGCAGCTACCAGCAAACGTGGGTATGGACTCTCAGTGAAGGGTGAGGGGCAGGGGTGGAGAACTAAGGAGCCGAACCACCAAATGCTAGCGAGGAGGTGTCTTGGTTACGTAAGAATGTCAGAAGGGCATGTGCGAGTGTGAGGGCCCTTCAAAACTGGTGGCACATGTGGGGCTAAGTCAGCATCACTGAGGGGCTCACCTCCCATTAAATTATAACCCAGCTCTTCTCCCTCAGTTTTCAGACACAACCCTCCAAGCTGTCCATGACCAAAGTTGGCATTCTCATCTCCATTGATCAGAGGGGTAAACTGATGCAAAAAGAAGTCAAAATGACTTGGCCAAGGTCACCTGGCACAGAGCCAAGGACTGAGTGCAAGCCTCTAGCCCCAGCACCCTGCTACCTACTGGATAGAGTGCCAGCCTGGGACACAACAGACCTGCTCCCTTTCAGGATCAGGCCTTGAACCTAGCTTTGACCTGCTTGGTGCTACTACTCATTCCAGTATGCCACTTCCTCAGCTGAATGGTAAACTGAACATAGGTGGTCAGAACCCGATATCTGGGAGTAGCCATCCACTCATTACCTGCAACCAGAATGGCCAGCCAGGGTCAGCTGACCCTTTATCCCTCCCTATAAAACCCCCTGACCCAGAAGTGGAAATGTTTGGGCAACAAGTTTCAACCTTGTACTCAAGCTGCCTTGCACTTGGCTTGTGCTTCTACTGGCTCTCTGAAAGATTCTCTGGCTGCCCAACCCAGCTGACCTTTTGACTCTGTTCTCTCCCTGACCTTCTTTATCTCTGACTCAATTCCCCAGATAGATCTTTTGGCTTTCTGGCTCCCCTATGCTTGGACTCTGCACACTCCCCTTGGACCTCAGTTGCCTCTTCTAACCCCGGCATGATGTGCTCTAAGTCCTGAGACTTTCTTTCAACATGATGCATTTAGTCACCAGAATGTTTAAGGATGCTACCACTGTGCCAACCATTCTTGAGTGGAGCCAAGCCACCGCTGAACCTTGTGTGGCAGCTTGTCCTTATCTTCTCATTAACTTGTTATTTAATACTATGCTCTTGTCAGTGTGCTGTGGACACGGGCAGAACAACAGCAGACACTTCTTTTGCCTGAAAAATGTGTTTGTTCCTGAAAGCTTGTAAAGAAGAATTTTCCCAACTATTTTACTTGATCTAATAAAAGATATCAAATTCACCCAAAGAACCTCAACTGCTTAGGGCTATATTATTCTTTTTAACCTTGAGGCAAAAACAAGTATATCTTTGTTGGAATGTGTATTAGTTTACCATATCGTTTATCATGTATAAAAAACCCCCACAACAAGCTAGGCAAAAAATAATCAGAAGATGCTGTTTCATTAGTACTTTAGTCATTAAAATTAAATGTACATCTAACAGTAAAAATGTGTAAGAAAGAATAGCTTGATTAGTGTAACATCAAGATTATTAAAAGAGGGGAGGTTTGTTAATACCTTTGGAATGAAGAGTTTAGAAGGAATCAGGTAGATTATAATATGTCATGAAGTCAACTGACTCCCTCACTGCTGCTTTAGTAGAAATGCTGCTGTCACGGCCAGGTAGTTGGTTTTAAACTTCGGGTGGAGCAGGAATCAAAGGAGGCTGCAACTGTACCACTGCACTTCCCCTGGATCTGCCCCTGGCTGTGGATATTCCTGTTCCAGGCTAGTCTTTGAACTGCAAATGGGTGATAATGACTAGATGTCTAAGACTCTTCCATTACATTTGCAAACGCAGTTGGTACATTTACTTCATTTACTTCATTTGGAGGCAGATAACCAAAGAACTGAGTTTGGGAAAGGGAGATTAACATTACTGAATAAGATTCAAATGAGTCCTTTGCAGTTCCTCATTCAGAGGGTCATCACATCTCATCTACTTAGTGCAGTATTTTCCTAGGTGGGATGACTGAGGGACCATAGTAACCCAACCAAAGGATGGGCTGCACCTAGAACTCAGTGCTCAGAAGGAAGCAGCCATCCAGAATATAATGGTATATTATGGATGTGTTATTGCTCATTAACTCAAAGCAATACTTGGATGAAATGGCTTTCATTTATATTCCAAACATATGCAAAATGCTGCACAGCCAGCTGATTCAGAGACCTGATTTATTCTAAAGACATTAAACATAAACGCTGTAATCAAACTCCTCTCCTGCCACATGTTAAGATCGCTGAAATGGCAACAGAGAAAAATGAACAAGTCTCACTCCTTCAGGGAAGGATGCTGAAAAGTCACATTACTTCATTCAAATTCCAGGAGGATCTAGGAATTCTAGCTATGATCTCTGTGCTAGGTGCTGTACACACTGAAAGGCCAATCAAGCCCTAATGATGCTGTAGTGTACATGTTCAAGGCAGGAAAAGGAAACTGAGGTGGGAATGACCCTGTGGTAAAATAGCAGTTCACTGAAATTAGTAGCCACATCTCCTGAATTCCAACCCAGTGCATGATCCACTAGAGAACCCTGCCTCAGTAAAGCTACCTAATGGGAGTGTCTACATGTGCTATTAATGTACTATAAGCTTAAAAATGCACAACAAGCTTTCCCTCAGAGCACATCTATATATGTGCCCATTGGGAGCAAATTTGCTCCTGACTGGAGCAGTTTAGTGTAGGGCTGCCCCTGCCCTGCTCTATCCCCCTACAGCAGCCAGGGGGAGCTTCAGCTCCCTTGGATGTCAGCCACAGACTGACAAGGGGCATTGGGATCTGGCCTGGGTTCCGGGGGGTGGGGGAGATATCCCACCTCTGAGGCAGCTGCCTCCTAGCCCTGCACCTCAATCGGCAGATTAAGGCTTGGGGCTGGAAAACAGCTGCACATTTTCCCAGCCCCATGCCCCAATGGGGCTTGATGGCTAGAAAATGATATTTAGAGGTTTGCTTTTCCATAACATGAGATAAGGTGGCATTAGCTCACAGTGCCCAACTGCAGAGTCCCTGGGATTTCCAGTTTTGGTGACCACACCAAATTACGAGACCAGTAAATTAACCAAATTAAGATGTGGGCATGTAATGGGTTTGCTGGAATAAAGGAATATGTTGACAGAATAGAATGTGGACAGTATGACGTCTACAGGGAAACCAATCAATGGGTGCCCAGGAACAAAGAGTTATCAGAGGAGGAAAAGCATACAAAAGGAGGGATTTCAGAGCAGCAAAGGGTACCTGAGAAGGGTACCCAAGGACACCATGGATAGAAGGCACACCACCAGCCTGTCTTACCCATCCCACTGGGGAGGTGGGGGGTGGGCCTTAGCAGTCTGCATAGCTCCAAAACAGGACTTGAGTGGAAGCCTTGATAGTGTGCATTCCTGCCTGGACACACACCTCACAGGTGCAAGCAGAGGAAGAGCTGGAAGTGGAAGTGGCTCTGGGATTGCAACGTCCTTCAGCCATCTTCTTGGGTCTTCTAATTCGCTGCTTCTCCTTCCTGTCTCTTTCTAAGCAGACCTTCCCTGGTAAACTCCTCTGTAGCTGGCCTGTTTGCTTTTCCTTGATCCTGAAGGGTTCCCTTTTCCCTGAAAATATCTTTCCTCTCAGCATGCTTACAGTGAAGGAATGTGAGAGAGTTTCCAAGGAAACTCCCTAGCAAACTCCCCCTCACTCTGGATTTTAGTTAAAAATGGTGCTGAAGTATTGGTCTAAATGCTGAGTTTTAGCTGCTTAAAGTAAAACTGTATATTAGTCAGTCTTATTTACATGTAAAAAAAAAAATCTTACCTTACAGGCTCCCCTTCAAAGAGGGGGGAGACAAACTGACGTGCGAACTGACTTGCAAACTGCTTGCAAACTGTCCTGTTTACTCTCCCTGTTTGTTGCTTTCCTGGTCACCTGGTCTCTTGGAGTACCAATGCTGGTACACTGGAACAAATTCAGAGAATTAACCAAGTGAGAAAATGAATCACAGGTTTAATTTCCAATTTTAGGATGGTAGAAACAGGAAATGAAATAAATATCAGCATGATCTGCTTAAATATTAGTGGAAATCAAGAATACCCTGTTGTTTCAGAACAGATGCATTCCAGTATTTTAGAAGCAAGTGTATATGTATTTTCCATGTTCCATTACAAAAGTGTACAACCAACTCTTTTTTTCAGAGTCCTGCTAAATGCTTGGCATCAATGACATCTTGTGGCAAAGAGTTTCTGTGCTACATTAGAAGCACATGGACCAGATTCTATTTCACCTACTAGGTGTATAAAAAGTGGACTTAAGTGCCTAAATGTGAGTCTATTATAGCTTGCTTGAGTCCCTGAAAAAAGACAGGTAGAATCTTCTCTTCCTCCTCATTGCTTTTTTGTGATTCAATCTTAAGGGTAAGATGTTGATGTGTAATACAAGGAGATGCATTAATGAATTCTCAGGGTCTTGAGCAGGGTGGAATAGAATTGCACTTCGATGCCTAAGGACATTTATATAACTAATAGATTAAATAGAATCTAGCTCTACTTTCTTCTGAGGTGTAAAATTACTCTTTTTCAATGGGCTGTCATGAGAAAACAAGATGTTGCATGGTTATTTCAAGAGGACCAATAAACTTCAAAAAAACTAATGAACAATTAACTTCTTGTTGTATATCTCTGGATCCTTGTCTTAATTAGAGTGTAATTAATTGGTGGCACTTCTAGATAAAGTTCTCTTACACATCATGGCAGTGCTGCTGCTGTGTAATTGCTACACTGTAAATTTAGGAAGCATTGAGGAATCCCCTCTCCCTCTCTCTCTGTCTCTTTCTGAAAGAATTAACAATGGAAAGAGCAAAACATTAAAACAAACTGCTGATGCTAAGGATATTGAACCCAAAATCTTTAATGTTCACAATGTTTATTTCAGTCCCAAGTGGAAAACTCCACAGACTTCTTCTCCTATGCCTGTGATAAGTTGCAAACCCAGTGTGGCAGCTGTGACACCTCCTACTAGAATTGTGGCTCCTGTCTGGCTCAAAATCTATAGCCTCTCTCTCTAGTTCGCTTTCCTGCCATGCCTTGATCTTACTATTCAAGAATGATTAAGGGAGGCTACCAACAGGTCTCAGAGTGAGCTTCAATCTGAATAGTTCCCTCCTGGCTTGACTAGGCCCCTGTACAGCACCTGTAGCCTTAGTGCAAATTACGTGGCTCCTTTTCCTCCCCTACACCACACCCCAAGCCTTGTAGATGTTATTGTAATGTTGTTCTTTCCTGTTGGGGCTTCAGCCTCCTTGGCCTCGACCCCTTTACTCTCGCTAGACTTTTTTAGCCTAGGCCAATGGTGTCAGACCTGGCTTTGAGGTGCTAGCATCCATCTACCACCTTCAGTCTCCGGGTCTCGAGCCTCTGTCTGCCAGGCTCCTGACCTGCTATGGTTGTGTTTCTCTGGTGCCAGGCCCTTGGCCCCTATCTCCTTCAGTCACTTGGTTGCTGGCCTCTGTCTGTCAGGCCTTTGACCTGCTATGGCTGCACTCCACTGGTACTGGGCCTGTGACCCCTATCTCCTCATGCCCCTCTCAGGAACTGGGCCTTTGGTCCCTGTCTCACTGTGCACCTCTTGGACCCCTGTCTACTTTGCAGCCTTGCACTGCCCCCTTCACTGGGCTTGATGATAGCTCAGGCCTTAAGCCCACCCCTGATAGAGCTCAAGGCAATCGCATGCCTCGCAGGCACTAACAGGACCTCCAAAACCTCCCCTTACAATCCCAGCCCAAACCATCAGTATAAAAGGTAACAAAACTATAAGCCCTGGAGCTACAACAGAAACTCCACAACAGCTGAAACAGCCCTCTCTGCCCCTTAAAGAGGGCAAACTTTCTTTATCTCCTCATGGGCATATCTTCCCACTTGGGGCTATTCCCTAGACTATATACACAATGCTCTTGGGCTCTCAGCTTCTCTAGTGGGCACCCCAATCCTCTGGGATTAACAAAATCAATGCGACTTGCCTGTAAAAGCCCACTCTTTTTCAACCCAGGGCACTTGCCTTAATTCCCTGGTCTGCAAAGACATTCAATATAAACCAGATTCCTTCAGGGACACTGCTGTCTAGCAGCCAAGAGCTCCTCCCTGCATGGTGGGTGCGGAGAGACTGCCTGACTGGTGCAGGTTATGGGCTTATATAGGTCCAGCCTGAGCCTTCTTCCAGTCAGATGAGCCTCCCACTAGCTCCCCTCTGCCACCCGCAAGCAATCTTTCAGGCTACTTGCTCGCTTAAAGTAGGCACATCCCAGTGCCCTACTACACCCTTCCCTCCCTTAATTCACAGGTCACCAAGGTGTCAGGGTTCTCTGTTCCATTGTCCGTAGAAACTTCTCTTTCAGGGTAATGATTCCCTAGCCTCTTCCCCATCACAGGGATAACCTGGCAGGCAGTAGGGACTGGGGTTTTAGTGCACCCCACACTTGCCCTTCCCTGAGGTTTGGCACTAGTGGCACTTTCTAGGGACTGCCTTGCTATGAGCAGTCCCACCACTGTGACACCAAACCCCAGTAGGGTGTAGTTTTCAGTTATACCCAGGACCAATCAAGGTCTCCCCTCTTGACTCCTTAGGTGTCACTGATGTCATTTTCCAAGGTAGTCAGTCTGAAGCATCCTAGTTTTTGTGCCCCACAAGCCCCCTTTGGGTCCTCTGTATCAGCTTCACACCATTGACCCTCCTCCAAGGGGTTGTCCCTATGGTCCATACCAGCTCCCTGGCACAATTCTTGGGGCTTCCCACCTCAAAGCAGACCTCTGCCGGCTCTTTCTTTTCTTCAGCTGAGACCACAAGCCTGATAGCTGAAATGTTCTCTTCCACTCTAGGACACTGACTATTTTCTAGCTCTGGGGGTCTAGTTTTCTTTCTCCCCATGGTCTGATTGTACCAGGTACTTGTACACCCTTGCTCTCTCCCTCTATGGAAAATTCCTGTGACTTTTTGCCTCCCTATGCTTCCCTGTATGTCCAAAAGTCTTTCCCCAAGATCCCACTGAACTTTCGGGCTTGCTGGACATAGTTTTTGCCCCAGAACTTGATTTTTCCTTAGGCCATAGGCATTCCTCCAGCCCTAGTATACAATCTTACATATGCAACACCCCCCACTTTATCTTTAAATAGCCTTTTTACAGTTCACCACTTAACTGTACCTGCAAGGTTGCTGACATACAGGGATACTGGTTTCCCCCCCACAGCTTCCTTGGCCCTGTTTGTGGCCTTCACTCCCCCCCACAGCCCTGCTGGTGCCCCTCAGTTCCCCCCACAGCCCCTTGGCTGTGCTCATGCTTCTCATTCCTTCCCAAGCTCCCCCAGCACTGCTGGTGCCCCTCGCCCCACACCCACAATCCCTGTGCCCCCAGTCCTGCCAGAGGAGGTTCCCAGCTGCTAGGGCTATGAAGCCAGGTACCCAGGTTCAGAGCCTCCTGTTCCCAACAGGCAGTGGTGGCTGATGCAGCAGAGTGGAGCCTGGCTCCCCTCACTCTCCCCTGCTGCCTGCTGCAGGCTCAGGTAGGGGGGACCAGCTCCCCACTGCTGTGCACATTCGGGGGGGGGGGGGCATGGGGGACCCATGCCCTCCAGATCTGTGCACAAGATGGGGGTGGGGCCAGGCTAGTCACTGTGGGCTCGAGCTCCCCACATGGCTGCCCTCCCCTAGGGCCTCTGCAGCCCCACAGGTGTGACCTGGTGCTGCAGGGCCATGCAGAGCAGCTCATTCCTGCTGCGAACTCTGCACTGCCCTGGCAATGTGTCCCCTGAATGTGTAGCACCAGTAAGGGTCATAACCCCATGCTTCTGCCCCTACTGCTGCCATGTGCCCAGGGGACATCTCGCCAGGGCAGTGTGGGGCTTGCAGCAGCAAACAGCTTTCCTGCATGGCTTCACTGTTCCCTGCAGCATTGGGTTGTACCCTCTAGGCTGTGAACACCCTGGTGGAGGGCAGCAGGGTGGGAGCCAGAGCCTGCACTGGGCAGTGTGCATCCACCCCGCAAACAGATCTGGGGGGCATGGGTACCCCCTGCCCACCTGGGAGTGTGTGCAGTGACTGAGAGGCAGTCCTTCCCCCTGCCCCCCCAAATAAGCCACCCATGGCTCTGTCCCACTCCCTGCCAGGGCCCTGTGGCTGCCCATTGTGGCCCCACACACTGCCCGACTGGGTAGCAGCCACAGTCTCAGCCCTGCCCAACTCCCTCTCCCCCTCCCTATGGGGGCCTCAATCCCCACTGCCACTTACCTGTGGGAGCTGCTCTCCAGGCTGCCTGGCAGCCATGCAATATACATGCACATGGCACCCCCTGCCTGACTGCTCTCCTCCCACTCCCACCTAGCCCCTTGCAGGCTGGAACTCTGCCTGCAAGGCTCATTGTAAAATTGCAAAATTTATGGGTTTCTCTGCTAAAATGAGAAACCTGTGTTTTCCTCTAGTAAAAGGGGAAATCTGCATTTTACTGTTTTCCTGTGGTAAATGGAAAACCTGGATACCTGCTGACATATATCCAAGGCCTCCCTCCAGGCTTTTGCCCCCTGCCTGTTTATCTCTAGCGATGAAGGGCCTCACATCTTATGTGGGGTTACCCCGGTTTCCTTCATTGATTCCCATTTTGCAACTCCCCCTCGGGGTCCTTTCCACTTTATGCTGCCTTTCCCCATGGTACTTAGTGGCTCTACCCTATGGCTGTTTTTCTGGTATGGCTTTACCTTTTCTGAAGTTTCACCTGACATCTGTCCTGCAATTCCCACCTTTGGGTCTCCACCATAGGCTTATTTTTCTTCTGACTTTGGGTGTTACTGTCCCTTTTAAGCACCTATTTAATCCAGGTTGTACCTGGGGTTGACCTGCTGTTGTTCTCTGGCCTCTTGGTGTTAGGTATTTCTTCCTATGGGTGCAGTCTTGGTAAAACTGATCACTACTTCCACTTCGTGTCCTAGTCAATCCTCTCCTCTGCTTAGCTGAGATCCTTAGCAACTCCACCTCTAATTGCTGGATATGGCCTGTCATTGTCAATATCTCAGCCTTGTGCCTGTTGGTGAGCTCTCCCAGCTTGCCAACTTGTCCTATTTCTGGTCCAGGCACTCCAACATCATTGGCAGGGCTTCTTTCCATATGGGTGTGAATCCTAGACCCAAGGATCTATTTGCCACAGTGTTCTTCCCCTGCTGGGTTGGTCCTGGCTCATCTCCTGGGTTCCCTGGGCTCAAGCATACAGGTTCTCTACTCTCCTGGGACTTCAAGGATTCCAGCCTTACAGCCTCTATCTGTTTCTCAGCCTTGGTCAAGGACCCCTTCAAAACCTCTATCTCCTGAAGGTGATCCTGGCATCCGGCTCTAGCTGCTTGTACGCATTCTGTTACAGGCGACCCTCGCCATATGCGAGGGATATGTTCTCGAATCCCCAGCAAATGGTGAAATCCTTGAATAAGGCACTGCATTCATGAACACAGTCTGCATTCATGAACCCAGTGCCCCCACAGTGGGGGAGACCCGGCTCCAACGGTGATGGCAGGAGTGCAGCAGTGGCAGGAGCCTGGCAGCAGCAAGTGCAGAGCTCCCGAGGAGCTCCTGTAAGTGTATAAACTGTATATAAAATGTGGGTTCGGCATTCATAAATATTTGAAACTGTGAATGTCAAACCCGTGAATAGTGAGGGTTTCCTGTAATTGTATTTCCAGTGAAAGCACCTTTTGTCTCAGCTGGTCTGTAGTCTGCAGCTCCCCTCTCAAGGGCTCTATCACTTCTTTCAAAGACTGCTTCTGGCTGCAAGCCCCTTGAAGTTCTTCTTCAGCCACTGCCAGTCTGGCTTCCCACCTCTGTTCTCTTTCTCCTAAGGTCTCCTGCAGTGTTTGCAGCTTCCCCTCCATCTCGGTGAGTGCGGTTCAATAGTGTACACATTGTGCCTCACTCTCCTGGGTGTCCCCAATTTTTGTGGTCAATTGGTCCATTATCTCCTGTAGTTGTTTGATCACCTGCTCTAGTGACAGGTCCTGCTCTATTTTGGCTTGTACACGTGACTGTAGTTGGTTTTTTTCCACACATATAGCTGCCTCTCTCACCTCATCTGCTTCCAAAAGGATCCTCATAGATTGTATCTTTTCCTCAAGTTGCTTCCTTTCAACCTCTGCCTTTTGCACCTGGGCCTGCAAGACATCACAATCCTCTACTCTGCCCCTCACCTTTGCTTCAAGGGACAGCATCTTGTCCTGAAGCATTTTAAACTCTCTCATTCATTCATTGGCTTTCTCTATCTCTGTTGGCATCACTTTCTCTCTCTCTGCTGTTTGGGTCTGTTATTTGACTGACTCTCTGTACTTCTCATACAGACTCTTCCAATTGGGAGTATTTCTGTTGCCAGTCCTCTACCTCCTCATGCAACACTTCTACTTGGTCTTCTCAACTCTGCAGTTGTTTGTCTATAGTAATTAAAAGGCGTTTTAACTCTTCACCCTGTTGTGTAAGGTCTGACTTCTTGGTTGTCTGGGCTGTGTGGGCTTCGAGTAACCTTGGTGTCAAGGCATCCATCTCCTTCTGCATCAAGTGCAACTTCTCTTTCCCCTCTTTACTCTTTTCTGCCTCATTCAAGATGAGCCACTTCAAGGCTTGAGTCTTTTCAGCCTTGGCTGCAATCAGGTGTTTAACTTCTTTTGACCCTCCTTCCTTCTTTCTGATTTGCAGATGTAGTTCTAAAGCAGCCACTTTTGCTTCAGCCTGCTCATGTTTGGACTTCTCTATTTCTAGCTCCCATTGTAGACAGGCAGCTCTGTCTCCCACGTCCTCTGAATGCAACTGCCAGGTGAGTGTTTCCTGCTTTAATCCCTCTACAGTTTGTGTCTCTGCCATGATTTCTCCAGTCCTTACTTTTCCTTTTGTCCCTTCCCCACCGGGATGATGAATCCCATCTTAGGGATGCAGGTCTTCCCCTGTGCATGGCTGTTTCCTGGTCAGTGCACCACTGTAACAGGTTGCAAACCCACTGAGGCGGCCGTGACACTTCTTAGTGGAACTGCAGCTCCTGTCTGGCTCCAACTGTATGACCTTTCCCTCTAGTTTGTTTGTCTACCATGCCTTGATTGTACTATTCAAGAGTGATAAGGGAGGCTACCAACAGGTCTCAGAGTGAGCTTCAATCTAAATAGTTCCCTCCTGGCTTGATTAGGCCCCTGTAGGGCATCTGTAGCCTTAGGGGTAAATTGCATGGCTCCTTTTCCATTCCTACACCACCCCCCAAACCTCATGGATGACATTGTAATGTTGTTCTCTCCTGTTGGGGCTTCAGGCTCCTCAGCCTCTCCTCCTTTACTCTTGCTTTTTAGCCTAGGACCACGGCATTGGACCTACCTTAGAGGCACTAGTGTCCATCTACTACCTTCAGTCTCCGGGCTCTGAGACTCTGTCTGCCAGGCTCCTGACCTGCTGTGGTTGTGCTCCTCTGGTGCCGGGCCCTCCTTCAGTCTCTGGGTCACTGACCTCTGTCTGTCAGGCACTTGAGCAGCTATGGCTGCGCTCCTTTTGTCCTGCACCCATGGACCCTATCTTGCCATGCCCCTCTCAGGCACGGGGCCCCTGGCCCCCATCTACTCTGCAGCCTTGCACTGCCCCCTTCACTGGGCTTGATGATAGCTCAAGCCTTGAGCCCACCCCTGACAGACACTTTCGCCTTACAGCCAGGAGGTCCTCCCTGCAAGGTGGTTGGGGAGAGACTATCTGATCAGTGCAGGCTCTGGGCTTATATAGCTCCATCCTGAGCCTTCTTCCAGTCAGGTGAGCCTCCCATTACCTCACCTCTGCTACCTGCAAGCAGTCTCTCAGGTTTCTTGCTCCCTTAAGGGAACAGGCACATCCCAGTGCCCTGCTACAATGCCACTTACACATAAATTACTTTGATATATACAAAGGCAGAGCAAGGCATGTGAACATTTACCCATTTACAGAATTAATGATAAATGACCTCCCATCAGAAAACTATCATCTGGAAATCAGATGAGGTCTGCATGTTTTAATTGATATAAATGCTTGGAATTGTCTCACAGGTTATTAAAGCAGAGCAATAAGAGTCTTATTTCATTTGGAGGCTGAACACTTCAGGCTATTAACTTACATGCATCTTGTTTGCTGCAGAATTGAAATAAGTTCCCTTAATTGCATCAGCATAAAGCAAATATCTTGTTCTTTATAGGCCTGGTTTGGAATGTACACTGAAATTAAATGTCTCAAGACTTATGTAGACCTAAAGGCTGCATTGCAGGGATGTAAATGATGTGGTTTACAGTGTAATTGGGATTGTTGTACAGAAAAATGATAATTATGAGAACCTCTTTTTCTTTTGGCTTTCTTCCTCATTTCTGCAATATTGTACCATCAGTTAAGTACTGCTTTGTTCTCTGCGAAGGGAAGAGGCCTATATTCAAGTTGGCTTTAGGAAAAGTGTAATTGCCTTGCAGCAGTGGTTTCAACCTTTTTAGGCTTAAGGTACCTCCTTGTTAGACTCAAGAAACCCATTCAAAATTACCACCTCTTAGTTTTCACTCATTTCTTAAAAACAGAAAAATACTAGAGCAATTCTTCTGTTGCAAAGAACTCAAAAAGACCACAACAAGCCAAAATGTTTTAAACACCATGGATTCCTACTTCTAATCTCTGTGTTCAGCTTGTTAATTATGTTTGCTTACCTAACAATGCTAACACTGTGAGGCATCCTGTGGCACCCTTGAAAGGATCTCAAGGCACCCCAGGGTGCCACAATACCCTGGTTGAGAATAACTGCCTAAGAGCTAATGGATTTTTTTTCTGATAAAATGAAAAAGTAGCTCTAGGGTGAAAGCCATTGGAGTAGATCACGAACTTTTGCCTTGATCAAATCTCAGGGCTACTTTCCTAGTTTCCTTGCAAGGGAGTCGCAAGTGGCATGGGTTACAAGAGAATATAAGTGGATGTTGGCTGCTAAATACACACCCATTTTTAAGAAATGACCAAAGAAATGACCAAAGAGCAAATTTGCTCCTAGTCATTTGGGCAGCCTGGGGCAGGAAATTGCTTTCTACCCCCAGAAGTTGGTAGAGCCTGGGCAGGGACAATGCACCCCTGCTGGGCAGCATTGTGGTGGCAGAATTGCAGAGTGGTAGCTGGGAGATTGCTCCAAGCCCTAGTTCCTTGATTGCAGAGCTGGAAAAAATCTGTATAGAGTTCCCTGTATAACCTGGAGCTGGCTGAGACCTGCCCTTGACCAGGACAGGTCTTGACTAGCTCCATGCTGTGCTGGGATGTCTGCGCATGAAGCCTGGAGGTGGCTAGAGACTTTCCCATTTTGGGCGGTCTCCAGCCAGCTCTGGGATGCATGTGCAGATTTTCCTGCACAGCCCAGGCCTGTCCCAGTCAAGAGCAGGTAACCACCTGTTATTGTCTCTGTTAAAATTGGGCTTCAGCCACAAAGCTGGCAGGCAAGGAGAAATGGCTGAATATCTTGTGCAGAGCTAAGCATCTTTGGGCCTCAATAACAGGACCTGTCCCTTCAAGTGAGCTTGGGCAGTGAGAATGAAATATATTATATGTGCCTTTCTTCCCCTTCTGGACCTGCCTGTGATACTTCTGTGTGCTTTGCCCTGAGCACATACCAATATGCCTGAGGCAATGGTGCAAGCTTAGGGATGTTCTGAGGCAGCTACCTGCTTGGTTTTGGGAATCCAGTATGCATGAAATGGGAACAAATGGGCAAGATGCATTTCTTGGTGATACTTCTACATGTGCCCCAGAGAGTGCAGACCAGCTGTCTGGTTCAAAGAAGAAGCCCAGCAAGGGAGAGGAGGAAGAGAAAAACAGAAGCAAACCCTTGGAGGTTAGTAGGAAGTACATGCACCAAAAGTTGATTTTTGTTATGAACAGTGATCCCAGTGATGGTACTTGTGTTACACAATTGTTCAGTTACCACCCAGGAAATGTTGTGGTAGAGTCCTGCATTGTTACTGTAGGAGAAACCCCTGACTTTATCCATCAGGTCAAAGTGAGGACACAAAGACAATTCAAGTGGGGTTAGATCCACAGGAAAGATCCACAGGCCCACACTGTTAGGCAAGCTACTAGGAAACAGTAGTTGTTTCAAGTATGAAAGCAACAGAAGTGGCTTTTTTACTGTATTTACTCTTTGTAGAAAGAGAGAGGCTGGGGCAGGAGCTCAGAACATCGCTCCTGGCTCCCTGGCACTGGCTGCAGACTCTGCAAATTGCTTTGATCAGATTGGGAACCAGGTCCTTTATTATGTGGATACTGAAGTGCACAGAGAACATCTCTGTCACATGAGTTCAGATTTGGTTACTCCTGGATAGCAAGAGAGTGCCAAACAAGACTTCTGTGCAATGGAAAGGTTGGTGAGCAACAAAGAAATGAGTGTGAGAAGCTTTAATTTAAAGCTAAAGGACATCCAGACTTAGCATCCTATGTGTACACTTGTGTCACATTACATGGCATCACATTGTTGTCAGGCATAAGACCCTGGTGTCCCATGACAGAATCTAGAGATGAAAGTAAGTGTAAGTGAAATCTGTACACTGATGCATAAGCATAGGAGGGCAGAGTTCAGGTTTGGGGTATTTGGGGTAAAAGGCAGTTATGTTTTGAATAGAGGGTCTGTAAAATATTATCATCCTTGTTGGATAATGAATGGGCTCAAGAACTACTGGTACATCAAATGTGTCTGGGGTGAGAAGTCAGCCTACCTAGAAATGCAGCATGATGTGGTGGAGTAAAGGAGCCCAGAAAAAGGCAAAGAGAGACTCCACCCAGGAATGTCTCCTTTGTGGCAAGGCTCTGGTTTAGGACAGTTATGCAGCTGACTCTTCTATATGAAGCCGAGATGCTCCATATGGCCACTGATGAGTAGCACTGAGACTGCTCAGACTGAAGCCAACAAAAGCAGCCCTTATTCCCCCCCCCCCCACCGAGGGACTCCAGTGAAAGTTTCCCTACCCAGCCCCAGAGCTATGGTCTCTTTAACTGAGGGAGGGAGCAACACCCTCTGACCAGTTCTCACATTACAGGGCAAAGAGTTCCAAAATTCAGACTCCCACAGGCTCGGAGAACAAATTACATGGGTTTTAATAGATGAGGGAAGTGGCTATTCACTAGCTACTAATAACTGCGAGAAGAGGACTGAAGTTGGGACTACTGCCAAAAGTCTCTGGGGCAGGAGCTTCACATAATATAACTTATTTATGAATATGGCTTTCCCAAGTTTGTGTGCCCTCCTCACTGTAGAATTCTATTGTTCTAAATCTGTTGAGTCAGTTTAACAAGTAGGGAAAACACTGGTCTTCAAAAGGCATCCAGATGATATCATTTAATTTCCTAGGTTTCCCAGTTGAGAGGGTTTGACCTGGTCATAGTATACCAAATTTTCTTAAATGCAAATGCTCCTTTCTCTCAAAAAAACATTTCCCTGAAATTGGGGGGGCATGTATAAACTGGGGAAGATGATTTTCTGCCCAGGATAGAAGCACCCTGCTTTGATTCCTGCTTCACAGTACAGCAGCTGTGGGAGAGGGGAGGGGTGTGGTGACTGAATCACACTACCCAGGGAAGGAGGGGTGGGTTCTCCACCTCTTGGAGTCTAAAACCAGTGCTGGATATTGTTCTCAGAAAGTGTGTTTTAGTTAAATACAAGTTATTGGGTTCAGAATAAACTGGATTAACTCTCATGGCCTGAGACATGCATAAGGCTAGACAGTCTAGGTAACATAACCTGGCCTTAAATTCATTTGGGCTAACATTTCAGAGTAGCAGAGCACTTGCAGACCCTTTTGAAATTAATGGAAGATGTGGATTCAGTGTTAGAGTGCTCTTAATCTGTATATATTGTCATTATACATTGTAGTGTAGATATGTTATATTCTCTAAAGTTAGTAAGTCCAATAAAGCTGCTGATGGTAGTCTGTGCCAGTTGATTCTAGTGTTTTAGCTCCTGAAACTCAGTGCCCCTGAATAACCAGGCTTCTCGTAATCTGGTGTCTGTAAATAGTGGGTGGCCCACTAGCAGCTTTAAAGAGCTCCCAGAAAAGTAACCAATGAAAGAAGCAAGGTGTGAGCAGAACTGGGGCAGGTGCAAGGTAAGCTCGTGTGCTAGGGCTAGAGCAAAAGGGCTCCCCTTCTAGTGCCTGGGACAGGGCATAAGGGCTTGATTTTGTTTGCTTGCTTGTTGCTAAGAACTGTGCTTTATTTGGAAGGATTTGCTGAGGAGCTCCTCAGGAGCAAAACCTTCCTATGATACCTTTCAAAGAAATGAAAGTGTTGAAGGCCAGATTGTCCCTGTTGAGAGAAATGGAAGGGATTTTTCCCAGGACCGTAGTGCAGCCAATGCCAATTGGCAAAAATCAGGTCAGGTCCGCAAAAAAACAAGAAATTGGCCTAAAACAAGAGACTTTAAAAAAAGAAATAAAACTTCCTGGCTTGAGTCTTTCATGGTCATGGTTTCAAGTTTGCCACCAGGAGGGCTTGGAAATCTTTTGTAAGGGAAAGCCAAGAGTCTTTTGTAAAAAGAGAGCCCAAACAACAACTCTGTAGCAGCAAACGCGTAAACTCTGTAGGGATTGGCTGGGGCACCAAGGTGCTTCAGCGTGGGTGCTACCCACTGGCTAGCCCTGCACTGAAGCTCCCTCATGCCTTAGGCAACCCCTCCACAGCACAGAGCCTGGGGGAGTAGCCCCGGGCTAGCAGGCTGACCCCTGGGCCCCCCTGTCAGCTGTGACTGCTCCAACCTGGCTCCATGTGCTATACCTGAATAAATTCCAGAGCTGATTACTCCAGTGTTAATTATTCATGGGTGCACATTCAAACAATGCACCTGGGAGCAAAAGTCTGCAAAGCAATAATCTCTGGAGTTTATTCATGTGCACTACTTGCACACAGATGTGTGCAAAATTGACTCTCAAAGTTCTCAATTAATAGTGGAAAATGAAATAATAGAAACATAATTGCTTAGTTTTTTCCTTCTGCAGTGGCTTATCTCTGACAGGCTGTTATGATACAACCTCCCCAGGGATGACTGTGATGTTCCTAGGGCACTGTGACCATGCCAGCTCTGCCCTATGGGCACCTACTAATCTCACCTGCCATGTCTTGCTGGTTTAAATGATTAAATCAGGAGGCTGCTCTCAAGTTGCTGCTCGGTCACAGTCTTGACAGACTGCTCTAGACCCTGTGGGTTGTTGGACCCCTTACTGGGTCCCACACTTAGGAGGTGCCTTACAAACCCCCCAAGCCTTATGGGCTAGATGTGTGGCTCCAAAACCACTCCTTTACCAGGCTCCATGCTGCACAGATGGTATTTAGACATTGTCTCTTATGATGAGGCCTTAGTCTAGTTCAGCCTCATGCTGTCACTGGACCCTTAGCCTCAGTAATTGTGCCCTCCTGGCACTAGGGCTCTCTGCAAGCCCTGTCCCTGTGCCCTCCTAGTGCTGGGGCTGTACATCGTAGTGTGCCCCAATGAGGTCTCTTTCCCAGTAGCCTCAACCCAGTTCACTGGTATCAATTACAATAGAAAACACAAGCCCCTGGGCTACAACACAACAGTTATCTAGGGTCCACACTCTATCCCTTTTAAGAAGGCAAGTTTCTCTCTCAGTCTGATGTGCCTCCTCCCCACCAGAACTTTTATGAGCTCCTATAGCCCTTTAAGCCTACCAGCATCAGAGCAGACAGTCAAGCAGCTTTCTCTACAAGAGCTCCTCCCCCTTAGGTACTGCCAGAGAATTTACTCCTTAATCCCTGCCCTGGGGTTTATCTGTGCCCAGGGCCCTGCTGTCTTCTGGTCAGCTGACCAGGTGCAGGCTAATTCCCTCATTAGTTTGCTGCCACAGCAACCTGCACCTGTGGAGGTCCTGCGTGGCTCTTAGGGCCCTCTCTCTAGGCAGTTTCTGCCCATAAAGGAGCAGGCACATTTTAGTGCCCTGTGACACAAGTAATGAAAACCTTGTAATCTCTAGCCTGCAATAATTACAGTAATTCTGCTTTGAAATTAGTTCTCAGCCAAACAGACAAAAATAAAATCTCAGGGATAGATCTTCAAGTCAATTCAGCCTCCCTGTAATTCTTGCTGTTGTTACTTCAAGAACAAAAGAGGGTTTTCCTTGGCTCTGAATATTTGTTGCTTGAAAATCTAACTCCTTTGTTTGAAGACAAGGTAGTATACAGCATAGGGCTGAGCCTTAGGAAACCTGGGTTCTGGTGTTAGTACTACCAATTGACTTCTGGGGTAACTTTGAAAAATCCTGTTACCTCTCTGCGTCTTGGTTTCCCCACCTCTGCAATGGGGGTAATATAAAGCATCTTGAGATCTACTGATAAGTGTTGCATAAAAGGTAGGTGTTATGATGTTTCATTCAGATGTTTAATTGGGAGCTGTGCTCTTTAGAAAATCTGGCTTCAAAGAGCACACAATTAATAATCCGATCCAGCATCACTAGAACAAGTCTCCGCATTATAATTCAAGTAATTCCAGTTCTTGCAGGAGAACATTTTATAGCTCTCTCAATCTGGCCCTCATGACACATGGGTTAATTTATTACTGGCAGAACTAAATTGTGTTATAAGGCTTCATTGTCTCTGTGGCTATGCATTCTCTCTCTCTCTCTCTGCTCTAAAACACATCATGATTATGTATGAAGTTTTACAAAGAAACACTGAAAATTTAATTCCATTAAATTTCCCTGAAGTGAAACTTCTTGTACAGCTTAAATATTAGGATCATTTTTATTAGATAGCAGTGCTGGTGTTTGGAGTCCATGCATATTTGATGATATATTGCCATGACTCCCAGCTTATTTTTACAGTCAAACTTTCCCAATACTCAATGAATTAAAAAAATTACAAAACAAGTTCTTTCTTCAGTCCCAGGAAGAAAATGAACAGCTTTAGGAAATATGAGTCCTGAGTTTTCTTTGGCCAGGCAGAATCTGGCTTTTTCAGTGCTGTTAAACTTATTTTCTTTGCAAAGTTGTTGTTTGCTACAAGTTTTTACACAAAGCAAATATAAATAAATAAGTGCCCATTGGATAGATGAGAACATATAATTCATGTAAAAGAGTCTGTGTTTAAAAAATATAGTAAAGGAACTTGAATAATTAGGAAGCAATTAGAATAATACTTCTGACAACACAGCTCTGTCCTAATTTATCTTGGATATTTATACCATCCTCATTATCATAGTATACGGTCATCTTTAGGGTATTTGTCCTCCCAACACCACTGTTCCATTTTACAGATAGAGAATTTCAGCAGATCAAAGACTAAGGGACAGATTCTGCTCCAACAATTTGATGTCTATGTGGATTTAGGTGCCTAAGTGTGATGCTAGTCCATGATGTTCAGGTCCTTGAAAATCTATTATTCCACCTGCTTGTGTAACATATTATGATCTGACCCTTGGTAGATAGAATAGAATTTAACTTCAGTGGGTCGCCTAAGGTCACACAGGAAGAAAAGAAAGGAGCAGGGAATAGAACCCAGGTCAGTGGTTGACTCACTGTTTCATTCTTCCTGTCCTGGTTGCAGCTGTAGTGGATACATACTGACCCCTGCTGTATCACCAGGGATCCTGGTTTTCTGTGTTTAAAAATTGCGAATTCTCTGAGAAAATCACAAATCCTCTGATTAAAAAACCCAGAATCTGTGATTAAAATGAAACACCACTATATAATGAAACACACATATGTATCTAGGTATCAATTGAACACAATGTTTTATTTGTATATTTGCAATTTTAAAGCAGTTTGGAAGTCTACCAGTGCCTCAATCACTATAATAAAATAAATTCTAAGTACCTATACATTTTGGCATTTGATTTTGGGTTTTTTATCATGAAAAATCAGAGCTCCTCCTCCCTCCTTTGCTCACCAGGATGCAGGTCCAGGCCCCTCACTCCCCATCCACAGCCCCGCAGCTCTTCTGGTGCCCTTTACTCTTCATCCACAGCCCCCACATCCTGACCAACCCTGCAGGAGGGGGCTCCAGCTGCTAGGGCTACAAGGCCATGGACCTGGGTCTGCAGCCCCTTGCCCCCATCCAGCAGCACCTGAGCCTTGGCTGCCACCTGTGGGAGGTAGCAGCTGCTGCAGTGGAGCAGAGCATGGAGCCTGGCTCCCTTTCCCCCATAGGTGACGTGACTGGAGCAGAGCCCATTGGAGGTGGGAGGGTAGTGGTGGGGGGAGGGGTGCAGGCTTCCGGCTGTGGACTTGTGCTCCCTGCCCTGCTGCCCTCCCCCTGGGGCCTCTGAGGCACAGCAGGTGGGACCTGGCGTGGCACAACATAGATTCATAGATTCATAGATGTTAGGGTCGGAAGGGACCTCAGTAGATCATTGAGTCCGACCCCCTGCATAAGCAGGAAAGAGTGCTGGGTCTAGATGACCCCAGCTAGATACTCATCTAACCTCCTCTTGAAGACCCCCAGGGTAGGGGAGAGCACTACCTCCCTTGGGAGCCCGTTCCAGACCTTGGCCACTCGAACTGTGAAGAAGTTCTTCCTAATGTCCAATCTAAATCTGCTCTCTGCTAGCTTGTGGCCATTATTTCTTGTAACCCCCGGGGGCACCTTGGTGAATAAATACTCACCAATTCCCTTCTGTGCCCCCGTGATGAACTTATAGGCAGCCACGAGGTCGCCTCTCAACCTTGTCTTGCGGAGGCTGAAAAGGTCCAGTTTCTCTAGTCTCTCCTCGTAGGGCTTGGTCTGCAGACCCTTGACCATACGAGTTGCCCTTCTCTGGACCCTCTCCAGGTTATCCGCATCCCTCTTGAAGTGTGGTGCCCAGAATTGCACGCAGTACTCCAACTGCGGTCTGACCAGCGCCCGATAGAGGGGAAGTATCACCTCTTTGGACCTATTCGTCATGCATCTGCTGATGCACGATAAAGTGCCATTGGCTTTTCTGATGGCTTCGTCACACTGCCGGCTCATGTTCATCTTGGAGTTCACTAGGACTCCAAGATCCCTTTCCACCTCTGTGCCACCCAGCAGGTCATTCCCTAGGCTGTAGGTGTACTGGACATTTTTCCTCCCTAGGTGCAGCACTTTGCATTTCTCCTTGTTGAACTGCATCCTGTTGTTTTCTGCCCACTTGTCCAACCTGTCCAGGTCTGCCTGCAGCTGTTCCCTGCCCTCCGGCGTGTCCACATCTCCCCATAGCTTTGTGTCATCTGCAAACTTGGACAGAGTACATTTGACTCCCTCGTCCAAGTCGCTGATGAAGACATTAAAGAGTATCGGTCCAAGGACCGAGCCCTGCGGGACCCCACTGCCCACACCCTTCCAGGTCGAGACCGACCCATCCACCATGACTCTTTGGGTGCGACCCTCTAGTCAATTTGCCACCCACCGGACTGTGCAGTCATCCACATCACAGCCTCTTAGCTTGTTCACCAGTATGGGGTGGGATACCGTATCGAAGGCCTTCCTGAAGTCTAAGTATACGACATCCACCCCTCCTCCTGTGTCCAGGCGTTTCGTAACCTGGTCATAGAAAGAGACTAGATTGGTCAGGCACGATCTGCCCACCACAAACCTGTGCTGGTTTCCCCTCAGCATAATTTGCCCTGCCGGGCTCTCACAAATGTGAGCCTTGATAATTTTTTCAAAGACTTTACCAAGGATGGAGGTGAGACTGACTGGCCTATAGTTGCCTGGGTCCTCCTTCCTCCCCTTTTTGAAAATGGGGACCACATTAGCCCTTTTCCAGTCCTCTGGGACTTGGCCCGTGCGCCACGAGCGTTCGAATATTCCTGCCAGTGGCTCTGCAGTGATGTCGGCCAGTGCCTTCAGCACCCTCGGATGGAGCTCATCCGGGCCTGCCGACTTAAAGGCATCCAGTTCTTCCAGATGACTCTGCACCACCTCAGGATCTACGTATGGAAGTCTGGCGCCTTGCTGCTGCCTCTCTACAACCCCAGTGAGAGACTTGTCGTGCCCCTCACTTAGGAACACTGAGGCAAAGGACTTGTTGAGGAATTCAGCCTTGTCCCCCCTGTCCGTCACCAATTGTTTCTGCCCATTTAGCAGTGGTCCTATTCCTCCCTGGGCCTTCGTTTTACTCCCAATATATCTATAAAACAATTTCTTGTTGTCTTTTACTTGGGTTGCCATCCTCAGCTCCGTGGTAGCTTTGGCTCGCCTAACTGCCTCCCTACAAGCACGAGCAGAGGAGGTATATTCATCTTTAGTGATCTCACCCTGTTTCCACTTTTTATGTGCTCCCCTTTTGGCCCGTAGGCTGCCCTGGATTTCTCTGGTCAGCCATGGAAGCCTCCTGGCCCCTTACCCTTTTTTGCCTTGCTCGGGGATCGTCTTGCTTTGTGCCCGAAGGATCGTTTCCTTTAGGCACAGCCACCCTTCTTGGGCTCCCATCCCTTCAAAACTCCTACTCTGCAGTGTGTCCTTGACTAATCGCCTGAGTGCATTGAGATCAGCTTTCCTAAAGTCTAGCACTTTCACCCTACTAGTTACCTTACCCACTCGCCGTCTTATGTTGAATTCTATTATTAGGTGATCACTGTCTCCCAAATGGTTACCGATCTGGAGGTCCCCTATCATGTCATCCCCTGTTGCCAATACCAGATCCAGTATGGCATTCCCCCTAGTGGGACCATGCACCTCCTGTGTCAGGTGGAGGTCCTGTACACAGGTTAGAAACCTGCGTGAGCGATGGGACCTTGCTGTCTGTGTCTCCCAGCAGATGTCCGGGTAGTTTAGGTCTCCCATGACTACCGTCTCTTTAGCTTTTATGGTCTCCGAGAGTTGCCTCAGGAGCCCCGCATCTATTTCTTCCCCTTGGTGTGGGGGTCTGTAGCAGACCCCTACCACCAAATCCCTTTCTCCCTGCCCCCCATGTAGCCTAACCCACAATCCTTCTACTTCCTCAACCTCGGATTCTGTCTTGATGAGGGTTGATGTATATTGCTCACTGACATAAAGTGCAACCCCCCCCCCCCCTTTCTTCCCCGACCTGTCCTTTCTGTACAATCTATAGCCCTCAATATGTACCGCCCAGTCATGGGATGAGTCCCACCAGGTCTCTGTTAGCCCCACTAAGTCATAGGTGTTTAGTGCAAGCAGGAGCGCTAATTCATCCTGCTTGTTCCCCATGCTCCTAGCATTAGTATATAGGCACTTGAGCCCTGCGACTGGTGCCTTTGCTGCCCCCCCGCTCCGAGTCCCAAGGGGCCCATTGTTTCTTACCTTCTTGTTGCTTACCTGTTCTGTAGTGTTGGTCTCCCCATGGCTTTCAGGTTTCCAATGTTCTCCTTCTTCAGGCTGGGCTGTCCTTGTGGGTGCCACATGGTTTGGAACAGAACAGGGCCGGGCAGGGAAGCTCAGCGCCACCACCGTGAGCCCTGTGCAGCCATGATGAACTGCCCCTTGCCTTCTCAGCAGCAGCGAGGGGGTGCTTTGCCAGGGCAGCACAGGGCCTGCAGTGGCAAGGAGGTTCCTGGTTCTGCTCTGCTGTGCCAGGTCCCGCCCACTGGGCTGCAGAGGCCCTGTGGGGAGGGTAATGGTGTGGGGAGCTTGAGCCCGCATGAGCTACCTATGGCTCCATCCTACTGCCTGCCAGGGCTCTGAGGCTGCAAATGGCTCTGGGCCCCAAGCCCCCATGCAATGCCTGGGCTGGGCAGCAGCACCAGCTTGAACCCTGTCCAACTCATTCCCTCCCTCTCTTCCTTCCTCCCTCACTATGTGGGCCTCAATCCCCCTTCTCCTGAACCAGACTTACCTGCAGGAGCTTCTCTCCAGGCTACCTGGCAGCTATGTGTAGGGGGTAAGTACATGCATGCAAATGGCACCCCCTGCCTGCCTGCCCTCCTCCTGCACCCCCCAGCCCGTTGCAGGCTGGAACTCTGCCAGCCTGCAGAGAGCTCTTTGAAAAAGTGGAAATTCTGCATGTTTCTCTGTTAAAAGGGAAAATCCACATGCCCCACCCCCCCTTTTTTTTTCTGTGGGAAATGGAAAACCCAGATTCCTATATATCACTAGTGTAACCCTGGTCTCTGCTATGGAAGGGGACCCAGTAAGAAGATGCTAATTACAATTTAGCTTTGGTGAATAGGAAACATCCCACAAGGATTCTGTTCCTGAACCTTGGAGGATATACTGATCTCTGTGGCTTTGTCCCTGTGCCATAGCTTTGAATTGGATCTAGGGTTTGCACATGGGGCATGACACAGGGCTGAGTGAAGTTGATGGAAATCTTTCCTGTTGGGCTCTGGACCAATGAAATGAAATGAAAATAGATTGATGCCAGACAGGGAAGTTTTCTTCACTGTACTAGTGACAAAGAGAAGGGGTAAGAGCCAGGCACAGCAAAGGCAGGGGCTGTTTGAGCTGTGTTGTGCCACTCTGCCAATCCAACACTGTCCTGCCTGTGCAGCACTGCTGCTGCACCCTGTTTGGGCTTCCCAGACAGCTTTTGCTTGGCTGTTCCAAACTCTGGGTTTCCTGCATTTCCAGTGTGCCTGGACATGGCTGCGTGTTTTTTTATGGTCTTCTGCAAATTAGCAGCAAGAGTCTAGTATGGATAAGCTAATACACTCACCCATACATCACTTGGCTCTGGGCCTGTTCATCTTCATCAGGCTTATTTTTCAGAAAGCTCATTATTTGTTCCTTTTGTCACCAACAAACGCTGATAACAGAGGAATGCTGGGAACAGCATTTCTGTGACAGCTCACATGCCTTTGAGGCACACTGTGTATTTAAATGGATACTTTGCCTGTGGATAAGCAAACCCTTTTGAATTCCAGGTTCCAGTATTTAATCAGAGAAGCTCAGCATTTATGGGGATTGAATCAACTAATTTATTTGCTTAAGTGTCTTTTCTGCAGCAAATTAGAAAAACCTGTGCAAGGCAGGTACCATATAGAGTATTTAAATGGACTGTGGGGAGAGAAAGAATTGTACCGCAAATTAAGTCCTCTGCTTTGTGAACAACATCCAAGAGGAACAAACCAGAGCAGAAATTGTAACAACCTGATTCACTGACTGCCTGTTGTCTGCATGGCACACCCAATGGAAAATGAAGAGAGGGTTGCCCCAGGTGCTGTTTCCACAGTAGGTACAGATGGAGTAGATTTGACTGGATAATGTAGCCTTGTGTGTTGGTTGGCACCTCATTGGTGCCAGGAAGTCAACACATGTCAGAGAAGCCTATTTCTCAGCCCCCTTCCTCCTTGCTCCAAAGGGTGTAGCAACTGATTGCCAGTCCTTTCTGCCAGCTAATTAAGCCTTTTCTCAGCTTGGGCCGTTTGTGTATACAGCCCAGGCTTCTCGGTGCTCCTCACTCATGTGCTCCAGTGATGAGGAGTATTATGCATGGGATGTCCCTTGGCTAGTGTTTGCCCAGACTTGAGGCTCACCTGGCCACTCTGGGGATGCATCTACATGAGACATTTAGGTGCCTAATTAGCTCTGCAGTAAAGTCTCAGCATCTACATTTGCAGTCCTATTAGGTCACAGTAAATGAATAAATGCTACTGTAGATTAGTATTTGTAAACACAAATACTATCCTCTGACAATGTTATTTACTGTGCTGCAACATACATGTAGTCACTGGGGCTGGCTGAAGCATGAGGGTGCTTCAGTGTGGGCTGCCTGCTGGAGGGCCCTGCAGTGGAGCACACTTGTACCTCAGCCAGCTCCTCTGCAGCACGTTGATCTGGGTTGGAGCAGCCCCGGTTTGGCAGGCTGACACCTGGAGCTCCTTGCCAGCAGAGGCTCTTCCAACCCAGATCAACATGCTGCAGTCCTGGGTGCACATATAAACACAGTGCCTGGGAATAATAAACTCTGGTGCAAACTGTGCCAGTGTTTATTCAGTCAAATTCATTGCACATGTAGATATGCCCTTGGAATGGGTGTTAGGACAGCAGAGTGCAAATGGTTTTCCTGTCCTGTGAAAATTGTTGTGAGGTCAAAAATGTTTCCATTATGAACTGGGATGACAGTAAGATCAGTCAAAGATTTTGAGCCAAAAAGCAAGAGAAACCCCCACTCCCAATTGTTCATTGGTCAGGCTACTCACTCAGCTGGAGGGGATCCAAGTACATGCACCTTCTCATGTGCATGCCCCTTCTTGTGTGCATGTCAACACAATGTGCTCAGCCATGCCTCCAAGGAAATAAGTGCCAGTGCCACTCACCTACTCTGCATATAGCAAAGGTCAAGGGATGTGGATGCCCTGCAAAAATCAAGGGGTGTGGATGCCCTGCAGGGAGTCCTAAGCTTATACTTTTGAGTGGTACCATGTGAACACAGTTGCCACAGGTTGTAAGATTTTACAGGGTGGGTTTGCCTCAGCCTGTCCACATCGCATGAATTAATTGGGTAGACCTGCAGAAAAGACATTTAAGCAAATAGATGAGTCCTTCTGCTTTTGACCAGAAATTCCCTCCTGGAGCTGAGACCTGTTCCTGATGACAGTTTTCTCCAAATAGTTATGTCCCTACAGTAACTTCTTGTTTTGGTGAATCAGGGTTTTTTGATGAACCATCATTGTTGGACAATTCCTGACTAGCTTTTAGTGTGAGGTGTGGTTCTGTCTCCTTTGTGTGGCTGTTTGGTCGTAATCCAAGGGATGAGCTCTTTACTTAAGGGTCCACTTATTCTCAGGCAAAACTGGAGTAACCAGGGAAGATGTGCAGGGGAGGAAGGAGGTCATGTGGTTTTGGGAGTGGATTTGCCCATAGCAAGTGTGACGTCTTGTGCCTTGCGTGCTGCCTGGCCTTTCAGGGTGTAGCCCCTCCCCTCAACTCGCCTGCCATGACTTTGATGTTAAACTATCCTGAGAGGGGGTTTTCAGTGGATATCTTCCCAGAAGGCCCTCCCAACAGACGGCAGTACTCCCAGTTGTTTGGCACGATGATCCACGGGGCTCCACCTCCCCTATACCCCATCCACTCGCCAACCGGGTGGATATCTGTTAACGGTGATTTTCGGCCCTGTAGGATGGCCTGGGGCCTGCCTTCCCTGGTCTCTGTTGCTTTTCCCCCTTCTCAGGGTTTTCTTTTCTCAGAAGAAATATTCCCCTGAGGAGGAGAGGGCTGCAGAGCTGCCTTCTTTACCCCTGCCTCCTCTAGGGGGCTCAAATGCCTCCTTTTCTCTGCTGCCTGCAGGGAACTTCAATGCCTCCTTGAGCTCCTCTTCCATGGGGAGCTGGAGGGCTTCCCCTGCTTTGCCTCCTGCAGGGGGCTCAAAGGTTTCCCTTATGCTGCCTGCAGGAGCCGCGCAGGCTGTGTTGCTTTTTTCCCGTGCCGGAGCTGCAGCACACCTTGTGTGCTACCTGCCAGCACTCTCTCTTTCTGACTCTCTCCCCGCCTTAGTTCTGGCTGGGCTTTTAAACTTTTCTGCAGTGGCTGGTATGGCCGCTGGGATTGGTCTGGCTGTTTCTCACACCAGAAACAGCTGATTAAACAGTGGGTGTAACGCCAGTTCGCGCGGCTGCAGCCACGGTCACAGCTGCTGCTCCGGCTGCCCTGTGGGAGGTAAGTTATCCCTGCCGGGGGTCTGTTCCCGGGGCATGGGGCCCAGGGGGGTTACCCTCTCCCCTCTGGGAGCCTGTGGTGGTGCCTTGCCACCACAGCAAGCCTCTTGACACCACCCCATTCCCTCTGTTCCCTCAGCCACTCCCTGCTTCACCTCCCCCATCTGTGCTGCTGTGTGGTGAATTTGCCCAAGGAGAAGGCCATGTGCTTTTTTGGGAGGTGCATCTAAACCCTATCGAATAGTTTGATGTGGCCAATCCCTTGCTCTAGTCCAGCCCCTTGCTCAAGGCAGGATCATCCCTGACTAAACCATGCCAGTCAAGTGTCTGTCTAACCTGCTCTTGAAAATTTCCATGGATGAAGATTCCACAGTTTCTCTAGGCAGCCTGATCCAAAGCCTGACCACCCTCATAGTCAAAGAGTTCTCCTAGGGCATTTTTACACGTGCTCCAGGGGTGAGGAGAAGAGGGGGGCGCTTTAATTATAGCACCTCCAAGAGCCACTGTAATGAAAGCACTGGCAGCATATCTTGTATCAGCGTCTCCATGCTTCAAAAGGGTGGTGGGGGCACCTTCACTAAAGCTTGTCAAACAAACTTTAGTTAAAGCACCCCCCGCTGCCATTTTGAAGTGCAAGGATGCTGCTGACTAAGATATGGAGGCTGCTGGAGGGCATTAATTAGCACACTTCAGCAGACTCAATTAATTGAACGTGGTCTGATGCACTATAATTACAGCATGTCAGAACAGCCTCTGTATATGTTGACAGGCACCCCTAATCTACAACCTAAATTTCCTCTCCTGCAGCTTGAGGCCATGGCTCCTAATTCTGTCCCCTATGGCTACATAGAAAAGTCTATCTCTGTTCTCCCTATAATCACCCTCCAGGAATTTAAAGACTGTTGTCAACCCCCTTCCCCCTCAGTTTTTTCTTCTCCAACCTAAATAACTCTAGTTCTTTCAGCCTTTTCTCATAACTCTTGCCTCCCATTTCCCTAATCATGGTTGTTGCTCTGTGCTGGACTCTTTCCAAACTGTCCACATTCTTCTTGAAGTGTGGAGCCAAAAACTGGACGCACCACTCCAGATGAGGCCTCAGCAGTGCAGAATAAAGCAGAAGAATTGCTTTCCTTGATTTGCAAAGTGACTTCTGTTAATACAACACAGCACACTGTCAGATTTTTTTGCAACAAGAGAACACCATTGGCTAACATTCAGTTTATGATCCACTGTAACACCCATGTCCTTCTTTGCAGTACTCCAGCCTAGTAATTTATTCCCCAGTCTATAGTTTCACATGCAATTATGGTGTCCCAAATGCAGGACTTTGCTCTTGTCCACAATCAATCAAATGAAATTCAGCAAGGAGCATTCCTCCAGGCTATTCAGATCATTCTGGATCCTAGCCATAACATAACCCCTGGAGTATCTGCTACTCCACCCAACTTGGTGTCATCCACAAATTTTCCAATTGTGCACTTGATCCCATTATCAGCGGTGCACCGATAGAGATTTTGGGGGCCAATAATGAAAGACAATATTTAAGGAGGCATATCAGCCAATACCAATCTGACATCCAATACAGTTGCCTCCAGATGGTAAGTCCAGTGTGGTGGAAGGAGAGGGGGGAGAGAGGGGTCATGGGGGAGCAGATCAACATCCGCTGTGGTGAGGGAGGGGGCAGGGACAGGCACTATCCAGGTGGGGTGGGGGGGGCATGGGACAGGCACAGCTTGTAGGTGGGGGCAGCTAGCACTGCTGCTTGCACCCCAGGAGGGTGGGGGTGTGTGTGTGCCCCTGGGCGTGCGTGGTGTGGGGCTGGACTCAGAGTGGGCTCCAGTGGTGCTGGGAGGAGGCTTCAGCCACCCCAAATTTTGCTGCAGCTCCACTCTCAGCCCTGCACCACTGCCCACCACAGCCCTGGCTTTTTCCCGTGCTTGCGTGGAGGCGGGATGTTCAGTTGGGGTTGCACTGGGGGTTGGGTGGCAGTGCAGGGCTGGGAACAGAGCTGTAGTGAAATCTGGGGTGGCTGCAGCCTCCTCCCAGTGCCGCTGGAGCTCACTCTGAGCTCAGCCTTCAGCGAGAACAGCTGTGCAGTGCTGGCTCTTGCTCTAACCTGCAGCTGCAGCCTTCCCCATTTCATGAACATCTGGGGGGCACATGCCCCCTCCACCCTCCCAGGGTGTAAGCAGCAGTGGGAGTCGCTCCCCACCCCACGAGATGTGCCTCCATCCCGTGAACCACCTCCGCCAACCCCGGCTGGGCAGCGCCTGCCCCTGCTGCTATCCCCTCCCTCACTGCGGGTGGCATTGATTTACCCCCCTCCACGCCTCTTCCCTCCCCACTTCCCTTCTGACTTACCAGCTGAAGGCAGCTCTCCACGACACACCATGGGCATTTATCGGCCAAATTATTGGCCCCATAGGGCTGATATCTGATATAGACAGTTTTCTTCATATTGGGACTGATCTGATATCGGACCGATGTATTGGTGTATATCTACCCATTATCTAAATCATTAATGAAGATATTTAACAATACCAAACCTAGGAAAGACCCCTGAGAAGCCCCACTTGTTACCTCCTTCCAGCTAGACATTTAGACTTTGATGACTACACACTGAGCACAATGATCCAACCAGTTTTGTATCCACCTTACAGTACTTTCATCTAGTCTTAGGATGAACATATGTCCTGGACAGTCTCAACATCACAGCCACTGGAGAAAATTGAAGCTAAAGTTCCCATTGGTGGGAACTTTCGCTAAATGTGAGATGGGCAGGTGTCTCATGAAGTCCAACTGCTGGCAGTTCAGTGCCTAAGTCCCTCTTTGGATGAAGCCCTAAGAGTGACATTCTGTTTTTTTCTGGGTGTCAAAGTGACCATTTTTGGTTGTTTTCAGGGCATTTTTTCATGTACATGTCCAGAGAAATTCTATTCCTGGTTGTTTAGCCTGGTGCATGTGGATGATTATATGTGATCGTATCAGTGATTCTCAAACAGGATCCTTTTAAAAGTGCTGTGGGGTGCCTTGCAATAGTAGCAGAGTTAGATGTGTAAACATCTACACATGATTTGAAGATAAACTCAGAGATTTCAAATAGGAATCCCTGTGCCCTTGTACACATGGTGAAAATTGGCCATTGGGGATTCATTTGCAGTTTAATTGTGTTATGCCGTGTGGCAAAATGTCACCTCTGTTTCTCCCCAAAAACTCTGCTATATGACAATTTGGTTAACATGGTCACTGCAAAGGGCAGACTCCTCTGCCCCATCTCTTTAGGTAACCCTGAGTTGTAACCTGAGCTGGATACATTCCTGCGGGAGGGGAGGAAACCTGCTCCTTGACTGGCATCACATACCTGGGTAGGGGGCTTAAGCTCCCTATTGTTTTAAGCAATGCCAACATGACTGGGAGGGGGTTAGAGACCCTGCCAGTATGCCTGACAACCAATGATGCATTTCAAATTGGTTGGCTGGCAGCCCCCAGGTGCTGGCCTCCATTGGACCAGGTAAATGAGGTCATAAGGTCTATATAAGTTAAGAACTGCCCAGTAGGAGGGGCAGTAACCATGACGAAAACGCAGAGAGAGAAGCTGGACCATCTGAAACTTGCTCTCTCTCTTGAAACTCATGATCAATGAACTGCCTGCCTCCAGAGGTAATCTCTACCTGCCTCTGGATGATACCTGGCAGGAAAGAGGACTGAGATCAGATAACCCCAGCCAGGTGACTATCTAGCCTCTTCTTGAAGAGGGAAGAGGGATGGGAAGGCCAAGGGATGTGGAACATTTGTCAGAAGCAAGGAGGAGGAAGGAGGTGGGCTGAGCTGGGCGTTTTTGCCATCTTCTTGCAAGGAGGAGAGATCGCAGACTGTGACTGCTGGGCTTACCCAACATGGACGGGTTAGTATACGGTGCCCTCTAGCATGGATAAGACAAAACATGGGAGATGAGCAAAGAGAGTAATCTGAAAGGAGTTCACATCCCTAAGGAGGGACAAGACTCAGATTCTATCACTTTCCTTAACACACGATGGGCCTGACCTCATGCTGGTGTCAGAGCTGCATGGGCTCCAGTAGAACAATGCTGCTTTGCATAACGAGAGGATCTGGCCTGGTTGTATGAAGGAGCTGTAGCTCTGACCATCTGGAGCAGGGGTGGGCAAAATATGGCCCGTGGGCTGGGTGCAACCCGTGAGGCCATTCTATCCATCCTGGGGGGCCCCTAAAAAAATTAGGAAATTTAATATTTCTCTGCCCTTGGTTTCTGTCAAAAATTACAGGAACCAAGGTCAGTAGGACCCAGGGGGAGCCTGGTGGGCTCCCACAACAGCAGGCCCCCCCCCGGACCCTGGCTCCCCAGCTGGAAGCCCCAGCAGGGGCTCCTGGCCTGGGACAATGTTGCTGCCCTGCACCAGAACCTCAGGTAAGAGGGAAGGGGTGGGGGAAGGGCAAGGCAGGACCCTGGGCAGGGAAGGAGCCCGGGGAAAATTGGCCTGAGGGAAAGCTGAGCATGGGGGCAGAGGGGAAGCAGCCCCTTATCTGCCCCGTGGCCAGCACCCCATGCTGCAGCCACTCGCATCCTGTGTGGGGCTGCCTGTGCCTGATATAGACAGCCCTGTGCGGGCTGTGAGCAGCTGCAGCAGGAAGCGCCGGCCACGGAGTAGGGGAGGGGGCACTTTCCCCACCCCCTGCGCTCAACTTCTCCCTGGGCTCCTTCCCTGCTCCTTCATGGTGTGGAGAAAAGTGGCCCTTTCCCGCCCCATGGCTGGCTCTCTCTGCTGCAGCTGCTCGTAGCCTGTGCGGGGCTGTTATGAGCAGGCACAGGCAGCCCCACATGGGCTGTGAGCGGCTGCAATGTAGCGTGCTGGCCACGGGGTGAGCGAGGGGACAGTTTTTTCCCCTCCACTGTGCTCAGCACCACCTTGTAACCCAGCCCCACTGCCTGCCTGGGTCCTGCGCAGCTCCAGACTCGCCCATTGGGGCTGTGTGTGGTGACAGCAGCTGCGGCCCGCCCGCCTGCTGTACCAGGCAGTCATTACCATCACTGCCTGTGGGCTGCCCAGCACGTGCTTGGGCAGACAGCAGCAGCCAACACTGCCCGGCGTGGCATGCGAGGGGGCCCCAGCTACTGCTGCTGTGCGCAGCCCTGACAGGCAAGCCCAGAGTCGGGTTACAAGCTGGTGCTGAGTGCGGGGGAGGGGGGAGTGACCTCTCATTCACCCCATGGCTGGTGCCCATTGCAGCAGTCTCTTGCAGCCCGCATGGCGCTGCCTGTGCCTGTTCAGGACAGCCCCGTGTGGGCTGCGAGCAGCTGCAGCAGGGACTGCTGGCCATTGGGCGAGTGAGGGGCCTCTTTTCCTCATGCTCAGCACCAGCTTCTTCCCTGCTGGCAAGCAAGGGGACAGGGCTGTGCACTGCCCCTGCCTGTACTGCGGGGCTGGGGGGCACTGGAAGTGAGCAGGTGCGGGAGTCAGCAGGAGCACGGGGCCCGCACCGGTGTCCTGGGGCCAGTGCCGGAGGGGCCCAGAGCAGGTTGGCAGGAGCACAGGGTCCTGGCCAGCAGGGGCTCTATGGAGTCAGGCCAGCTCCCCCCTTTTCCTGCTGGTGCAGGCTAGCCCGGCTCCACAGACCCCTGCTAGCCTGCGTCCCACTTTGGGGCCCACTGGTTCTGGCCCTGGGACATGGGACCAATGTCCCAATGTCTTGGGACCAAAGGCATTGGGACATTGGTCCTAAGATGGTGACCATGGGGCAGGACACCTGTCAAAGGGTGGGGCTACCCGTGAGGCCCTCAAGAGCCTGCCAAAACTGGATAAGCGGCCCTCCGCCTAAAATAATTGCCTGCCCCTGAGCTGGAGAAAACTTGGGAAAGTGGCTTCTTTCTCTGCTTTAGCACTGTGAGATGGCTTCCTCTCACACTGCTATAAGCCAGGCAGAGCTCCTGTGAAATTAGCTGAGACGCTCATCCTACGTATTGTCCTTGCTAATATTACCATAGAATAGGTGCCATATTAGGCTCAATTCACATATTTTTATGCTGCATTGAAGGCCAGTGCAGAAGAGTTTTGCAGGTCAGTGATGGATTCTTGGTTCCTTACAAGTTAGATCCATACAGTCACAAGACTTTGCAATTTTTCTTGGTGACCAAAAATGCCTGACAGCAGAGTACTGATTTCACTACAACATTTACCATTCAGATTAATAAAATGGAAGGGGCCTTGTCTTGTTGGCTTTTAAATATCTGTTCTACATCCCAGCCAGAGAGGTTATCAGAATATTAGTCAATTGTAGATATTTGGAAATGTTGCTCATTTTAGGATTTAGGCGAATTGTTCTTAATGCCTTCATAGGAAATGTAGCCGCTTTGAAAGCATTTTCTGTTCCCAATCAGAACAGAAAGTTTAAATGAAAAGAAATCTAGAGTCTTTATTAAAAAGTCAAGAGTTGAGCTGCTGTGAGGACATTTTTTCCTGTCAGTGCAGAATCTCTACATGGCTTTTTAGCTCTAAGTGATCTTCTTAGTTTCTCTGCATTCTTAATCCTTATTGGTTCAGTTCTTTTTAGGTTTCCTTGTTCAGATGTTTGTACTTCTGTGTCATTTTCAATCTCCTGTGTTGTTTCTTGTTGCTTTGATGTTAGCTCTGTTTCCTTTGGTGAATCTTGTGATGGTGCTTCTTTTTTTCCTTTTACAAGATGCAAGTCTTGTCTGTTCCTTCTTAACACCTGTTCTTCTGGTGTGACTACTTTATAGGATCTGGGATCTATTTGATGGGAAACTAGTGCTTTTTGGTTCCACGTTTGTCCATCTGAAATAAGTATAATTTCTTTGTTGTGCAGTTGTGGTAACTCCCCAGAACCCCTGTCATAGTACCATTTTTGTTGGAGTTTGTCAAATTTTTAAAATGTTCTCACATCTTGCCTTTCATTCCAATGAGCATTGTCCACAAGCTTTTGCAGCCTGGTTTTGAGTTTCCTGCTAAACAGCATTTCTGTTGGGGACAATATTTCATGTATGTTGCCCTGTAATTTAAGAGTGACAGGTAAACATCAGTGTGTGAATCTGTAGCTTTTTTCAACAGTTTCTTCACTATTTGTATTTCATTTTCCACCAGAGCATTGGATTGTGGGTATTTAGGACTTGAGGTGTTGTGACAGATTTTCATATTTGTTTGCAAACTCCTTAAACTCAAGACAGTTGATAAGGTTTGTTGTCTGTTCTCACAATTTGTGGAATCCTATGTCTAGCAAAAATCGATTTGATATGAGTTATGACATAGTTTACTGTTGTGCTTTCAAGCAATGCAATTTCAGGATAGTGAAAAGAATAATCCAGCACTAATACATATTTTTTCCCTGCATGTATGAATAAGTCAATGCCCACTTGATACCATGGAGCTATCTGCGACCATCATGACCTCTTTTCTTTGTGCTAATCTGTACTTTAGGCACGTTGTACAAACCTTTACGGCATCTTCTATGTCATTATTTATGTTGGACCAATATAGAGCACACCTTGCTTTCCTTTTGCATTAGATGCTCCTCATGTATTTTGTTTAACAAGTCTTTATTTAGCACTGCTGGAACAAGAAGTCATGAGCCTTTGAACAAAATACTATCCAGTACTAACAGCTTTTCCTTAAGCTGAGAGTAGGGGCTAGGTATATGTGTTCCAGGACAACCGGCATAAAGAGCTGTTATCACTTTTTGCAATTTGGTGTCCTGCATAGTAGCTTCTGCAATTAGTGCTCACATTTTATCTGTGACAGGAATCAATCTTTTAATTAGATTAATATATACTATGTCTGGAATTCTGTCATTTTCCATTGTGACATATGCTCTGGACAATGTTTCTGCAATAAGTAGATGTTTTTGTAGTTGAAAGAAAGGTCTCTGTATTCTGGGTGGAATGTCTGATAAGCCTTTCTTTGATAGACCTTTGGTAACTATAGCAGTTTCAGTTTCCCATAGATGAATATATGAAATTTCCTACAGCCATATACCAGAGCTAAACTTTCTTTCTCAATTTGTGCATCTAGACATTCTGACTTAAAGAGTGTCCTAGATGTATGTGCTACTGGTCTCCAGCTATCCTCATGTTTTTGAAGCAAAGCTGTTCCAATGCCTTCTTTAGAAGCATCTGTTGACAATTTAATGGGTCTTTTAGGGTCATAGTATTTTAGTACCGGAGACTTCATTATTTTTTCCTTCAAGATTTTAAATTCGGCTTCATGTTCATGTTCCCATATCCACTGAGCATGCTTTTGTAGGCGTGATCTAAGGTGTTTGGTCTGCTCTGCTAAATTCAGTAGATATTTTCCTACAAAACTGATCACACCAAGTAATCTTTGCACCCTGTCCTTATCTGTAGGGGGTGGCATGTTTGTGATGGCTTGAGCCCTTGCAGGATCAATTTGTGTCCCTTTCTCAGAGAGCTTTTCTCCCAGATACATTATTTCTTTGACTCTGAATTTGCATTTTGGTTTGTTTAGTTTCAGACTTGCTCCGTGAGCTTTCCCTAGTGCCTTATTTAGTCTCAGGTCATGTTCTTCCATAGTATTTCCCCAAACTAATACATTATCAATATAAACCATAGTTCCATCAAGACCTTAAAAATGTGTTGCACCTTTCTATGAAATACTTCAGATGCAGAACACAGTCCAAAAGGAAGCCTACAAAATCAATACCTTCTGAAGGGTGTATTGGTGGTACATAATCTGGTGCTATTCTTTTCTAGGGGAACTTGCCAAAACCTAGAAGAAGCATCCAAAACGGAGAAATATTTAGCTTCTGCCACATTGCCAAAAACCTCTTCCTTGATGGGAATGGGAAAATGCTCCTTTCTGATGTACCTCTTCATTTGCTTAGGACCCAGACACAATCTCAAGGATCCATCTATTTTTTCTATTATGACCAGTGAATGAACCCAAACAGTTGGTTGCTCTACTTTTTCTATTATGTTGTGATAAGAAGATTATGCTACCTGCTGTAAAGATGTTCCAGGTCCCTGGGAAAAGGATGCCAAAGACTATAAGGAGTGCCGGAGAAGTTACTCCGAGCACAAACACTTACCCCATTGCAGACAAGAAGGGAAAGTACAGGTTGTAGGGAGATCACAGAAACCGAGGTTTATCAGCTCTGGTCAGTTCTGGTTGGGTGGTCATGTGATGGGAAGCAGTTTAAAAATGTGCCCAGAAACAACTGCAGGAAAGAGAGGAAGACAAGGACAGAACTGGAAGGAGTAAATATACAAATAATGCTTGGACTATGCCCTAGCAGGGGCAAAGGAGGAGAGTAGAGAACTCTCTCCTTTTGAGGCTTGGAGGATTATCTCTACTTACCTGAATCCAGAAGAAAGAAGGCAGTGCTCAGAGGGCTACTGGTTACTTGATCTGGGAAAATCTGCAGAGTCCAAAGACAACTAACCATGAGTGGTGGAGTTGCAGGCCTGGGGATGCATGAGAAACCCAAAACCCATTGTCCTGCATCCCATCTAAGGATAAATAGGGGTATACTAGAAACGGGGATCCCCATTGCTGGAGGCAATTAAGCTGTTCCCACCCAGGAAGAAGATACTGAGTACAGGGGGCTAGCCATCCGCTGTATGATAATATACCGAACCAAACCCAGGTCAGACAGCTCATTGGCTCGGTCTATCCGTGACCCTCAAAAAAACAACAGTGTGTGCAGAGAAATCATAGCCAGCCAAAGGTCAACAGCATTTTATGCCAGCAAGCCTCCCTCCTTCTTTTGGTTAACTAATTTATTTAGTTCCTTTTCCAGTTTCTCTCTTAGTACAAGGGGAACATTCTTGGAGCATGTAGGGTGGGAGTATTCGGTTCTCTTAATTCTATCTTGCACTCAGTTGAGTTTCCCTATGCCTTGAAACACATCATAACACTCTTATTCTATGTTCTTGCTTTCTAGTCCCTCAATGGCATCCATTCACTTAATTAAACCTAGAATTTCACATGTCTGCAACCCAATAATTGGCACTAGCTTTCCTGGGATTGTTACAAACTGAACTTTTACTATATTACCCTTGTGTCTAACATGCAGTGCACAAACACCCTTGGTTGCAATCATCTTCCCATTATATGCTTTAAGTCTCAATTTCTTATTCTCATACTACACAGGTTTATTTTTTATTTTATAAACAATGTATTCTGGTATTGCATTGACCTGTGCTTCTGTATCTAATTAAAAAATTATCATTAGTCCACTGGTGTCCAGGGTGATTTTCCAGTCCTCAGAAGAATGCATTTCTTGCATTGTGCCAGTGAGGAATTCTTCCTTTTCCTCATTGCGCGAGCATGTAGCTGCTGTTTCTTGTGTGTTGCATCCTGCTCCTTTATGCAAACCCTTGCAAAATGATTGAATCTTTTGTATTTGTTGTAGTACTTACCAAATGCAGGGAATTGGATGGGTTTGTGGTAATCCCCACAGCAGCTGCAGCTGACCATTGTTTCTTCAAGCAATTGTCTTTGGCCTCTGCTTGCATGCTTCATATTGAAGTCCTCCTCTCTATATTGCTTGTGTGTTGCCTTGGGTTTTTGCAGTCATAATCTTGTCTAGTTCAGTTTGTTCTGTTTTGTCCTCCAGCTTCTGCAGCCTGGCATTTATCATCTCAGCTGCTTGGAACATTCTAACTGCCTTTTACAAATTAAGATCAGTATCCTCTAACAGTCTTTTCTGAGGTTTATATTCCTTATACCCAGTACTATTTGGTGTATGATCGTGGACTCTTTTAGGTCTCCAAAGTTGCATGTCTGGCTCAGCAGTCAGGGGTCTTTGACAAACTCCTCTATTGTTTCACATTCTTTCTGCTACCTCACATGAAAATTATACCATTCAAAGGTTTCATTTTATTTGGGTATACAGTATTCCTCAAACTTTTTTTTATTACTGTGCCATAGCTTTTCTGTTCTGCTTCTGACAGTTGTAGACTATTATAAAGAGACAGAGCTTCTGGGCCTGCTATGTTTAAAAAAAAAAAAAAAAGCTCCCTTGAGTGAATCTTCCCTCTCTGCAGCTCCACTGGCCATCATATATATGGTGAAGCTTTGCTTAAATTACTTCCAGTTTTCTGCTGCATTGCTGTACAGCTTTAACTCCTCTGGAATTCTGAGATGCTCTATTTTTTCTTTCTTTCTTTGCACCCCACTCCTGGTACCATGCATAGTTCTCAAAAGATTAAGGAGTTAAGCTTATATAATGATAACACTTGTTTATTCAGAGAGCAGTACCCTGTCTACAGTTCTTTTGTTTCTTCTTGCAATCCCTAAGCAAATGTAGCAACTTATACACAACACTCTTAAAGGTAGCCAGACATTGTCCAAGCATAGAGAGCGCAGCAGGCAAGATTCTGCTTCCCCTCCCTACTGCCTGCTCTCCAGTGGTAAGCATCATTTCCCCTCTCTGCCCCCTGCCACTTCTTCCTCAGTCACTGAAATATCTTGCTATGCTCCTGGTAGGCCTTGCTATTTCTGGTATCTGCTAATTTCTGATTGTTTTGCAAACTTAACATCCTTTGCATGTGGACTTTTCTAATGTAATTATAGAATATAGCATACCACAAAATCCATCAGTATAAGCCTCTACTACAGTTATCTCAGTGTATCAGGATGTTGAATAAACCCATCATGTCCTCAGTAAATGCCACCTGACTGACTCAGCCTTCTCATATCCTGCCTATAATTTCCGTCTCTCTAGCAGCACCAGAAATGGGTGACCATCTGACTGCCTACTCGGACATGAAATTTGATCATTCTAAAAGGCAGAAACATGGAGACAAAGGTACGGTGTGGAATCAAACATCACTGTAGAAAAATATCTTGCATGCACATAAAGAGAAACCACATTAGATACATTGTCTATCTTTGAACTGCTGCTAAAAGCAGTGTTCTCAGAAATGGAAACCAACTATGAATGATTAAATGCAGCCAACACAAAGCATGACTATAAGCACATGGCCTATACTGGGCAAACATGTTGATAAGAACATTTTGTATGTATGTGGCTCTTAAAAAAATGGCCAATTGTTCCCCAGGAGGGATGGAACACTTGGCCCAGAAGTACTGCAATACCTGGCTGGCACTTGGAGAGGCTGCAGCAAGCTCCAGCACTTTCTCCCAGTGCCAAAAATGTGTAACCAAACAAAAGGCTGAGGAACTAGGGGAAAAGCACAAAAGCAATTCTCCATTGCCACAAAATTGATGGGAACCTTATTTAAAAAAAAAAGGCAGCTGCTCCCTCAGGAAGGAATGAGCACCAGGCCTAGTGGCCTAGAGTATTCCCAGGCCAGTGGGAGGAAACTGGAGCAAGTTTCCACACATTTCTCTGGTGCCAAAAATGCAGATTGGAACCTAACAGAGTGAAAGGCTAGTGCCAAAAAGATAATTTTTTTTGCAAAAATATATATTTCTATTTATATATACACAAATAATACTTTTACAAAAACTGTCCTATGGGAACTGTGGCAACATCCACACCCCTATGTCTGCATGCCCTCATCTCCAACCACAAACATAGGCCAGTACTGACCAACAGAGCACAACATATGGAAGTATTCATTGAGTGCAATCCCCTTCATCACCAACTCTTTTTCAAGTCATGCTGAACCACTACATTGCATACATTTTGCCTTCCTCTTCACTCTCACAAGTGAGTTGCACTTTTCTTCCCCATTTCAAATGATTCACCAGCCTTAAATGTCTGGCAAACATCACCAGATGGGGCCCCGAACACTTTACCCCAGAATCCTTCTCTCAGCCTGTCACACATAATTAGTGTGGCCCTACCCTCAATGAGGTGAACTCAGACCAGGTTGCCCTATGGCTTATCTACTTACCAATTTTTTGAGGATCATGGGACTTATGACAAGAACACTTGGCTTCAGTCATGAGTGGGGGGCTAAGTAACACATGGATCTTTTGTCGGGTATATGGAATACATACACATAATAAGCAGTGCTGAGCTGTGTGGTCACTATGACTTTAATGCTGTTGACTCTGGTGGGGCCCAACTCAGTGAACTATGTGATAAATAATGAGCTTTTTGGCGCTGGGCTAACTTGATCAGTCAATCTGGAATTTGGAACTAATTTGGTCGTAAGCTAAAAAAGTGTTTGCTCTATATATAAGTTCCAAAGTGCTACAAAAGAGTGTTTAAACTTACAGCAGTTAAAAAAATGTAAATGCATTAGTTCTGAATAAAGTAAGTCTATGGGTGCTATATGTAAATTGTTATAGCTGTTTTTATTTCAAGGTCAGTTTTTTTCAAATTTCCTTCTCAAGTCCATGTGTTCATGGACAACAGGGTCTGACAATCGAGGGAAGAGGGGGAAAGGGGATGAAGGGGGTAGAAACTGGGGGTGAGGGCAGAGGCCAAAGGGACTACCTGACCCCTTAGATTTATTTTCCCTAGTGTAGCAGTTGGAGGAGGACAAATGCAAGACAAACCTCCAATTATTAGTTTCTATATCTAAATGATATCAAATTTATATATGGAAAATGTATACATTCTAATTAATGGGACAATTATTCTAATTGTCTTATATTTGAGTAGATATGGCAATAGCACTCTTTATTCAGGGGCTGTGGTAGAAAAACTTAAAATAGTTTTCATAGGTTTTACCACCATTAAGTAAATTCTGCTTACCAAGAAAAAGAAAACAGCAGAGTCATGTCCCCAAAGTTCTTCTTTAACTTGTTTAGGAAGTTCTGATTCTTTACCTGTGTGATCTTTCAGACTCATTCACCCATTTGTGTTTTCTTCTCTTTGCTTGATTTCATACTCAAAAAGTCATCTCGAATGCAACCCAGCATTCTTGTCCTCATGATATACAAACTCACTGATGTTCTTTTCCTTTTAAATATTACTTTGGCTACCCCATCTCATGAAATATAGTCCTACAATGATAAATGGGGGATGAGAGTTTCTTTTGCCTCTAGCCATCGTTCAAAATTCATGTTTCTGAAGATTTCAGTTCTGTTTAATTTTCCTGTATCAGTGACAACAGCAAAGCAGTTCTTCTAGAGCATGTTCCAGGTTGCTTTCCATTACTGATAAAGGTATTAACTGGAATCTGTTATGGCCAAAGAAATAAGTATATCTTAACCTGAAACCTGTGTATGCTTAATGACCACTTTGGTATTCTTGGGGTGTTCACATCAAAGGCTATGACAGAATTTTTCCTAAAAGTTTATAGTCAGTTTCCATCTTAGATTGCCAGGAGCTGTGTAAGAGAACAATTGAGTCATTGGGTGGGAAGGGACCTCAAGGGTCATCTCATCTAACAATCTCTTGTTAATGCAAATGGCATCCTGAGTAGAACAAGTGCAGGGACAGCTGTATTCTCCACAAGCATCATACAGGGGACAAGGTTCATAGATTCATGGATGTGAGGGATGGAAGGGACCTCAGTAGTTCATCGAGTCCGACCCCCTGCCCTGGGCAGGGAAGAGCGCTTGGGTCAGACGACCCTAGCTAGGTGCGTGTCCAGTCTCCTCTTGAAGACCCCCAAGGTAGGGGAGAGCACCACCTCCCTTGGAAGCCCATTCCAGATTCTGGCAACGTTTACTGTGAAGAAGTTCTTTCTAATGTCCAACCTAAATCTGCTCTCTGTCAACTTGTGGCCATTGTTCCTAGTTACTCCAGGTGGTGCCCTAGTAAAAGAGCATCTCCTATTCCCTGCTGCCCTCCCTTGATGAATTTATAGGCAGCCACAAGATCACCTCTCAGTCTTCTCTTGTGAACGGTGAAGAGATCTAGGTCCCTCAGTCTCTCCTTGTAGGGCCTTGCCTGCAGGTCTCTGACCGAATGCGTGGCTCTCCTCTGAACCCTCTCAAGATTCTCCACATCCCTCTTGAAGGGCAGCACCCAGAACTGGATGGAGTACTCCAACTGTGGCCTGACCAGTGCTGCTTAGGGGGGAAGCATCACCTCCCTAGATCTGTTCGTCATGCATCTGCTAATGTATGATGAAGTGCAGTTAGCCTTGTTGATCACTTTGTCACATTGACGACTCATGTTCATCTTGGACTCATGTCCAAGATCCCTTCCTGCTGCTGTGCTGCTGAGAAGGTCATCCCCCAGCCTGTAAGTGTGTTGGTGTTTTTTTTTTTTCCCCAGGTGCAGCATTTTGCACTTGTCTTTGTTGAACTGCATCCTATTTCATTCTGTCCATTTTTCTAACCTGTCCAGATCTGCCTGGATCCATCCCCTACCTTCTGGTGTGTTAACTTTGTCCCATAATTTGGTATCATCTGCGAACTTGGATAGGGTGCTCTCCACGCCCTTGTCCAAGACACTGATGAAGACACTGAATAGCACCAGTCTAAGGACCGAGCCTTGTGGGATTCCACTGCCCACATCTTTCCAGTTCAATATCGATCCATCCACCACCACTCTCTGGGTGCGACCCCTAAGCCAATTTACCACCCACCTGACTGTGTAATCATCTACATCACAGCCTGTCAGTTTCATTTTGAGAACAGAATGAGATACTGTATCAAAGGCCTTCTTAAAGTCTAGGTAGATGACATCTACCTCAGCTCCTGTGTCTGAAGAACTCATGGTGCCCTCTTCCTCCTATCAGTCCCTGCTCTTGTTTCCTGAGAAGGAAAAAGTCTCCATCACTTATGGACATGCCTAGTCTGGCTTTGACAATCACCTTTTGTGTCAGCTCCTGTAGAATCCAGTTCTTCAGGGCTTCATTAATTTTCCAGGATAGAATGACAGTGGGGGGTTTGTTGCCTATAAATGCTTGGATACAGAGCTCTGTGAATTAAGGATTTTTCCATTCAGTAAGTAAAGGAAAACATCACCATCATCAACAATAAATAAAATTGGTTCGGGTCCATCAGAAACATTTTGCTTAACAGAAATAGAGTTTTTAGGTAATTTAACATTTTTCCCCCATTCCTTTAATAAATATAGACCAAATTCTAAAGACTAAAATGACATCATTTTGAAATGAGAAGTCAAAACCTATCTCTTCAGGAACACTGAAACAAAATATTTAATCTCTTTTTAAAATAAAATTTCCCCCATTTTTGGTCAGAACTTTTTACTGAGTTTGGCTTGAACTTTTCAATAGTTTCAGCCCTTGTGAAACTGCATTTTTCACAATTCTTTCAATTTTAATATTTGCCTTCTACAATTTCTCTCATATCAACTCATTACAGACCATGTAATCAAACTCAATATTCAGCCCTTCAAAGGAACTTTAATTTTGTCCGCACAATGATTCTTTACACATGACCTTAATTATTCACAGGTCTTAGTTATTCACAGTTATTTCACTGCCAATATCCCATTCACTGGTAACTTCTCTGTATGTGCCCTCTTTTGGTTATCATTTCTCCCTCCCAGAAGTGAGATGGAATATTTATGGGGACCATTTGGCTTGGACTGCTGTATTGACTTGAGCAGCAACAGGTGTCTTCTCTGATCCTTTCCAATTCTTTTCTTCCCATGTGGGATTACAGACCAGTGAAGAACCCTGTTGCAATACTGTTTTGTTTCCTGACACACTGCATTACTGCTCTCTACAAAGCGGAGTTTAAACCATGTGTTCCCCTTCTCTCACCAGTGGTACAGAAGGAAATGACAATGTACTCTGAGCTGATGTTTCAGAAACCATCTGAGCAGAAGAGAAGCACAAGGCCTCAGCGAGCAGAAGGCAGAGGGGCTGATGGCAAACTAAGCCCATTGAGGAGAAATAAAGGTAACCTTGTCCTGGTTTCAGAGCAGTCCTGAGACATCTCATCTTTCTGTTATCACCATCAGAATAAAAAGCATGTGCATGGGTTCTTCATTTTGTTCTAAATCTACCTGCCAGATGATACATAACTCATGGGACTTCTCATCTGAGTCATTCACTAGCACAGACCAGCCCTGCAGCTTGTAACCAGCTTTTTAGTGCTTCTACAATGCAAGTACTCTGCTCCTGGCCATGCTGTTCCTTTTCTGTCCATGAAACCTCTTCTAAGCATAGTCTTTTTTTCTTTAGGGTGGTCAGGTTTTTTCCACCAGGAATGAGCAAAAGATTCTTACTTGTATTTTTTAGTAACATTTGGGATTCTCGGATAATAATCTGATTGCAGCAGCTGGGAGTTAAAAAAACCCAAATAATTAATTAAAAACTTGTTTCAGTGCTTCCCCACCCTCCAAGCGAGACAGTTTCCCCCTAATATCCAACCTAAATCTCTGTTGCTTCAACTTGAGTCCACATGTTAGTCCACGGCCTCAAAAATGGCTGGAAAATCACATTGCAGCCCACAATGGGTCACGTGAAGATATTTTGGCCACTTGCATTCTCCCACTTACCTGCTGCTTGGTTACCTCCCACTGCTTGGACAGTGCTGTTCTGTACTCTTCTGTATCTATGATACCATCTGTACTCCACCAACTTTGGCAAAGAAGCTAAGAGAAATAATCCATCTGTGCCAACTAATGCTGTGATCCATTTTTAATTATTGGGGCTGTTAGCTCCTTGAACACAGTGAATAGTTGAAACAATGGAAAGAATTGTTCTGGGTGTGATATCTAGTGCTTGAATGGTAGGGATATGTAGGGTTTTTTTCCCCTACGGCCATTTAGTTAGATTTTCCACCAATATATAAGTGCATCAATTTTGTTAGTTTCAAGACACTTTTATCAAGACAGCACATTTAGAGTGACATGCTATTCTTTACTGGTCATCTAAGTGGCCATATTTTGGTTTTCTAAAGGTATTTTTATTGCTTACCTATCCAGGGGAAGTTTCTTGCTGCATTTGTACCCCTGTGTGCATGAATGACTATGTAGCTGCACCAACTGAGTAGTGTCATAGCCAGTATACATGTCCCTTGTGGACATGGAGCAGACTTAGATGCCTGAAAATGGAATTGTGCAGAACCTGTGACTATGGACCTTAGCCTCAGGAGCAGAAACAGTCCTGTGTGTGTACTTTCCATAGCTCAGTGGCTATGATCTCACCTGCAATGTGGGAGGTCCCGTTTCACCCCAAGGAAGTGTGATCCTATTTTCCTTCCTAGCACAGCATCCTTGGGATGCTGGGGGGTTTGAACTAGTGCCTCTTCTTCTTCGTGGCACAGCACTCTAACCACCACAGTACAGGTCAGCCATCACTCACAACCTTCTCCACTCCTCTTTTTGTAGCTAAGCCACTAAGGTAGTCTTTGGAAAAAATGAATGGAGGGCAGCGTAGGAGTGGGGGACTTCTGCCCCACTGGGAAGAAGGGCCCTGGCTAAAATCCAGGGCCTTCTTCCTTCTAGGCCTGAGGCCACCTGACTGACCCATGTAGCCTCTAGCTTGCACCTTTCCTTCTGGCTCTACATCTCTCTCAGAGACCTCAGTCTCATGGCTGCCCAGGGACCAGCTTCCAAAGAAGCATCTGCAAAAGTACTGGGTGTTGGCTGATCTGGTGTGGTTGTTAGAATGATGTGAAGTCAGAGAAATCCAGAGACAAACTCCTTTTGGGTGAGGGATGCCTAGAATCCAGGGCCTTTGGTCTTCTAGGTGAGTGCACTAGTCACTTAGGGCATGTGTAGATGAAACAAGGCCCTAAATTGAAGTGGTGGGTTTTTAAAAACACTGCTTCAATTTAGGGTCCTTTAAACCCCCATGTTGTGCACACACCTGTGCACTTACCTGCCTCTCTGGTGGTGGGGAGGGGAGGGCGAGCTCCCGGCTGGCAGAGTGGAGCACAGTGGTCCCTGACTGGTGCTTCCCTCTGCAGCAGCAGCAGCCCCCACCGCCCCCAAGCAGCACCCACCTGCAGGAACCCAGCTCAGGTGGTCCTGGGGGGGCACCACAGCGGAGGGAAGCACCAGGCCTCTGTATAGCTCAGGCAGCCAGGCAGGCTCCGGAGGGAGCAGAGGGGAGATCTTGGGTGGAGCCTGCTTTCCTGGGCTGCTGCCAGGCTGCCTGCAGGCTTCCTGCAGAGCCACAAAGCTGCACGCAGCCCGGTGCTTCGCTCTGCGGCTGTAGGGGCAGTAAATTAAAACTCCTCAGAGTTTTAGTTTGCTGCGCCAAGTCATTTAAGGTGCATTACACCACCGAATTTCCTACAGTGGCTGGAATTAATGTGCAATATGCCGCTGAGGTATGCAAACACCAACACCATTAAAGCAGTGCAAAAGCATTTAGCCGGCTTTAAGGTGTCATGCACACATTCCCCTCTTTTCGTCTACACTTGGCCTTAGCTACAGGGGGGAAAAATATGGAGGTCTCTTTCTCTCCCTCCCCATGTACAGGGCTATGCATCCAGGAATAGAATTCCTTTGGAGGTGTAAATACCAGAAATGCTCCATAGATAACTAAGCTACAGCCACTTTGGTGACCAGAAAACAATAGAATGCCACCCTTAACTGTGATATGTCCAGTGCTGCCACTGGCCATTATCTTCGCCAGAGCATAACAAGTCAGCTGGCAACCTGGGCAGCTGTGGCAACTTTCAGCTGCCACTGACCCAATCATGAGGCTATTTTTTTCACCTTCCCTCCAACTTGGGCCAGGGGCTGCTGCCCCACTTGCCCCACCTTGGTTATGTTACCAGTCTTCACTGATTCCTAACTTCTCCTGCTACTCCACTTATTTACGCCTTCCCCTCCTCCATCCCATACAGCTATTTCAAGGAGACATTTTTAAAGTTGCCCACATGAGCTTTTTTCACAAGCTTATTTGATTTGTGACATAATGCTTTCTGTAGTTTTGCAGGTTGGCAATATATTCATGGGACATTATTTGCATTTCTTTGTCAGATCCTTCAGTTTCATCTCTTCAATGGCGACTCACTGCAGTTATTTTTGGGATCCTCTGCCTCATTTTACTGGTAGCAACTGGAGTTTTGGGTATCATAGGTAAGTTTAGGAGAGACAAGAGTGTTTTCTGTTGGTTCAAGGTGGAGACTGAAAAGCTGTATTACTTTCAGGATATCATTAAGATATTAGGTTTCTCTGTGGGCTGTATGCAGTTCAAAGCAGGGTGTGGGACCTGATAAATGAGAAAAACAAGCCTCCACATAACTCATGTTTGTCTATTTACATGTCTTTGTAGTGGCTTTCTTTAGTAAGCACCTTCTTGTTCAAGACAAATTGTGACTCCATGACACAGACTGGGAACCAGAAACAATCAAGATTTTGGGTACTATGTAACCCAGATCCCTAGACCTCCAAGTCCTCCCTTTGATCTGGGGGAATGAGAATTGTAAAGGAAAATATTGGATTTTCAGTGCAAAAATGGAATTCAAACTTAGCTGAAGCAAAATGACCAGCTGTAATAGAGGACCCAGGCTTGGGGAATAAGAGAAAGGGAGAAGAGGGAACTGTGGGCACCTATAAGGCATGGGCATGACTATGGGGGTGGCTGGAAGTCACAAATTTAGCCCTTAAGGCATGTAGGGCTGAAGAATGAATACTGAGACAGAGAAAGAAAGAGAGCAACTAGGTTCACCAATATCAGAGGGCAGCCTCTTCCTACTTTAACAACAAGGTGGAATGGGCAAGAGGAAATTGGATGTGTCCCTGGAAGGCTGGAGCAGGCACACAACAGGATAGGGGTGGCCAAAAGGTGGCGTGATGGCAACCCCTGGAGCTTTGCCTGTGACACCAGTAAAGTGAAAAAGAGCCAAGGTTCTGGTCTCTACATAAGCAGTGCCATGCTAACATGGAGAGTATACAGATATCTCCTACATGGCCTGCTGGAACAATTTCTATCTAAATTGGGTAAGTTCAGTTTGGGGCCTGTTAACTGGGGTCATGTCCTGTGAGACATCTCTGTTCACAGACATCACTGACATTTGGGAGAACACGCCCCACGGTGATGAGTCTGACCTTGTTTTCTACCCTTAGCCAAGTGACTTCACTTCACTGTGCCTTTTTCTTTCTTTTTAACTTATCAAAAATATTTAATTTTGAATCAGTTTGACATTAACCTGCATAAGGCAGGTCAGAGGTTGGGGAGGGACACACGGTGCCTGAGTGGAGTTGTTCATTTGCCATCTTCATTCAAGAGTGCTGAATGAGCTGGCCGAAGTCATTGTGGAGTCCCTGGTGAAACTCTTCCACAACTTGTGGCCCTCTGGAGAAGTCCCTGAGGACTGGAAGAGGGCCAATGTTGTGCCCATTCACAAGAAGGGCAGGAGAGAGGACTCGGGTAACTATGGGCCAATCAGCCTAACTTCCATCCTAAGGAAAATCCTAGAACAGTTTATCAAGGAGTTTGTCTATGATAAGCTTGCAGAAGGTACAATTCTGAATGACTACCAGCATGGCTTCATTGTGGGCAGGTCTCGTCTTACCAACCTCATCTCCTTCTATAACCAGATGTGGCAGGGCACTGTGTGTGCCTGCCACTTTAAGGGCCTCAGCCAAGCAGCCAGCAAGTGCCTGATTGAGGCAGCCATTTTTGATTCAGGGCTGCCCAAATAAACAGGGCATTTTGCTGCTGGCTGGAGAGGCAGCAACATTGCTTGGCTGTGAAGCTCCATAGCAACCTGGAGGTAAGGGAGGAGCTGTAGGGGATGGTTAGGAGGCTCCTGGTCCTGGGCATGACCTGAAGCTGCACCCTGCTGGGAGTGGGTGGCCTGGTGGGGCTCTCAGTGGTGTGGGAGCCCCCAGGAAATGCCAGGCCAGTTACCACCCCAGTGAAAGGCGGGTCGGGGTGCCTTAACCCCAGCCCCCACAACCAGGTGGGTTAACCCCGAGTAGGGGCCAGAAGGTAGACCCCAGGAAATAGAGTGGGGCTAGAGGCTTAGAGGCCTGATTGTAGAGTACCCTTGACTGGCCTGGGCTGGGGCCAGGGGCCCACAGCGAGGGATGTCCAGAGCTAGGAGGGCCTGGGGTTTCCGACCAGCCTTGGAAGTGAGGCTAGGGCTTGTATGGCCAAAGGTCCTGGAGGGAGACACTTCTGAGAGGGGAACTAGTTCAGGGAGCTAAGCAGCCCTGAATGAGGGTGGGGTAGGCTGCCTGAGTGGAGGGATCCAATTGGGGTCTGAACTGGATGATTCTGGGGACCAGTGTGGGGCCAGTGAGAGTAACATCAGTGGATGCCATCTGCGAGGCATGGGCTGCCGTGTAGGGGAGGTACGGAGCCGCAGATAGTGCCCCCCAGCATCAGGGCAAGAAATGGCCAGCCTCCCGCTTAATTAACAACTATTAATTAATTAACATCAAGGCATGGCAGGCGAGAAGGTGGGCAGTTGGCCCAGGAACAGGTGAGTGGGCTGCAGGGAAATTGGCCCAGAAAAGGCCCTCTGTTACACCAGGTAACTTGCCACCTGGACATGAGAAAGTAGGTTAACATTGTATACCTTGACTTCCAAAATGCCTTTGATCTAGTATCCCACAATGTCCTCGAGAGAAAATTGAGAAGTGTGGGCTAAACTCCAAGACAACCAGGTGGGTGAGAAACTGGCTTCAGCATAGGACCCAGAGCGGTGTAGTGAATGGATCTTTGTCATCCTAGTGAGAAGTGGGTGGCAGTGTCCCGCAGGGGTCAGTGCTCGGTCCAGTACTTTTCAACATCTTTGTTAACAATTTGGATGTGGGGGTGAAGAGCTCATTGGTCAAGTTCACAGACAACATCAAGTTATGGGGGAGCATGGTCATGCTTGGAGATAGGCTACAGATACAGGAAGACCTAGACAGGTTGGCAAGTTGGGCAGATCCGAACCTGATGAAGGTCAACATTGAGAAATGTAAAGTGCTCCATCTGGGGACGAGCAACCCCCAATACACCAACAGGCTTGACAGCACCAAACTGACTAGCACCACAAATGAAAGGGACCTGGGGATAATAATAGACCACAGTATGAATGTGAGCTGGCAGTGATGCTGTAGCCAGTAGGGTACATAATACACTGGCAGGCATTGATGCATCTCCAGCAAAACCAAGGAGGTGATTCTTCCACTTTACTCAGCATTGGTGAGACTGCATTTGGAGTACTGCATCCAGTTCTGGGCACCACACTTTGACAAGGACTTGGACAAACTTGAGAGAGGGAGGGAGTGGGGAGGGAGGATGCCAAAATACAACTTCTTTCAGAGTGCAATTTTCCTTAAGGGTGGGTGTACCTGGAACCATTTTTCTTGCTGTGCAATTCAGCATTTTCCATCACAACTTGGGAAGGGATTTTGTGGTGGCAGCTGCAGTAGGGGGAGGGCACTAGAGGGTTCATACGTCCAGAACTCGCTGTGTTAACCCTGGAGCTGCTGGCCTTGCCAACATCTCCTCTTCAGCAGTGACTATCTCCTCTTCCCTGTAGCTGGCCAGGGGCACAAACTTCACCAATTATTCCTGTGAGTTTAAGGCCAAACTGACTTGACAGATACCAATCCAGTTCAGTTAAACAAACCAAAATGTTATGATCTTCCTGTGCAAAAACTTGAAACTGAAATTTCCTCACAGAAGATGCTAGCTTTGCAGAAACTGCATTTGCTGTTAAGAAATAATTTTGGCACAAAATCCCTGGCTGGGTCTAGTGGTCACTCTTCCCATTACACTACCTGGGAACAAGCTTTGTTGCTGTTGCAGCCTGCTCTGAGTCATGCTGGACAGAAGTAGTGACACTGTGATCTGAAAGCTTTCACATAACAGTTACATTGTGGTTTCCAGTACTCCCTCCACAGTTACTTCAGCTTTTTAGCAGATGTTGTGCAATGAATGTGGTCTTCTGTAGGCCCGACTACTTTGGATTTGTGCTACTAAAGCTGGGCAGGGACCTCATTTCACTTCTGCAAAGAAAAAAATAATTGAGTTTGGAAAATGTTTTAATTCCTAATCAGGGCAAAAAGTCAAAACCTAGATACTTTTCTGGAGAAATGAAATTCCTCCATGGCTTGTTGCTTAGAAGCCAGAGCAACTACAGCTTTGTGGCAGCCCCCAAGGCAATCCTGGAAGCCCGTGCAGCTGTAGCTCTAATACCTTAAAGGAGAAAACATCTAAGGAGTCAGGAAGTCTGGGCTACCTGTTAGACCTTCATATGGAAAGCTGGGGAGGTAGGGGGAAAGGTGAGCTGTTGGCAAATCATTTAGAAGGGCTCAATCTGTAAAAATCATTGCATTCTTGGTGGAAAATGGCTCCATCAAATCATACTAGTGGAGCTAGGGCTTGTGTGTCGCCATGATACAGAAAACATTATGGCTACCAAATTCTGCTTAGCCTGTATCACAACAGACACTATTGAGCTGTTCTGATGTTTCAGTCATGGAGCTGAGCCAAGAGAAGAAAGACCCCACCCAGTGTCTGAAGTCCTGCCCAGACCCAAACAGAAGCGTTCCAGGATTGCCACTGGATCAACCTCCTGATAAAGGTAAACTGTGGGAAGGGAGAGGCCCAAAAGTTCATGTGGGGCTGCCCTGGCCCTGCAAAGTGCCATTTCCCTTCCTAAAAATGTGTGGGCAAGGGGTATGGGATCCCCATGGAGTTGCTGCCAAAAGGTCCAAAAAATGCTCTGAAAAGGCATAAATGAATGATTGCACTCTCCTGGTCTGATCCTTCATTTCAAGATTAAAGATGACTAGCCAAAAAGGAGAAAAATAGTCCAAATCTGGAAAGGTTTCAGATTACACAAATGAAATGTTCAATTGATGAAAACACAGAATAAACTGGGTTTTTTATTTTAACAAGGTTTTTAGGATTTTGCCTTTTGTCTGAATTTAGGACAGGAAAATGTTTTGACTTGCAAGAACCTTTGAGGAGAGGAAAAACATTTTCCCTAGTGATCATGACCTGTGTCCCTCTTTGGGACTGGTGCATCTCAATCAGGGTTTGGTGCTCTTATTTCTTACCCACCTTCCCTACTAGAGATGAGCTTTCCCTCCCTAGCTCCATCTGGGCTCAAGGGATTGGTCTGGCCTCAGCCAGGATGGTGGTGGCTTTTTGGCTAGTTTGTCTTGTCCCACAGAGAGCCAGGGAAGCCAGCTCCTGCTGTTCTCTGCATTGCAGCAGCTGCTGCTCCTGGAAGTGAAAGGACCATCCCCATTTTGATATATGGGGCAGCACCTCCCCTCACCATAGGGCCCATGAAACACAAGGCGTGTCACTGGAGGAACATGGTGGGTGTGAAATTCCCTCATTCTTGATGGCAATGTCCCCAAGGAGAGAGGTGGCCTGATGCAGTGTATGTTTTTCCAGAGCGGTATCTGGTGCGGTGGAGTCACACAGAGAAAAGATCCTACCTCTTTTCCTCTGAAAACAGACCTTGGGCACAGTGTAATTCCTTCTGCAGTTCTCACTCTGCCAGCCTACTCAAGATTGACAGCCAAGACGAGCTGGTGAGCCCATGTTACTTTTGACATAATATCCAGCAAGTGAATAGGGTCAGCTGGGAATCAGGTCCTGGGGCTGGGTTTCTGCAGCCAAGTGCTGACCAGGTAATGCAAGGAGTGGGCTTCTGAGTACTGGGGGGCATGAGTGGGTGTTTTGCACAGGTATAAGCTTAATTGTATATCTGCATTTTGTGTTTCTCTTTAGCTGTGCATGTGTGACAGGTACTACAGTGTTACCTGCAGGGTGTTTGAGATCACACATGGCTGTACTGGCACAGGACCTTAGGCAGGTACAGGGTACCAGGGCTGTCTGCAGAGATAATCTCTACACAGATGTCTATGGTGATGCTGCATAGGGAACTCCTGGCACTCTGCAGGTGTGGTCATGCACCTGAGAGATCTCGCTTTCTCTCCCATTTAATCAGGCTTTCACCAAGAAGGAGTCATTTGAGTATTCTGAAGAACGTGGAAGTGCTACGTACTACTACCCATTCTGGACTGGATTGTCGTACAACTCTGAAACAAAGACATGGGTCTGGGCGGATGGCACAGCTCTCTCCCCTGGCCTGTAAGTCTGTCTCAACTAGGGTGTCCATAACTCTGCACCAAAATGCAGCACAAGTCGCTGAGTGAGTTTCATCATGGGACTGAGGGTCTCAGACAGGTCCGTTAAACACAGTTGTGAACTTTGTAATAGACTCAGTGAGTGCCAGGCCCCAGCAGGAAGCACACGTCTGAACTGGCCCCAGGTGTTTGAAAGGCTGTAGTTGTGTGCTGGATCTCTTGTAAAACAAATTTGGCCTGAGGGCTCAAGGATGGTGGTGAAGAAAGGCAGTGGCACTCTCCTCTGTCTTGTGGACTACATCCAGGCACACTGACCAGCTGGTTGGCTGAGGACAGCATGTGTGGACAAGGCACGTGTCCATTAGCTTGTGAGGGACCTTCTCGTGAGCTCACCTTATACAGCATGAGGGCCCCATCCCACCAGAACATCATAGGAAGTGCCACACTGGGTCAGAGCAATGGTGCATCTAGCTCAGTATCCTTGTCTCTGAGAGTGGTAGACGTGGATGCTAGACAGGGAGAGCACTGAACCAGATATCTCTGGAGGGGTTTATCTTCTATCCAATATCCTCCCTGCCATCCACCATTCCTGATGTTGGACATGCCAGAGGAAACATCTCCAGAGATGCCAGAGGGAATATCATGAAACATCATTAGCTGTACCCTGGCTACGTGTGTTAGGCTCATAAGGAGCAGAGTTTATGCCCTGGGCAAACTCTGTGGGAGAGTGGTGGTGGAGGTGTACAGGAGCCTTACCCACAATATTAACTCAAAAACAGTCCCCAGCTGCAGTGGTTGTGGCTGCTGCTGGCACTGCAGTATGGTCTGCCTGCCTCAATTGTTCCTCTTACAGCAAAACTGAGGTGTCCATGTCTAACTGCTGTTGCTGCAAGAGCAACATCATGGGGCTGCTCTTGCGGCCAGGGCATGGCCTCCAGTGGGGAAGAGGGTGATATTGACTCCCCGCTGAGGTGTCTTCCAGGGCTGGTGCCCTGTTCACCCACCCTGAGTAACACATCTCAGTAGCATGGGTTATACAACATCTTCAGCAGTATCTGTGTGAAGCCTAGTGACTGACTAGGCTTACGAGTCCAACAGCACAGTTCATATTAAGGGCCATTCCCATGTTTCTTGTAGATTGACTCACCACAAACAATAGCAGCCATTTGAGATCGCTCAAAGGTTGGCAGCGTTAGATCCATGGGGCCCCTGGGGTCAGTGAGAGGAGAGGTGTCTGGTGCATTATGAGTGCAGTATACACAGGAGAGTCACGTGATACAGGAATTTATCTCATGGATAGTGTCTGCGCTTGTGCAGTCTGTGGATGGTATGTGGGAGCCTGGGGCCTGGAGACACCTCTGGGAAGAGGATTTAGTTGTAGGAAAAGGAGGACAAATACCTCCATTCTGTGCGTTTGATTCCAGGAGGAGTTTCTGGAGCATCAACAGTTTGCTTTAGTGAAGTTTGGTCCAGACGTGGTCCAGTGACCACTCCTGCTTGTTGAAGCTCAGTCCAGTGTCAGTATAACCAGGGGAGAGGACTCCTGGTCCTGTGTCATGGTGTGCTGAGCTCAGGGACCTGAACTGTAAACTGTGATTTTTCATTCCAGGATTAATCCCTTGGTCCCCAGTCATGGAAATGATGCAGGTGGCACTTGCGTGTATGTCCAAAGTGCGGCGTTTAAGCCAGACACGTGTGAACAAACTCGATTTTGCATTTGTGTGAAGATGAAAGAAGCAGGAACAAACTAAGTGCATTGACCCAGAGACAGGTGAGGGAATGGGAGCTGATGGGGGAGATGGCTGTAGCAGAATGGGGAGTGTGTGGCTGTGGAAATGAAATGGCCCCACCAGAAAACAACCTGGGTTCTTGTGCTGCCATTTGCAGGGGCAACAGTTGAGAGCTGGAGTCCATCATGGGTCTTGAGACTAACAGCCTGGGACCTCTGGGATGTTGCAGAGACACAGGCAAACCTCAACTCTTTCATTTCATGCATGTGTAATTTGACACAATCTCTGTCCCCAGCAGCCCACCTGCAACTGTTGGAGCCAGCAGAGATGGGGTACTTGTTCTTCTGTCACATCTTATTTTCTAGGCTGTGTGATGGGCTTGTGGTTTGTTGGCAACCACATGAGCAGAAGCCAGTGGTCTGTATGTATGGCTGTATCACAGGCCCAAGGAAGAAATCTGTAATCCTCAGTGTCTGCTCTGCCCAACACAGATGTCTCCCATTTTATACAGGGAACAATCTGGTCTTGCCGAACTGCAGAAGCTGTCAGGCCTGGGCTTTCCAGAGGTGCCTTCGGGATACTCCATATCATCTATCTGCTACAGGAATTTGCTTCTGAAAATAAACATCTCCCCCACCCCCTCATTTCTCTACATGGCTAATGGGGTGTGCGTGTCTTGGCCGGTCTGATGGGAGAAGAAGTGGTCCATGCTCCAAAGGGACCTCTTGGGTGTTCTCTGGCCAGGAGTGCCATTGGAAAGGGGACTGGGGCACTTGCTGATAGTGACTGCCTGTAGCCTGTGTCATCCTTGTGTCCCCATTGGGCCTAGGGAATGGCACGTCACTGAAATAACAACAGTGACCAGATCTTCTGGGCGGGGGGCACCTCTGATCCCATGTACTGTGCATTGTGGCAGAGGGAGTTCCTGATGAGCCCTGCACGTGGGGCTACAGGTAACAGAGTCTATCCCTGCTCTCAGTGCCATAGAGAGGGGGGTAAGTGGGGTGACCACCTTGGGTGCCGAAACAAAATGGTGCGAACAGGCACAGCTCAGCTGGAGTGGGGCACAGGATAGAGCTATGAGCGGCTCGTTTCAGGGGGCGTGGGGATGGGGGAAGGGCAGCTCCCACTCCTGCGCACGCTCCAGGGCAAGCCTGGATGGGGTGTGTGCCGCTTGGATCTGTGCCCGGGACGAGGGTGGGCTGCCGCTGTGGGCTTTGTCTCAGGTGCCAAACTTCATTGCTATGACACTGCCTGCTCTGATATGTTGGATGCCAGTCACACACTGTCCCTCCCGCAGCATCCAAGGGGAGTTCCTGGGACACTGCTGGTGACACTGTGCTGAGCTGGAGGAGAGACTCTAAAAAACATCAAGTCAAAGACCTGGGCCCAGTGACACTAATAGGGATGGTTACATTTAGGCTCCAGACATGAATTCAGGCCTCTTAAGCCTCGGGGACCTTTGAAAGGAGCCAGCAGCTGGGTGCCCTGTCAATCCTACCTGGCACTGCAGGAGTCTGAGTCCTTTTGCCAGTGGTTCCCTGTTATCCAGGAACCTTGTGGAGATTCAGGGCATGGGTTTTCAGGTCAGCCCAAGGGAATGAGGACCCCATATGTCACTGAAAGGTCATGAAACAAAAAGTCTGTTCCAGTCAATAACAGATCCTGCTCAAGGGGTCGGACGTGCTGGTCGGGTCATTTCATAAACAGAGCTTGACTCTTAGGAGCATCTGTGTCGTACATGGTAGTGTCCAGAATCTGCACCATTGTCACCACCCCCCTGGTCTGGGCAGCAGCTCCCCAGGCCCACCCCTTTGCAGTCACTCACCCAGTACAGGTCCCTTCTCTGTGCACGCTGTGTTCAGGAGCATCACATCTCAGAGCAACCTTCCTGCTGTAAGGGGTGTCTGGGGCACAGGCAGTCAGTTTGAGAGGATGGTGCTTGGTCAGGGATTTAGAGGAGTAGAAGCCAAGTTCAAGGCCAGGCATCAGTCCTAGTTCAGGATAGGAAGCTGGGGAGAGAAATGAGGTCATGGTCAAGGCAAGAAATGTCCATGAAAGAACAGGAGCAGTTGGGACCAGGAGAAACAGGTACTGGCAGTGTGGTCCGTGCTTGAGATTCAGAGCGTGGTGACAATTTTAGACGTCCCAAAGTATCCAGGGACCCAACAAGGTGGTCTGTTTCCCAGACAGCTCTCTGGCTGGGGATGGGGTATGAGAATACTGGATAAGTGTCTGTACTTTCAGCACACCCCAGCCCAGCCCTCCAGAGTATGAGTCACATGTTCCCCTCCTCCCCCATAAGGTATTTTTCACCCACTGAGCATCCAGGTATGCTCTAGGCCCCATTGGCATGGGGAAGCAGGGGCCCAGGTACTACCAATGTCTCCTTTGTCCAGGGCCGGGGGATCCTACTGAGAGTTTGAGTAGCAAGCTGTGGCTCGGACAAGCCAAAGGACCTTAGGAGGGGCTGTACCAACATAGAGCAGGGCCCAGGGAGAGATCCCATTGAATGGAGCACACCACCCCAGAGAGGCTGCATCCCTGGGACTGAAACCATAGTCGAATGCAAAGGAGTCAGTGAATGTGCCTCCAGCTTGTTATGCTTGGATCATTGGGCTTAGAGGGTAGTAATCAATGGGTCAATGTCTAGTTGGCAGCCAGTCTCAAGTGGAGTGCCCCAGGGGGTTTGTTCAATACCTTCACTAGTGACCTGGAAGAGTGCATCCTGAGCAAGTTTGCAGATGACACCAAGTTGGGGAGAGCAGTAGATACACTGGAGGGTAGAGCTAGGATTCAGAGAGACCTAGACAAATTGGAGGACTGGACCAAAGACCAAAAGAAATCTCATGAGTGTCAGTAAGGGCAAGTCCTGCACTTAGGACAGAACAGTCCTGTGCACCAGTAAAGGCTAAGCAGCAACTCAGCAGAAAAAGACCTGGGGGTTACAGTGGACAATAAGCTAAATATGAGCCAAAGGTGTGCCGTTGTTGATAGGAATGTTGCCAGCAGGGCCAGATGTGGCCTCACCAGTGCTGTATCCAGTTTTGGGCCCCCCACTACAGAAAGGATATGACAGTCCAGCAGAGGGCAACTAAAATGATAACGGGGCTGGGGCACATGACTTCTGAGGAGAGACTGAGGGAACTGGGCTTATTTAATGTAGAGAAGAGAAATCTGAGGTTGGATTTAATAGCAGCCTTCAACTACTGGAAGGGAAGATTGAAAGAGGATGGAGCTAGACTGTTCTTAGTGGTTTAAGGTGACATCAGCTCATGGCCACTGTGACATCAGGGCCTTCAACATCCAATCAATGCCACCTTAGTTCTCAATTTTTTTCTGGACCACCAAAAAACAGAGCATTTCTGATGTTTCAAAGAATGCAGGAAAACCACAACAGAACATTCTTGATACCATGGACTTCTTTTTGAAATCTTTGGGCCTGTCCACACATGCAGGCAGCAGTATAAGTAGCAGTGGCACAAATTTGTGTTGGATATTTGTGCCTCAGCATATGTGCTTAAACATGTACTTTTTTTGTGAGGCAAGATTGTGCCACTTGGGGCAAACAGACCCTGCCCTGCTCCTCCCAGATCTTCAGCCAGGGGTAGCTAGAGGCTGGGGCCAGCTCCTGTGCTGGCCCCAGCAGTATAAAAAGTTGCCCTGGTGAGCAGCTCAGGGCTACTCACTTTCAGGAGCTTCTGGGGAGGAGCCTCTGGAAGGAAACTGGCCATGCCCCTTCCTGCCCCAGCCTACTACTACTGCTGCTAGCTTGGCCTCAGGAGTTTCTGGGGAGAAGATGACCATGATCCTTCCTGCCTCTGGCTACTGCTGCTGGTGACTTGCTCTTAAGAGCTTTTGGAGGGAAGTTGGCTGCACCCCTTCCTGTCTTGGGCTGCTGTGGGGGGTGGGCTTTGCTGTATGCTGCTGGCTTTCCTCAGGGAGGAGCCCACTACACTGCACTTCACCCCAGCACTGCACCCCAGCTTGTGCAATCCTGTTCTGGCCTGTTGCCCAGCCCACCGCCAAGCCGTTCCAGGAGGGAACCTGCGCTGTGGGCCCTTCCTCCACCATCACTGCTGACATCTAAGGGTTCCTTGCCTGCCCCACCTGCCTGTGCAGGCCACCCCTCCCCCCCCTCCCTGGCCTTCACCTTCTCTTTCACCTTTACTTGAAGCATGCCTTGACTGGATGACCTGGACGGCTGCTACCACCACTGCTGCTGCTGCTGCTGCTGCTGACTGTCTGTACTGCTGCTGCTCCCTCTCAGGAGAGGTGGGGATTCTCTGCTGCACCACCTTGCACCACCCTACACTGCACCTGCACTGCATGACTTCCCTAATTGCTTACCTGCTCCAGCACTCCCCCACAGTTGCCTCACTGCATGTGATCCTGTGCTTTGTTTTTCCTGCTTGCTGCCCTGCTGCTGAGTGCCTGGCTGGAGACCTGAGGGGCTCCTGGACTGAGCTTCAACAGACAAAGCCCCTTCACTACTCCAGCCATCTTTTTACACCTGCCTCAGCAGCCTGCCCTGTGTGGTATGCCCTTATGTGGTAAGTCCTGCGGTTTACTCCCCCTGCCCTCGTGTTTGTTGTGTGGCTGAGTAAGTCAGCTATAATCTCCCCAGCCCTTGTGTGTGTGTGTCCCACACCTTCCCCAGGCATAGCACACCAGGTTTCCTGTGAGGCTGTAGCTCAGTGAGCTTCAGCCCCCTTTCCCTTTCCCCCAACAGCCCTAGCCTGCCCCTATTGGATTAACTAGCCCTCCTGTATTTTTTGTTGTTTTCTTTATTGGTTTCCCACTCCCATATGTGAAGTAATGGCAGGGCAGGAGCCTTCTGGGGGGTAGATGCCCCCACAGAACTTCCTGTGGCCCACACTTTTGGGGCAGACTCCAGCCAGGCTCCTGAGGGTCTGCATGTCCCTATAACCCCCACTCTGGGGGCAGAGTCCAACTGATCCCCTCCAGAGGTAGACGTGTGTAGCCCCAGCTGTGGGGGCAAGCGGGACTCTAGTGGGGAGCCACCAGGACCAGGGGGCCTCCTCTGGGCAGGCTCCCCCTGGAGGGGTGCCAAAGCCCCCCCCCCATCATTGGGGACCCAAGGCAAGGGCTGTTGGAAGTTCTCCACTTCAGTCTCTTCTACAGCTGGAGGAGAAAAGGCAAGGGCCCTGCTCCCAAGCCCAGACCACAGCACCTGAGGGGACCAGCTGCACTAGCCAGCACACCCACTCAGTCTGTCCCTGGCCTTAGCCCTGGCCCCACCAACATGCCCTCCCCCCAGCGGGGGAACTGCAGCTATGAATTGGCAGCTGCAGCGTGACCCACAGCTGGAGGTCCTGGACCCTCCACCACTGGCCCTTGCAGCTTGGGTTGAGGGGCCCCATTTCCAGCATTCACCCACAAGCATGGGGTGAAGTGCCAACTACCCAAGTGGGAGAACTTGCACTTTGAGACCTGGGTGCAGGCCCTGGCTTGGGTGGAGGGGGCCCCCAAGTTCATGGCAGCCTTCTGCTTTCATGGCAAGGGTTTTTTTCCCTTGCCTCGGAGGCCACTGTACAAAAAGTGGTGGAGAGGGGGCTTATGGTAGAAGGCAAGTAAGTCCCCCTTGAGCCGCTAGAATAGCTGGGGACCAGGGTGGTCCTCAGCTATGTCCCACCCTATATCCCTAATTAGACCCTGCTCCCCCAGCTCCAAACCCTGTGGAGGGTTATCTCCCCAGTGGTGGCCCTCTCACTGGGGTGCCAAGACCTTGGCCTCTGCCATGTGTAGTCATTCCATTGCTAGGTCATGATCCAACTGGTGGTGGGAGTATGACTGGAAGCCAAGGGGTGTCTTCTGATTCCTTTTCAGGGGGCCCTGGTGAGGGTGTTTTATCTGCTGGGGGACCTGTGGTGCTTCTGGTGCCATGCCCTGGGGCACTTGCGTCATGAGTGCCCCATGGGCTGGGCAGAGAATGCATCTGCAGATCCCACTGGTGAGAGGGGTGCCCCTGCCACCAGTACCCCTCCCTCTCAGATCCCCCTGGTACCCCAGCCACAATTCCCAGCCCCTCTGTGAGCTCAGAGGAGCCTGCACCCAACCAAGTTTGGCAGAGTCCCAGGGAGGGGAGCAACAGCCAAGGAGAGAGAGGGAGTGGCCCCCCCCTACCCCCAGCCATGTCCTTGCTGTAACTGCCCCGCCCCCAAACCCTCACCTTCTCATAATGGAGCCTGTCCACCTGAAGACCACCCTGTTGCTGAGTGGGTGCAGGTCCTCTCTGGGTACAAAGCCAAGGGAAGGCCTGGGCACAGCTGGAGCCCTCTGAGGTGGAGGACCTCCCTGCCATCCCAAGACCACCACATGGGGGGGAAAGAGTGTCCCAGCTTCTGGGGGCCTCCTTCGCTGCGCCCGACATCCGCAGAGTCCCGGCAGAGTCCCAGGAAAGATAAAATGGGTGATCCCTGTGCAGGAGGCTTCAGGGCTGCTGGACAGTCCCAAGCAAGAGCCCATGGAGGAAGCCCCTCACTCAGCTGTCCAGGCCCTACCCCCCAAGACCATGGGGCACTGAGGCTGAGGCCAACCCAGTGGAAGGTCCTACAGTGGAGCCCTCCCCCTCTGATGATCTGGGGAAGGTGGGAGCCCTGGGGATCACCCTAGTGAGTCCTGAGGCGGAAGGTCCCCTCTCCCAGGATCCCGAGGTATGCACCAATGCCACCCCAGTGCCTAACAGGTCTCTTCCCCTGACGCCCAGAAAAACCTCACTACCAGCCTATGGTCCCACACCAGAGGGGGTCGAAGTGGGGTCCCCTGATCAACAGTCTGATTTTGTTGGGATCCCCGTGTAGAATCCCTGGGGCTGCAGCTCCACCCTGCCATCTTGTTAGGAGTCTTACCCCCACCCTTACCCCCACATCTGTACCGAGGGGCTGCAGAGCTCTCTCAATCCCAACCAGAGTCTGGGGTCTTAGTGGACTGGGGGGTTCAGATGGTGCCTAAGGAGCCCGCTGATCCCCAGGACCGGGTGGAGGATGCCTGAGAACCGGCAGGCTCTGTCGAGCCTGTGGACCTCTCGGTCCTGGCAGTCCCCAAGGGTAAGCTACTTGCATTTCTTGACCGTGAGTACACCTAATGGTCTGCTAACAAGATGCAGCTTGCCTTGGGCTGCTGGGGAGATTTTGACAGCATCCTCACCAGTGGAAGGGCACTGGTAGGGGAAGGCAAGGAGCCCAAGAGCTGCAGTGCCCGGATCTTTAGGCAGGCCTGCAGTTTCGTAGACATCCTCTATGCTTATGGGAGGGTGCTGCATGAGCTGGCGGGCACCACACCAGGCGTTAGGGCATGCGAGGCCCTTGCCAAAACGTCTACTCAACCCCACCAGGCATGAGATCATTTAAGATCATGATCCTCAATGTCCATAGGTGCAGGAAGGGTCTCTAGAGATGCTGGGTTCTCTCCTTCCTTCAGAAGGAGTGGTATCCTATGATATTCTTGTAAGAGACCCTGATGACTGTGGCCAATGAGGTTATCTGGCGGCTGAGGTGGGGAGGCAGGGTCTTCTTTAGTCACTTCATGGGCATCCCTTGCCGGGTGGCCACCCTGTTCTCCCTGGGCCTGCATCCTGAGGTTCTCCAGGACATTGAGGTGGTGCCGGGCTGCCTGTTGTACCTCCAGATCCAAGTGCAGGGGCTGGTCCTGAACCTTCTGAACATGTACACCTCTGAGAAGGACCCAGAGTTGGTGGATCTTTTCTGCCAGGCGGCCACTTATATCGGCACCTTCAACCTTCTTGAGTGCCTGGTCCTTAGCAGGGACTTCAATGTCATCCTGGACTTGCGAGACCAGTTAGGCAGGGAGAGGAACCGGGCCACTGTGGACGTCCTTGGGGAGATCCTGATGGAATACTCCCTGGTGGGTGCCTAGTGTGCCTGCTACCCTACCAGCCCCCCTGCCATCACCTACATGAGGATGGGGGAGGAGAAGGCATGCTTCTGGTTATATCAACTTTATATCTCTTTGCCACACATTGACCAGGCCCACTCCTCTGGGATCTGGCTGACCCCTTTCAGTGAACACTACCTTGTCTGGGCCCAGGCTATGCTGTGGCCTGGGCATCTGGGGTTGGTCTACTGGCACCTTAATGCCAGTCTGCTGGAGGACATGGGCTTCAGGGAGGCCTTCTGGGAGTTCTGGCTGGCCTGGCAGGAGCAACAGGTAGCTTTCTCCTTGGCTCGGAGATGGTGGGATGTGGGGAAAGTGTGCATCCAGCTCTTTTGCTTTTGCTACACTTGTGGGCACACCCAGCAGAGGGAGGCAGTCCAGGAGCAGCTCAAGTGGGAAATTCTGGAAGTGGGGAGGCACCTGGCCACTGATCCAACCAACTTGTCCCTCTTTGGAGAGTGTCAGGAAAGGTGTGAAGAGCTTCACGCTCTGGATGACTACCATGCCTGCGGTGCATTTGTCTGTTTGTTGCATCCAGCTCCTCTGGGAAATGGACCGAGGCTCCCACTTCCCGCCCAGGTGGAGGCCTGCCAGGCTTTGTACTGTGTAGCCTCCCCTGCCTGGGTCAACTGGGTCAAGAGCTTTGGCCTGACGGTGGGTGACAGGTGGAAGGTGAGTTCACTCTTCCCACCGTGCTCTATGGGATCCGCTGGAGCATGGGCTCTCTGCTTTACTTGGGTATCTACCTGTCCCCCCACGATCCCTTCCCTGCCAGGGAACTGGCACCAGCTGGAGGCAACTGTGGTGGGGCATCTCTGGGCATTGATGGAACTCTTGAGGTGTCTCTTCCTGTGGGGGAGAGTGCTGGTGTTGAACCAGCTGGTCCTGTCCATGCTCTGGCACTGCTTACAACCCTGCCTGTACCCCCTGCGGTCCTGGCCAGGCTCCAGAGATAGCTGGAGTTTTTCTGGCCAGGACAGCACTGGGTTGCTGCAGAGGTCCTAAGCCTCCTCTCTTGGAAGGGCTGCCAGAGCCTGGTTTGCCTGCGCAGCCCAGTCCTTCTGTTTCACCTTCAGGCCCTACAGCGACTGCTATAAGGTGTTGGTGGGCACATGGCAAAGTTCTTCCACCACTTTTGGGGGCTCTGATATGGCTGGCAGCTCCTCAGCCTGTGGGGCTTCTCCCTGCAGGACCTGCCAGAGTTCTACCAGGACCTCCTCCGGGCCTGGAGGCTGGTTTCTGCCCCCAGATCCTCTGCAACACTCATCCGGGGCGTCAACCTGCTTGTTGAGCCCCTCTTCTGGAACCTCCCAGTTGGAGGAACCGACAGCAGAGGCACCAGGTTGTGACAGAGGTTGATTCTGGGTGGTGTCACCCATATTGGAGACCTCCTGGACTATGACAGGTGGGTGTGGGCAGACCCCTTTGTGCTGGCCCAGCACATGGGTCTCCCTACGATGCGTGTAACCTGCCATCTAGTCCAGGAGGTGAAATCTGCCTTACCACCTGATGCCCTTGCCTTTGTCAACTAGGTCCTGCGTGATGGCTATCTCTGCGCCCCACCCCGTCCCCATGTCCTGCAACCTACCGGAGTTTGTTGTAGGGCCAGTGCCTTGCCTGGCCTCATGGTGCTCCCTGCTCCACTACCTGAGCCGGTTGGAGGACACCAAACTGGTTCACTTCTCCACCATCCATCACCACTACCTCTACATGCTCATGCGCCGCATGATCCACCATGACACCCTCGCATCCCGCCTAGACACCAAGTGGCAGGACCTGCTCAGTGACAGCATAGCTGGGGTGCCTCAGTGGCTGAGCCTGTACTCCATCCTCATCCCATGAGCCACCATGGACCTCAGCTGGTAGCTCCTCCATGGAGCCATCACCATGGGCATGTATGTGGTGAGCTTTACTGACAACCCAGCCTCCTGCCTCTTCTGTGGGCAGAGGGAGACACTGGTGCATGTGATGCTTAAGTGAGCCAGGATGCAGCCCCTCTTTCTCCACCTCCAGAACCTTCTCCTGAGGTTCTGGATGAACTTTACCCCCCAACTTTTAATTTTTGGACACCCCATTTGTGGGCCCACCAAGTCCCGGGACCTCCTGGGCAACCTCCTCCTGGCCCTGGCCAAGTGGACCCTGTACATGACCAGGAAGGAGGCTCTGGCTGGGAAGGTGCCCAGGGACTGCAGGGCTACTTTCCTCTCACTGGTCTGCACACGCCTCTGAGCAGAGCACCACTGGGTGGCATCCATCAGCTCTTTGGATGCCTTTGAGGACTGGTGGGTGTGGCCCAGGGGGTTCTGCTCAGTGTCACCCTCAGGAACACTCATTTTCAGTTTGACTCTTTGACCCACTCAACACTCTCATCCTGTTTGTTGCCTTTGTTCTTCCCAGAATTTTGTTATTCTACTCACCCATTAGCCCTGTACAGTAGGGGCTACTAGTTAGCCAGGTGGGCCTCATGGCCCACTGTAATTGAATGGAATAAATAGACAGGAGCTTCTGAGACCCAGGCAGTTGGTATCTGGTGACACTAGTCTTTTGTGCCAGCTGAGCCAATGAAGCAGCCCTAACCTAGAGTAGTCCCTGCAACCTCTACCCACTGCAGCAGTCTGGCAGTGGGGGCTGCTGCCTGGCTGTGACCTGCTCCCACCTCTGACACGATCTGTCCCCTTGGACCTGCAGCCCCATGTCTGTATGCTGCCCAGGCCCAGATGGGGACTACATGGCAGCCTGGGTTTGGTATGGGCACTGCAGAAGAGCCTCCTGCACCTCTGGGCCAGCTGCCAATAGGCTGTGGCTGCACAGTTGGCCTTTGGGTAGCACTACTGTCATGTTTTCTGGTGTCCCTACTCTGCCACCTAGGCAGCTATTGCCCAGAAGATGTGCTCCTTGCAGTGGCCTGCTTTGAACTGTCGAAGCATGTCTTCCTGGCCCCAAATGATGAGGGGTAAGACTCCTTATCTGTCCTCCATCTGGGTCCCCAGTGGTGGCCCTGGGGATGCTCCTCTACCTGGGTTCTGCCACTTGCCTCACCAGCAGGGGTCCTGGTGTTCCCTGTTTAAAAATGGCAAATTCTCAGATAAAACAACCAAATTGCTCTCATTAAAATACCCAAAGTCCACATTTTTCTGTGATTAAAATGAAACACCACTATATATAGAGAGATCAGCTGGGCAATGTTTTATTGATATATTTACAGTTTAAAGAAATTTGGAAGCCTATCAGTGCTTCTATCATCATAATCAAATCAATTCTATATATCTATACACTTTGGCATTTGCTTTTATTTTTTTATCATAGAAAAATCTGAGTTCTCCCTGCCCCCTGTCCCTGCCCTTGACGCTCATTCCTAACCCACAGCCCTGCCAGTGCCCCTCACTCCTGACCCACAGCCCCTGCCTGCCTCTCACTCGCTCCCTTCCAGCAGTAGCTCCCTCCCAGCACCAGGACATGGGTCCAGCTGCAGCTGTCCCACCTTTTGCTTTGTGGCTCTGAGTAGTGCCAGCTCTTTCTGTTCTGCTCCCTGCATCTGTGCCCAGGCTCCATGCCATTTCTGGGAAGCCCTTAACTGGGGCTCAAGAACTGGGCTAGGCAAGTCCCTTCCCTTCCAGGCTGGCCTCCCCTTATACAGGCTTCTGTAGGGAGGCAGGGGGGCTCCAAGCACTCCAAGTGCTACTAGGAATGCTCTGCCTACATTTTTCTCTCATACACACCCCTGTTGCAACCCCTGGCCCATCACATACACTCACAGACCTCACTGCCATCTCAATCCTCCTCTTCCCATCACCCACCCTCACTGCCACCTTTCCCCCTCCCCCTCAGCCCATCACACCCCTTAAATGGTTCCAGGCCAGGGCCGCATGTCCCAGCACTGCTGTGGGCATGGGGCAGGGCTTCAGTACAGCAGTTGCCTCTGCAGCTATGGCTCCCACCAGCAGGTCCCATCCCATCTGGCAGCTGGGCATGCAGGGTGTGAGATTTGTTGGGGGGATGTAGGGTTTGCAGGGCAGAAAGGGGTGTGGGGACATGGTGGTGGGGATGGGGTTTGTAGGGGTGTGTGTATGGGGTTTGTTCAGGGTATTTTGGGGGGGGTTGTGGGTGGGTGGGTTTGGGGGTGAATGTGGGGTTTGTGGGTGGGGGGAAGGCTGAAGGGAAAAGCTCTTTTCTTGGCCAGGATGGTGGAACTCTTGGACATGGGTTTAAACTGAGATTGCTGGGGGATGGGGGGGGGGCAACAAACAGAGCAATCCCAGGGGCCAACATACAAACAACCATTACAACAGGAGATGACAGGAAGGACACTCAGCATGAGCTGAGGGAATGGAGCTCCCTCAACATGGCAAGAAACTGAGGACTTCCAGCAGAGGGCTCAAATGCCTGTATACAAATGCTAGGAGCATGGGGAAAAAACAGGAGGAAGTGGCCCTCCTGCCTTCCAGCAGGGACTATGATATCACAGGGATAATGGAGACCTGGTGGGTGTCTACCCATAATTGGACCATAGTTATAGAGGGCTACACCCTGCATAGGAGGGGTCACATAGGGAAAAAAAGGTGGAGGTATAGCTCTTTATGTTAAGGTGCAGTACGGTTCCTTGGAAGCCAAAATTGGTACTAAGGAAGGGCAATTTGAGATGCTCTTGGTCAAGATATGGGTTGGGGGGAACATGGTGAAAGGGACCTAACTGTAGGGATATCTTACAGACCTCTGAATCAAGATGAGGGAGATGAGGAGCTATATTGGGAATTCTCCAGAGAACTGGAAGAGGCTGTGAGAGCATGGGGTATGGTCGTCATGGGTGACTTTAACTACCTAGACATCTCCTGGGAAGAACACTCAGCCAGATCTGACTGATCACATAGATTCCTGACTTGTATTGATGAGCTCCACCTGTCTTAGGAAGTATACAGGCCAACCAGAGGAAATGCACTCCTAGATTTAGTTTTGGCTGGGGGGATGACCTGGTGAGTGATCTGGGGATAGAGGACAACCTAGGTGACGCTACCACTTTCACTGTCTGTTGTAGGGCTGGGAAATCTGTCAGTAAGGTACAAATTCTTGGCTTCCAAAAAGCTGACTTCAGTAAGCTCAGGGTTTTAGTGAGTAATGCCCTACAGGATTATGGACCACAGGGAAGGAGGCCCCTGTCATCCATTTTCTTTGCCATCCATGATCAGGAGATCATACCTGTCCACCATCCCAGCTATCCTAGCTAGCTACTCTGTCTAGTGCACCTGATGCCAAATTAAAGATTTGTTTGCTCAAGCATTTTCAGTGACTCGACTTCCTTTCCCCAAATTATGCCATCTAGACAGCAGGCTGTGGGATCCCACTGGTAACACCATGTGTGGCAGGCTAGTAGAGGGCATTCCTGGGCTGAGCCACCCACCTCACTGCACCCGACCACCGACTAGGCTCCGAGTGCCTCCCTGGGGCACCTCCCATCTGGCCAACCTCCTTCTTGGAGCACACCTGCCAGCCTGGGGGTACCACTGCTACCACCTAGGGGATTTGGTCTGTTTTTGGCCCTGTGTCCCCTGGGATACAAAGGCCTTGTAGACCTTACGGGTGTTTAACCCACTGCAAAAACTTGGGGTGCTTCTTTTAGCTCGAAGCACAAAAAGAAGCCTCCCTTAGTCAGCCAGACCAAGGAGGGACAAAGGCATGCCTCTCCCAACAAATTCACTATGCTTGGTACAGTGAAGAACTTTATTGCTTACAGAGGGAAGACTTGGGGAAGAGTGCAGGATAGAAAAGTATTAAGGAATAACCTTAGAGCAAACAGTGTGGCTAGTAGCCTTTGATCACGCATCTACTTTACAGCAAGCTATATATTTAGATAGGTTTCAGCAGTTTACTCACTTCAGCATCTTGAGAGAGAGAGAGAGAGAGCTGCAGATGTTCAGCTGCTGTGTGTGTCTTCATCATGGCTGCTTCCCCTTCTCCTGGGCAGTCTTGGCTTATATAGCCCTTTTGATATCATCTACCTGATCCAATCCTGGCCAGGTGTAGTTGGACACCAGACAACCAATTTAAAAAACATCATCGGTCAGCCCCTAGAGTGACATCTCTTGAGCCATTGCCACGAGGTCAAGGCTAACACAATAAAGATTAGGTCCACTCCCCCTGTAACTGCCTGAGGTCATGTAGTAGCCATAACCCAGGGCAACCAAGTTGACCGGCAGGTGAGGAGACAATAGCAAGAACACCTAAAGAAGGGTCTGGGAAGATGCTGGGATGGCATTCTTCCACAAAGAGTGTGGATGAAGAGTCGTTGCTTCTCAAGGACATGATCCTTGGTGCAGCGAAGTTGTTCATAGCTGTATGGAAAAAAGATGGCACAGGGGCTGGGAGGTCATCTTAGCTAAATAGGGAAGTCACAGATCTTTTGAAAAAGGCAAAGGAGGTTTACCAATGATGGAAGGTAGGAATAGGCCCCAAGGAGAACTACATAAGATTGTCCCACACCTGTAGAGGGCAAATTAGAAAAGCAAAGGTGGGCACTGAATTCAGGTTAGCAACCAAAACTAAGGACAATAAGAAGTCCTTCTATAGGTATGTAGGTAACAGGAGGAAAACTGATGCCCAGGAAAAAGCCAACCTATTAAATGGGTACTTTGCATCAGTCTTTCATCAGTCCCATGGGACGCCCATGCCCACTACGGGACAGGGAGGTCCAGGTGAGGGAGATCCCCTGCCCCCCATCAATGCTGACCTTGTGAAGGAACACCTTGAGAGGCTGGATACCTTCAAGTCAGCTGGCCCTGACAATTTACACCCCAGGGTACTCACAGAGCTGGTGAGCATCATAGCCCAGCCCCTGGCACAGATCTTCAAGAACTCCTGGCGCTCTGGTGAAGTGTCTGAAGACTGGAAGAAGGCCAATGTGGTGCCTATCTTCAAGAATGGGAGGAAAGTGGATCCAGCAAACTACAGGCCCATCAGCCTGACTTCTATCCCAGGGAAGATCTTAGAAAAGTTTATTAAAGAGGCCATCCTTAATGGACTGGCCGACGCCAACATCCTGAAGGATAGCCAGCATGGGTTTGTTGCGGGTAGGTCTTGCTTGACTAATCTCATTTCCTTTTATGACCAGGTGACCTATCACCCGGACAAGGGAGAAGAGATTGATGTCATATATCTTGACTTCAAAAAAGCCTTTGATCTGGTATCCCATGGTCACCTCTTGGTGAAACTGGCCAATTGTGGCCTTGGGTCCACCATGATCCGCTGGCTGGGAAATTGGCTCCGTGGTCAGACGCAGAGGGTGGCAATTGATGGAAGTCAATCGTCATGTTGCCCTGTGACCAGTGGGGTCCCCCAAGGCTCTGTCTTTGGACCCATATTGTTTAACATCTTCATTAATGATGTGGACATTGGAGTCAGAAGAGGACCTGCCAAGTTTGCCCATGACACCAAACTTTGGGGCAAAGCATCCACACCTAAAGACAGGAGGGCGGTCCAGACTGACTTGGACAGGCTCAGCAAATGGGTGGATGAGAACCTGATGGTGTTTAACACTGAAAAATGCAAGGTTCTCCACCTTGGGAGGAAAAATCTGCAGCATGCTTATAGGCTCAGCAGTGCTATGCTGGCTAGCACTATGGAAGAAAGAGGCTTTGGGGTCATGGTTGACCACAAGATGAACATGAGCTTTCAGTGTGATGCTGCAGCTAGTAAAGCAAGCAAAACACTGGCTTTCATCCATAGATGCTTCTCAAGCAAATCCTGGGACATCATTCTCCCCTTTTACTCGGCCTTGGTGAGGCTGCAGCTGGAGTATTGCATCTAGTTTTGGGCTCCACAATTCAAAAAGGATGTGGAGAAGCTTGACAGAGTCCAGAGAAGAGTCACACACATGATCAGAGGTCAGGAAAACAGACCTTACGACGACAGGCTGAGAGCTATGGGGCTCTTTAGCCTGGAAAAGCGCAGGCTCAGGGGCCACCTATAAGTTTATCAGGGGTGACCACCAGTATCTGGGGGAATGTTTGTTCACCAGAGTGCCCCAAGGGATGATGAGGTTGAACGGTTATAAGCTACTGCAAGACCGTTTCAGGCTGGACATAAGGAAGAATTTCTTTACTGTCCGAGCCCCGAAGGTCTGGAATAGCCTGCCATTGGAGGTGGTTCAAGCACCTACATTGAACACCTTCAAGAGAAAATTGTATGCTTATCTTGCTGGGATCCTATGACTCCAGTTGACTTCCTGCCCCTTGGGTGGGAGGCTGGACTCGATGATCTTCTGATGTCCCTTCCAGCCCTAATGTCTATGAAATCTACGAAACTAGTGGAATCGTGGGACCACTGCTCAATGCATCTGGATGCTTGATCACCGATACCAAGGAGAAAACTGGACTCCTAAATGAGTACTTTGCATCCATATTCCACCAGTCTAAGAGTGATAGCCTCCTGAATGTAAATATGGCACAGAATAGTCACAGTAGGGATGATTGCCTACCAACAGTCAATATAGAGCTGGTGAAAGTACAACTAGAGAGGCTGGATATCTGTAAGTCAGCAGGACCAGATGAACTTCATCCAAGAGTGCTGAATGAATTAGCCAAATTCATCACAGAACTACTGGTGAGCCTCTTTGAGAATTTGTGGCACTCTGGGGAGGTCCCAGAAGACTGGAAGAGGGCCAATGTTGTGCCCATCTTGAAGAAGAGGAGGAGAGAGGACCCAGGGAAATACAGGCCAATGAGCCTGACCTCAATCCCAGGAAAAATCCTCAAAAAATTTCTTAAGGAGTCCATATGAGAAGAGAGAAGACTTTGGGGGATTTGGTAGCAGCTTACAAATATATCAGGGGAGAGCATCAGGGGCTAAGCGAACAACTATTCACCAAAGCGCCCCAGGGGAAAACCAGGACCAATGGTCATAAACTCCTAGAAGAAGGTTTCAGATTGTATATAAGGGAAAACGTCTTCGCAGTTCAGGTGACCAGACTCGGAATAGACTTCCAGTAGGGTGGTGCAGGCACCTACCCTAGAGACCTTCAAAAGGAGACTGGATGCACAACTTGCTGGGGTATTTGACCCCAGCAGTGTATCCTGGCCCACGTGCGGTGGCAGGAAACACAAGTGGCAGTGAGAGACTCCAGGCATTCCAGTCTGTAGTTGGCCCACCCTACACAGTCCCCCACCTCAGAGCACACACAGGATATTGGGCAAGGTGGGCTCTGTGGCTTCTGCCCCTTATCTTCTTGCCAGTTAGTAAGTGGCTCTTGCAGGCTGAAACTAACAGCCTGCAAAGAGCCATTTGCAAACAGGGCAACCTGGGTTTCCCTTTTAGGGGGAAAGTTCCCATTCCTCCTCCCCCCACTCTGCCTTCTTACCTTGATTGCCCATGGTTTCAGCCTCCACTCTTCTGGATGGCCCTCCTACCTCCACCTACTCACCAGCCAGCTCCGAGCCTTGCCCCACTTATATTCTCAAGCACGCTCAAGAAGCATGCTTGGTTGGTGGCACAAGGAGAAGCCATAGAGACATTCTGGCCCAATACCAGAGCGTCTCTCTGGAGGACTCCTTCTCCAGGTTGCCTCTGGGCACAGTCTTGGCCCATGCCTTGTCCTGCTGTTTTGCTGCACTTTTTTTTTGATACCTGGATATCCAGGTATCAAATTTTGCCCCCGTGCTGCAAATATGCAGTGCGGGGAACATTTTTTTGTTCCCAGTGTGCATCTTGCAGCATCTCAAAGGGGTTTGAGATGCTGCAAGAGGCATGTGTGGGTTTGTGTTGTGCCTCTGGGTTTATCTGGTGAATCATGTATAAGTGTTTGCACATCTCATGGTGCTGACATTTCATGGCAACCTTAAAAAGATTTTGATGTCACTCTAGTTGAGAATCATGATGCTATCCATATGTACAGAGCCCAGCACAATGGAACTTTGATCTAAGCTGTGTCTTCCTGCAGCAGCTGTAATACAAATAATAGGAGCTTTCATCAAGGAGAGTTCAGTTCTCTGGAAGTGCACTATGCAGCAGGTTTAATTGTTTTCAGGTCACTTTATACTTCTCTTCCATTTTAGAGTGGTGTTATCTTCTTTCTTGCAATATTTATACCAAGCTCATCTACAGGAACATCAGTTTCTGTACCCAGAGCTATTGCTTTTTTGTTATTGGTTTCCTGATAAGGTAGCTCCTGCCCTTCTGTAAGCTGCCCCTGTTATTGGAGAATTGTTCTCCTGGGGAAGGGAGAGATAATCACCTTTTGAAATCTTAATTACTCTGATGCCACTCAGCCAGGGAACTCCCAGGAAGTTACCATAATCTGGCTATAGCAGTAGTTACAAAGTAATGTCCTGATGAGGAAAACCATGGAGGGTGTCTCTCTTGTGTTTTTCTCTTCCTCTAGCCCAGTGATAAAGTGAAACAATTGCAGCAGAAGAAACTGAGAGCTTTGCCCATAAATGCAGGACAGACTGAGTGGGAAGTGAGCATTAGCGTCCTGCTATCTAATAGTGTGAGTTGTTGGATACAACAGAGCATGGACATGGATGCATATAGCCATCCCCAAGAAGCCTTGTATTCACCAGCATTTGCATGGGTTAGATGTACTCTGAGAATCTCTACAGCTTGGCTCCAAGAGCAGCATAGGTGGGGAACACCCCACTTGAGGATCCCATGGAGTTCAGTATACAAGTCAGGTTTCTGGGCAGCTCAGTGGTACCAGGCCTTAGGTAATTTTTCCATAAGTAGGCATTTTCTACTTCTGGAAATGGGTGCCTAGAGAAGTTTAGAGCCTATGGAACTAAATGAGAGACAGGCAGGTGTCTCAGTGAAGTCTAACTGCTGACAGTTCAGTGCCTAAGTTCCTCTGTTGATGGAGCCCTCGGAGTGACATTCGGTTTTTTTTTTTGGGTGGCCATTTTTTGGTTGTTTTGCAGGGAATTTTTTTCATGTACATGTCCAGAGAAATTCTATTCCTGACTGTATAGTGTTGGCTACAAAGGACCAACTCACAGGATCGTCATAAAATTCTAGTTTATTGGACGGATACAAAAGTCAGAAAATAAACTTTGGTGCTGACCCCCTCAAACATGCACACATTCATGCACACACACACACTCACAGTAGCTAGCTATGAACACTAAGCACTGGTGTCAAGATATACCTATCCCCAAGAATTGGAGTCTGCCATCGATGGCCAGTCGAGGCTTCTTTCAGTGCGATGTTGCTTCAGAAGGGGGTTGCTGGCTGATCCTTCTGGCTGGACAGGCAGGGTGCTGGTCAGGTCAAAGAGGGTGCCACTGGGGGTCACTCTTCACTGCCTTTTATCCCTCTCTGGCAGACTTTGGTGACTCCCCAATTCTCGGGCTTACCCAATCCAGAGGTCATTGACCTCTAGAGATGTCCCTCTTGGTAGCTGCTGGATTGCAGTTGTCAGCCCCAGGGGTCATGTCCGCAGGTACGTGCAATCTCGGGAGTCCGTTGATGAATTTTGATTGATTCATTGCCATGATGAATAGAGCTCTGGAAGTGGTTGACCAGGGGATATTTCAGCCTCAAGGGTCTGTTTCTAGCATTGATTAGTTCAAACAGGGGCTTCTGTACCTTTAACAGTGAAGTTTCAGGGAGTTCCTGGCTCTGTATTGATTCTTTCCTCTCCTTAGTCTGTGGTATGTAGGTGTTAATTGCTGCTCATTAACTTGTTTATCCAGCCTAGCTACTGTGTTACACAATCAACCATGATTCATTTAGGGGCCCACTCCATACAGAGATTTCTGCCCTTGCTAACATTGTTACATGGTACAACTTACTTTTAAACTTAAAGTACATTTGTAAAAGCATCTACAAGCTCTATTTTCACTACAAGTACACCTTATATAAAAATAACAATAATATAATAAAAGAAAAAGAGAGAGGAAGGAAGAAAAGGTAGAAAAGAGAAAGCATCCCAAGAAGGGGGCAACTCATGCAAAAGTGGCTTTTGCCATATGGAGGAGCTTCACATTTGAGGCGGGGGCAGGCAAAAAATTTTCTTGCTACAATAGCCTGGTGCATATGGATGATTATATGTGATTATGTCAGTGATTCTCAACCAGGATGCTGTGGCACCTTGGGGTTCTGTGAGATCCTTTTAAAAGTGCTGTGGGGTGCCATGCAATAGTAGCAGAGTTAGGTGTGTAAACATCTACACATGATTCACAAGATAAACTCAGAGATTTGAAATTGGAATCCATGGCATCAAAAACAATATGACCTGTTGTAGTCCGTCTGAGTTCTTCACAACAGAAGGATTGCTCTATTACTTTTCTGTAGTAAAAAAATTAGTAATAGCTAAGATCTGGCATTTTGCAAGGAAAACCTGGAGTCTAATGAGGAGTGCCTTGTGTACAAAAAGGTTGAGAACCACTGGATTATGTAGATGCGCAGACTAAGCATGGGCAGACAAGGTTCTTTGGGTAAATCTGGTATCTTTCATTAGACCTACTCAAATAGTTGGAAAAATTCTTCTTAGTTTAAATACCCTTTGTCAAGCTAAGGAAGCATCTGTAGTTGGTGTGTGCTCTTCCTGGATGGAAGGTGCATGTGCAGACTAAGCATGTCCAGTATTGACCATAATACATATCTACACCTCCAGTGGATGCATCACAAGCTTTGATGCATGAAAATGGAGTCAGCCAAAACCTTGACTGCCAGAGTTTGGCACAGAAGAGCTTTCTGTGCATGGCCATCTCCTCTCTCCCGTATTGTTCAGTGCCCAAGGTACTTACCTGGGAAGCTGAAAGCACTGCGTTCCAGGTTCCCCTCACCCTAGGGGGCTAAATCTGACTGCCCTTGTCTTCCCTGCATCTTTCTGACTTTCCAGCACAGTACTCTAAAAACCCAACCACAGCTCAGCTATTGTTCTTGCCCTTCTCCAGTGCTCCTTTTAAAGGTGAACCATGAATATAGTCATTGGAAAAAATGGGTTGATAGTAGCATGGGGGAAGCTTCTGGACTAGGCTAGAATTCTGGATCCTCACTTACAGGCCAGCAGCCACCTCACTGAGCTACACACCCTCTGACTTGGTCTTTTGTGACCAACACATGGCCCTATAGATGGCCTGGGAAGAACAGAATGTCATCCTAAATCATCACCAGGGACCAGATTCTATACCACTGATTGGGCACGTAAGTTAAGTTGCACCTGTGTGATTCTATTTCACCCTGCTTGAGACCTGAACATCTATCAATGCATCTCCTTTTGTAACACTGTCATCTGACCTTTGAGACTGAGTGGGGAGGAGGAGGAGTACCCACACACCTTTTGCATGAACTGTTTTCCAGGGATTTGAGTAGGATGGAATAGAATTTCACTTAGATACCTGAGTCAACTTATGGGCCCAACAACTGGAGTAGGTTCTGGCCCCAGCTGTCCAGGGTAGTGGGCAGCAACATCAATATTTTGGCACTAGGTGCAAGTGGAGCAGATAACAAGCTTGTTTGCCTTGAGCGACCTGTTAACCTGAGAAAAGCTGTGGATGCAAGACTTGCAGGCTAGAATTCTTGCCCGTTTTTCATGTGCTAATTTAATATTGGATTTGAGAAAGGTAGAGGGCTATTGCATTGTTAATCCACTCTGGCTGAACTGATATAAAAAACAAATACCTCAGCATAAATGCATTGCATGCCCAGTAGGGCTGTGTGAAATTTCACTGCCAGTTTTGTTTCGACGCTGTTTTGACTCATTTCAAGGTCAAAACAGCAAAATTGAAATGAAACAGATATGGTTGAAACAGCCTTGAAACAAAACAAGGTAAGTCGAAATGTTTTGCTGTTTTGACCCTATTTTGACATTTCGCCCGTAGGCTATAATGGGGAAGGTTGAAACAGCCTATAACTTTGTCATTTCTGGCCTGATTTTGATGAAACTTGCAGGGATGGTAGCCCCTTCTGTGGGCCCCTTCTAAGCCCTGGTTTTATAGGTGTTAATCCTTGCTCATTAACTCATTATTGTAACTGGCTACTGTGTTACGCAATCAATCATGATTCACTCAGGGACAATTGTGTAACACAGTAGCTAGCTGCTATGATAATGAGTAAATGAGCAAGGATTAACACCTATGAAACTAATGAGAGGAAAGTATCAACAGACTAATGAGAGGAAAGAATCAGTACAGAGCCAGGATCTCCTTCAAACTTCACTGTTAAAGGTACAGAAGCCCTGGTTTGAACTAATGAATGCTAGAGACTGACTCTTGGGACTGAATAACCCTTGATCAACCACTCCCAGAACCCTATTCATCATGGCAATGAATTAATCAAAATTCATCAATGGACTCCTGAGATTGCATGTACTCATGGATGTGACCCCTGGGGCTGACAGCTGCCATCCAGTAGCCACCAAGGGAGATGTCCCATGAGGTCCACGACGCCTGGATTGGGTAAACCCGAGTATTGGGGAGTCACCAAAGTCTGCCAGAGTGGGATAAAAGGCAGTGAAGAATGACCCGCAGTGGCGCCCTCTTTGACCTGACCAGCACCCTGTTGGTCCAGCCAGAAGGATCAGCCAGCAACCCCCTTCTGAAGCAACATCACACTGAAAGAAGCCTTGACTGGCCATTGACGGTGGACTCCAATTCTTGGGGATAGGTATATCTTGACACCAGTGCTTAGTATTCGTAGCTAGCTACTGTGAGAGTGTGTGTGTGTGAGGGGATTGGCTCCAATATTTGTGATCTGACTTTTGCATCCATCTAGTAAACTAGAATTTTATGATTCTGGTCCTCCGTAGTCAACATTGTGAACACACCAGGGGCTATAGCAAGCCTGCAGTTTTCACCCCACTCTGCCCCAAGACAGACCCAGTCAGTTGCACAAGTACCCATGTCACAAGTTTTGCCTGTCAGCAGCTAGGGGTGCAGGGCCCCAGAACCTCCCTGCACCTATCTCTTTAATAGCTGGCAGGCATTGTGGCCTCAGCAGGGGCTAAGAGGCCTGCAACTTTCACTCTGCTGCGCCTTAACACAGTGTTACCCATGTCACAAGTGTTGCTTGTCTGCAGCTTGAGGTACAGTTTTCCTCAAACCCCTGCACCTATCTCCTTGAAACTTTGCAGGATTTGCAGCCTCAGCAGGAGCTACCATCGCTGCAGTTTTGACCTTTCTGTGGCTTAACACATACACATAACATGAGTTTTGCTTTCAAGATGTTGGGGTGCAGGTTCTCCAAACTCCCCAAACCTACCTCTTTGAAGCTTGGCAGACTTCATGCCCTCAGAAGGGGCTACCATTTCTGCAGGTTTAATCCAAATCAAGCCAGAAATGACAAAGTTATAGGCAGTTTTGACCTTCCCCATTATATCCTATGGGCGAAACATTGAAACAGGGTTGAAATGGCGAAATGTTTCAATGGAACGAAATGGACCAGCTGTTTTGACTCAAAACAAAATTTGAAATGGAACACTATTCAGTTGAAACATCAAAACACTGGTCAAAATAGACTGCTGCCATTTCACACAGCCCTAATGTCCAGGACATTGTTCACTATGATATGCCCTGCCCTATGATATACCCTGAGAGAATACCTGAGCACTTCTGGTAGTGTGAAATGCAGCAACTGCCCCATGAATGGGACAGACAGCTGAAGGTTGGGTCACATCTGAAGTACTGTGTGTAGTCTGACCTAGGAGCTGAAAGTCTCTGAGCTACCTGGAGCCTGCGCTGAACATAGATCGGGTGCTTAAGGGAAACTTGATTAAGCGCCCTGTCTTCATGGGGGAAAGCACTTCTCCAGCATGTGCGTAGCTATAAGCATATGACTAGCCGCAGGTGTTTTACAGCTAAGCTCATGCATATGTGCTTGACTGCAATGTGGCCTTAAAAAGCAAATGAAGTAGCTGAACAGTTTGGGCAATGTCAGCCCACAAGGTGTGGACACGAGCTCAGAGCTGGTTACCATTGCTAAGAAACCCCAGCTCCTCAGTGTCCCCATGCAGGCTGGAAAGTTTCTGATACTGTGAAGATAAAAGACCCATGTTGTCACTGTGCTAGGAAGGGTCAGTGTTTCAAAATAGCAAACAGCGTTTCCTGTGGGGTTACAGACAGAGCCCCTTGTAGCCAGTCATCACTATCCGCTCTCCTCTCACAGGGATTCATCACCTGGAGGAGGGCAGACACAGCACTTCATGTTCCAGCTGAGAACGCTGCATCCTCTTCTTGTGAACCGTGGAGAATAAATAAAGGTACCAGGCTGGAAAGATTTAGATGGGGAAGGGAGTGTGGGGCAATGCATCTGCTCTGTCAGAAAACTATTTACATTTGTTGTTTTAGAGGATGGCATTGCCCGACAAGGAAACCTGAGCTATTGGGGAAAATGCACAGGCTGGGGTGGTATTCTGGGAACCAAGGGGGAATGCTTGTCTTTGTGTTTGCACTGAATGCAAGGATGGGAACACCATGAGATGTGGGACATTTGTCAGGGGCAGGGAGGAGGAAGGCGGCGGTGTGCTGAGCTAGAGGAATTTTTCATCTTATTGCAAGGATGAGAAATCACAGACTGTGACTGCTGGGTTTACCCCACAAGGATGGGTTAGGGTGTGGTGCCCTCTCTCACAGATGAGATGCAACATGGGAGACAGATTAAGAGAGTGATCTGAAAGGAGTTCATGTCCTCAAGGAGGGATGAGACTCAGATTGTATCACTTTCCTTAAATCACAATGGGCCTGACCTCATGCTGGTGTCAGAACTCCACGGGCTCCAGTAGAACAAGGCTGCTTTGCATCAATAGAGAATTCAGCCTGTTTCTATGAAGGAGCTGTAGCCCTGACCAGTCAGAGCAACCTTGGGCAAGTGGTTTCTCTCTGTACTTTACCACTGTGACTCTGCTCCCTCTTACACCAGTCAGGTGGAGGTCCGGGGCAGTTAGCGGAGATACACTGCTCCTACATATTGTCCTTGCTAATATTACCATAGCATGGGAGTCATATTAGGCTCAATCCCCATATTTTTATGCTGCATTAAAGGCTAGTGCACAAGAGTTTTGCAGGTCAATGATGGATTCTTGCTTCTTTATAAGTTAGATCCATCTAATCACAATACTTTGCAACTTTTCCTGATGACCAAAATTGCCTGACAGCAGAATATTGATTTCACTCCAACATTTATTTTTCAGCTGAATAACATCAAAGGAGCCTTGTTTTGCTGGATTTTAAAGATCTGCTTTGCATCCCAGAGAGGTTATCAGAATACAGAATTAGACAATTGTAGATATTTGAAAATGTTGCTCCTTTCAGGATTCAGGACAGGCAGGTAAAATGAAAGGGATTCCAAAGAGGCTTTGTTGAAAAGTCAGGAGTTGAACTACTGTGAGGACATTTTTTCCTGTCAGTGCAGCATTTCTACATGACAAATGTGTTTTTGGTTCAAAATGTCAGTTGGAAATGACATTTTTTATGTTGGTATAATCCACTACAAAACTGTATACAGTGCTGTCAAACTGGACACCAGACTGCCATGTTCTCTTACAGGAAGTTTTTTTTTTTCTGAGATAATTTGACTCTTCCTTGCTATTACAGGCAGAATGGGTAACAACTATGGCAAAGAATGCTCAATGATTTCCATGATAAGACCCTGTTTTTACTGGCTTGTAGCTCTGCTAATGGATGAGACATGGGATTTCCAGCACAGAAAGGTCACTGGTGTGTGAAGCAGCCAGGTGCTGCCTTGGAGAACTGGATTCTACCCCTGCGTTTGCCAAAGAGCTCTTGGTTGATGCTGGGCATGTCACAAACCAGACCTTTTTCACTCATTGCCACTCCCTGGGCATGTCTACACGTTGCCCTACAGTGACATTGTTAGTGCACCATGCTTTAGTACTGCCTTTAGTACGAAGGCACAGCACAGTAATTGCCTGTACTGCACCATACATGCGGCGCACTGTTATTTTTAGCTGCTACTTCGCCATAGCGGTATGCTAAATTGGGGCAGAACGCTGCTATGGCCAAGTAGCTGCTGGTGATGTGTAGGTGCATGTGATTACTATGTTGCTGTAGCAGGTCACTACAGTGATGTAGGGTGACATATAGATGTGCCCCCTGTGTGTTCCTCCTTGTTGGAGTGCTGGATGTGAGAGCCTGTGGTCTGCTCTGCAAAGGCACTGAGCACTTAGGACTGCCATTGAGGGCAGTGGGAGCCAGCCTTCGAACTGACCAAGTGCTATAAACAGAACCGCTCTGCAAAGTTACACCCCTGCCACTGTGGATTGTGCACCTAGAATTACTTCACAGTTTGGCCAATTTAGCTTTAATCTGAGTCACAGTTTCCTATGTAGTGAATGTATGAAATACCTTGGGGGTTGTGAAGATAAATTCACTATTATCTGTAAAACACAGAGGGCTAGATCCACAAAGGGACTTCAGGTGCCTCACTCTAAGAGATCCCAAATAGACTGTTGGGCCCAGTCTAAGAAACTGCAATTGGATCACCATGGAAAACCCACAAGGAAGTGATTAATTCTGTACTCAAGACACAGTTTCAATAGCGTACAGCAGTTAGGACATGGGGCCATGCATTAAACTATACCAATAACTTGTTATACTAACTCATTTGTGTATGCAGTGAACTCTCTGATTGGAGCGTTTCTGATAATGCATCAACTGAATGAAGCACGTTGTAGTATATGACCATGTAATTAAAGATCGCATCAGGATGCATTTGCACGAGAGGGCTGAATTAAAGTTGTGTAGGTCACAGTAGTGCCTCTAGGGTAGAGTGAGTGGGGCACCAGCCCTGGTTGCCAATGAAAGCGTAATGTTGATATAGGTCTCCCTGCTCCTCCCAGGAGTTTTTTTCCATTGCAGGAACAGCCCTGTGTGGATTGGCTATAGGGAGTGGGGTAGGTAAAACCCTATGCCCAGTAATGTATTTGTGGGGGGTGTGAGCAAGGTAAGTGGAGTGAGGCTGCCTTGGGCTTTGCTGTGGGAGATGTAGCCCTGTGGCCTGAAGCGTATCTGGATGGGGTGCAGGTACAGAACAGGGCACCTACAGCTGCCCTTGGGAGTCTGCACTGGCCAGGCTGATGCACTAGCGTGCTGTGACTGTGTCCCCCAGCTACAGCAGTTGAGCTCAAGTCACTTCAGTGAGTCATGTAGCAGCTGCTGTCTAAGAACAGAGTGCAGCACCAGGCAAGTTTCTGCTCCCCTCCCCACTGCCCCATCTGCTCTCCACTGGTCAGCATCATTTCCCCTTCCTGCCCACTGCCACTTCTGCCTCAGTCACTGAAATATCTTCTTATGCTTCTGGTAGGCCCTGCTAATTCTGGTATCTGCTAACTTCTGATTGGTTTTGCAAACTTAACATCCTTTGCATGTGGACTTTTTGGATGTAATTACAGAATATACCATATAAGAAAACTCAGCTCTAGCAGAAGCTTATGCTGCTATCTCAGTGTGTCAGGATGTTTAATAAACCCATCAGCTCCTCAGTGAATGCCACCTGACTGACTCAGCCTTCTCAAACCCAGTCTATAATTTCTGTCTCCCTACCAGCACTGGAAATGGCTGAGCACGTGATAACCTACTCGGATTTGAAATTTGATTGGTCTAAAAGGCAGAAACCTGGAGACAAAGGTATGGTGTGGAATTAAAAATCACTGTAGAAAAAATACATATGCAAATAAGGAAACCACATTAAATACATTGGCAGTATGTTCTCAGAAATGGAACCCAACAATGGAGTTGATTAAATGCAGCTGGCACTAATCATGTCTATAAGCACATGACCCATACCGGGCAAATATGTTAATAAGAACTTTTTTGTGTGTGTGTGAGACACTTAAAATTTGGGCATTTGCTCCCCGAGCAGGGATGGAGCACTTGGTCCAGAGGTGCTGCAATACCAGGCTGGCACATGGAGAGGTTGGAGCAGGCTTCAACACTCCCTTCGTGCCAAGAATGTGTAGCCAAAAGGCTGAGGAGCAACTAAAGGAAAAGTACAGAAGCAGTTCCCCATTTCCACAAAAATCGATGGGAACCATATTTTTTTTTAAAAGGCAGTTACTTCTGCAGGAGTGAATGAACACCAGGCCTGGTGGCCTGGAGGTACTGTAATTCCAGGCCAGTAGGAAAAGACTGGAACAAGTTCCCAGACCTTTTTCTGGTGCCAAAAATGTAGATGGGAACCTAACACAATGAAAGGCTACTGCCAAAAAAGTTTTTTTTGGTAATATATATCACAGTACTTCTACAGAAAAAACTGTCCTATGGGTAGTGTGGCTCACCTGATAGCCCAAAACATTTAATTGCCATTACATCACATCATTCCCATCACAGCACCCACACCTCTCACCCACAGTCCCACATGTCTGCACACTCACATAACCATCTGCAAAGATAGGTCAGTACAGACAACCTGATGAAAATATATAGTAGTATTCACTGAGCGTGATCCCCTTCAGCACCAACTTTTTAAAATTCATGCTGAACCACTACATTGCATACATTTTGCTTTCTTCTTCACTCCCACAGCCGAGCTGCAATTTTCTTTCCCATTTCAAATGATTCAGCAGCCTTAAATGTCTGGCAAACATCACCAGGTGGGGCCCCGAACACTTTACCCAGAATCCTTCTCTCAGCCTATCGCATATGATTAGTGTGGCCCTGCACCCATGAGGTGAAGCCAGACCAGGTTGCCCTATGCCTCATCTACTTATGAATTTTTGGAGGATCCCAGGACTTATGACAAGAACACTTGGTCGCAATCATGAGTGGGGGGCTACTTAACACATGGATCCTTGGTGGGGTATCTGTAATACACACATACTAAGCAGTGCTGAGCTGTGGGGTCACTATGGGCATTTATACACATACCTTTTCCAGTGCAGAACTGACTTGATTAATCGAGTCTGCTCTGCACATCAGCTGATGTGCACTGCACTGCAATGCTTGCAGCTGTGTAAGAGGAGAAATGTGCATCAGAATAGAATAAATGGCGGTGGTGCACTTTTGAACTAAAACACATTCCATGTGTTTTATTTCAAAAGCATGCTGTCAGCATTGCCATGTGGAGAAAAGGTAGCAGAAGGGCTGCGAAGCCCTCTTGGCTAAACAGGGAAATCATGGTCCCCTTAAGAAAGAAGAAAGAGGCTTATGAACAACGGAAGCTCACGGCAGGCCCCAAGGAGGACTACACACAATGACAACCCACAGTTGTAGGGAACAGATTAGAAAGGCTAAAGTGGCAACTGAATTTAAATTAGCAATGGGACTCAAGAACAACAAGAAATCCTTTTATAGGTATGTAGGGAACAGGAAGAAAACAAATGGGAGTGTGGGGTCATTGCTCAACAACTCAGGACAGCTGGTTAATCGGAACTCAGGAGAAAAATGAACTCCTGGATGACTACTTTGCCTCAGTACAGTAAAAGTTGCTGTCATGGGATGGGGTCCTGTAGGATGGCTGTAATCTTTCCAAGGCCCCCTTGCTGTGCCAAGTTGGCCCAATGGGCATCCTCGATTCTTGTCCGCCACGTCTTTGATCGAATGATTGATAGGGAGGCTGCCTCTAAATCCTCTTGGACACGGTCGAGATTGATTCCCAGGACCCTGTGGGTCCCTGGACCCCTGGTGGGTCCTGCTCCAGGATGGATGTCACAATGGGTGTTTCGGAGCACCCTTGCCTTATGGGCTACGCGTGGCTCCAACCACCCCTTTACCACGTCCCAAGCCTTGCAGATGGAACTGATGTTGTTCAGTCTGGGCCTTGTTATAATTTGGCCCCCTGGTCCTCCCTGGGCTCTCCGCGGCCCTGCCTCACTCTGCACCTCACTGGCGCTCGGGCTCTCCGTGGCCCTACAAAGTGCTACACCCTCTCTGGTGCCAGGGTCGGTGGACCCCAAATGCTGCGCCCTCTCTGGTGCTGGGGTCCCCATGCTGCTGTGGGTCCCCTAAGAGGCCTCCTCCATCCCCTAATAGCCTCACCCAAACCACCGGTCTCAAACAGCAAACAAAACACAAGCCCCTGGGCTATAACATAAATTCAAGCCACCCAGCTATAACATCATTCAAGCCACACCAGGGGTGCTCCGTCCCTAACCAGTATCAGAGGCTGCACCTGCAGTCAGGCCTCTCCCCTTTGGTTGCTCTGGGAGAGCTCCTACCCCCTTGACTGCTGGCAGGGAACTGCCATCCTGGCCTCAGCCCTGGGGTTTATATGTGAGGCAGGCCCTGCCCCTTCTGGTCAGCTGACCGCTGGCAGGTGTGGGCCACTAGGTCACTCTGCTTGCCCTGGTAACCAACAGCTGGGGGCTCCCCACTCACTGCTAGGGCTCTTTCCCTAGCAGTTTCCACTTGTTAAAGGAGCAGGGCACCTAAGTGCTCTGCGACAGTTGTGTTATCCACCACTTCATTAACCAGCATGCTCTATTAACCAGCATGCCGGTTGATGCCAGTTGACACCGCAAAAGTGAAAACAGAAGTCCCACTTGCAGTTTTGCTAAGTCCTGCTTTGCGCCATAGCCTGGGGCAAAGCAGCCTGCATGGGCCCCCCCTCCCTGTCCCCTGGCACACTGATGCACTGGACATGGCGGGAGGGGCATCTTTGCCCAACCAGGCAAAGAAGCCTCTCAGGTAACCAGCATATTTGGTTATCTGGCACCCCCCATTTGCCATGGGTGCCAGATAACAGAGGTTTTGCTGTATTTCACTGGGTCAAGGGGAACATCATGCCAGGTATGGTACAGAATGAGCACAGTAGGAATTATCACCTTTCTACTATTGTTGTAGAATTGGTGCATCAATTAAAAAAATTAGACATATATAAGTCAGCAGGACTGCATGAACTTCGTCCAAGAGTGCTGAAGGAGCTGACTGAAGTTATTGTGGGACCCCAGGTGAAACTCTTCCACAACTTGTGGTGCTCTGGAGAGGTCCCTGAGGACTGGAAGAGGGCCACTGTCATGTCCATCCACAAGGAACAGAGGAGGGAGGACCCGGGTAACTATAGGCCAATTAGCCTAACTTGTATCCCAGGGAGAATCCTGGAAAAATTAATTGCATGGCAACCCATATGAGGAAAGGCTGAGGGACCTGGGACTATTTCGCCTGAAAAAGAAAGGCTGAGAGGGGACTTGGTAGCAGCTTACCACTACATTAGGGGAGTACATCAAAGGCTTGGTGAACAACTGTTCACGAGGGCACCCTTGAGGAGAACCAGGAGTAATGACCACAGACTCCTGGAAGACCATTTCAGGCTCAACATTAGAAGAAAGTCTTTACTGTCAGCGTGTCCTGACAGTGAAATAAGCTCCCTCCAGAGGTGGTGCATTCACCTGCCCTGGAAATCTTCAAGAGGTGACTGGATGGTCACCTTGCTGGGGTCACTTGACCCCAGTTGTCTTCCCTGCTTGGTGCAGGGCGCTGGATCAAATGATCTTCCAAGGTCCCCTCCAGCCTATGAATCTATGAATAAAATTGGTTTGGGTCCATCAGAAACATTTTGTTTAACACAAATAGAAAGAGTTTTTAGGTCACTTAACATTTCCCTGCCTCATTCCTTTAATAAATATAGACCAAATTCTAAAGAGTAACATGACATAATTTAGAAATGAGAAATTGAAACCTTTTTCTTCAGCAACACCAAAACAAAGTATTTAATCTCTTTTTAAAATAAACATTTCCCCCATTCTTTGATCAGAACTCCTTACTGAGTTTGGCCTGAAATGCACAATGGCCATAAGCTATTGGAGAGTAGGTTTAGACTGGACATTAGAAAAAGGTTATTCACAGTCAGGGTTGCCAGGCTCTGGAATGGGCTTCCAAGGGAGGTGGTGCTCGCCCCATCCTTGGGGGTCTTCAAGAGGAGACTGGACAGGCACCTGGCTGGGATCACATAATCCCAGGTTTGGTGACTGTTTTCTTGCCTGCTGGGGCAGGGGGTCAGACTAGATGGCCCACTGAGGTCCGTTCTGACCCATGAATCTATGAATCTATGAATTTTGTCAATAGTTTCAGCCCTTGTGAAACTGCATTTTTCATAATTATTTTCAATTTAACATTTGCCCGCAACAATTTCTCCCATATCTACTCAGTGCAGACCATTTAATCAAACTCAATGTTCAGTCCTTCAAGAGAACTTTCATTTTGTCCACACAATGATTTTTTACACATTACCCTAATTATTAATTCTTAGTTATTCACAGTCATTCCTTTGCCGATATCCCATTCACTGGTAACTTCTCTCTTATGTGCCCTCTTTTGGTTATCATTTCTCCCAAAAGTGAGATGGGATAATTCTGGGGACTATTTGACTTGGACTCCTGTACTGACCTGAGGTGTCTTCTCTGATCCTTTCCAATTCTTTTCTTCATCTGTATGGGATTACAGATGAACAGGGAACCTTGTTGTAGGGTTTGAAATACACGCGAGCCACGCATAAAAGCCGAGAACCCCCATGAGTCCCCCATAAGAGATGTGAGCCCCTGGCCTGCCCCAGACCTTTCTAAGCAGCTCAGGTGGCAGTAGCAGGGGTGGGGGTCATGGCTCCTTCCAGCTTCTAGCTGCCACCACCGCAGCCCCCCCGCAAGAGTCAGAGTGTAATTTGAACCCTGCCCTGCTGTAATACTATTTTGTCTCCTGCCACACTGTGTTATTGCCCTCTGCAAAGCCAAGTCTAAACAACGTGTTCCTTTTTTCTCACCAGGGGCACAGAAGGAAATGACGACTTATTCTGAGCTGAAGTTTCAGAAACCATATGAGCAGCAGAGAAGTGCAAGGCCTCAGCAAGCAGAAGGCAGAGGGGCTGAGGGAAGCCCAACCCCACTGAGGAGAAATAAAGGTAACCTTGTCCTGGTTTTAGAGCTGTCCTGGGACATCTTATCTTTCTGTTATCACCATCAGAATAAAAAAAACGTGTAATTCATGGGTTCTTCTTTTTGAACTAAATTCACCTGCCAGGTGATACATACTCTATGGGACTTCTCATCTGAAATATTCACTAGCACAGATCAGCCCTGCAGCTTGTAACCAACTTTTTACTGCTTCTACAATGCAAGTGCTCTGTTCCTCGCCATGCTATTCCTTTTTTGTCTGTAATCAAACCTCTTCTAAGTATATTCTTTTCATTTAGGGGGTCAGGTTTTTTCCACAATGAATCAGCAAAAGATTCTTACTTGTATTTTATAGTAAAATTGGGATTCTCAGATAAAGTATGATCTCTCTAAATAATTACATGAGTTTTTCCCATGAGGATATATACAGTGAGTAGTTTTGCAAATGTGCAATTTAGTTTCACGTTTATCATAATGTAATTATTAATTATCATTATTAATCATTTGTTTTTTAAACTCCCAGCTTCTGCAATCATATTATTATTTCATAACTATTAAGGCCAAAGAAACCACCTGGTCTGCCTTCCCAAGTATTTATATTTGAAGGAATCTTAAGCTCTAGACCTTTGGAGTCAAGACCTAATGCATCACCATGACTCCTAACCTGGCTTATTTTGAGTTACTCCTACTTCTAATGTGACTCATAATCCAGTTACCATAATGACGGTGCCCCTAAGGATATGAACCTCTGTGATAGTAGGCAACTGTTGATCCTCTGGATCATGGAGTATGCATATGAGGTCTAGCCACCAAGACCTTCATTGTGTATGCCTAGGCAAATGTATGCAGAAGTAGAGACTTACCATCCCTCTTTTAGACCATTGAGACAGAATCCAAAGGCCAGACAAAGTCCAGATGTTCAGTAGGGCTGTGTGAAGCTTTGGGTGCTGATTCGATTAGGTGGAGATTCAGCCCAATCTCCAAATCCAAATTGAATCAGGGGACCAATTAAAAGGTCTGAATTGATTGGAAGCTCTCTGAATCTTCAGAAAAGATTTGGAGAGCTTTGATAATTGGGACAGTCCCCGCTAGCTGCAGGAGGGAGCTGTAGCTGGACTCGGAGCTGGTAAGCAGGGGCAGGGGAGAGGGGGGCTAGAGGAGGGGGGAGGTACCATGGGGGGACCACTGCCAGGGGGCCCCATCCCTGCCTACTCCCCCAGCCCCACTTAACTGCACCCACTTCCCCAGCCCCCCACATAGCTGCCCCGCCTGCTCCAGCTCCCTGTGCTTTATAAAAAAAGCCCCACTCAGTAGGTGCTGCTGGGTGGTGGTGGGGGGGTGATCCCTGCTGCCCCCCACTGCCCCATGCCACATGAGCTCTGCAATGAGCCCCCTGCCCCCCATTCCCCCAGGCCCCCCATGGCTGCCCCGCCTGCCCTAGCTCTGGTCCTTTAAGAAAAAAACAAATGAGAAAAACCCCAGGACTCACTGCTCCTGGATGGCCCCTGGGCTTCGGAGGGCTTGTGAAGAGCCCCCCACATGGTGTGGGGCAGTGGGGGGGAGTGGGGATTGCCGCCCCCCACCTGGCAGCACCTGGTGAGTTTTGGGGGTTTTTTTTTTCAAAGTGCAGGGAGCTGGGGTGGGTGGGACAGCCATTGCTGGGGCTGGGAGAGCGGGCAGGGGATGGGCCTGGGTGATTTGAAGATTCGGAGATTTGGCAGCAGCTGAATCTCTGAATCAGATTCATGTGAATCGCTTCAGGACAGTGATTCAAATCACTGAATTGAATCACTGTCCCCTGAATGGCCTGAATCCAAATCTGAAGCGAATCCTAGCCGCTTTGCACAGGCCGAATGTTCAGTCCCTTGATGATTGTAGCTTCTTCTAGAGAGCAACATATAAAAACTACTGCAGACTGCCTAACACCTCAATGAGGGAATGTTTCTGCAAAGTTAATGTCCCTCAGCCTGTCTTCAACCAAGGAGTACCCACAGGGCAATGGGGGCTAGGGCTTTTAGGTGCTCTATACCAGTGTTTCCCAACCGATGTGCCATGGCACACTGGGGTGCCGTGAGGCACATCCAGGTGTACTGTGGAATTTTGGGCTGGAGCCATGCCCCCAGCCTGCTGCCACCATGGATGCACAGACAGACAGGTGGACGTGGCTCCAGCCAGTGATTTGCATCCGCGTGCTGTGTTCAGCTGTGTCACCCCACACTGTTGCTTCATGCCCGACCACTTGCCTCTCCACTCTCTCCCTGCTCCTCTGCATTTGGCCCGTATGCCGCGGGATGGGAGAGGCCCGGTCAAGGTTGGGAAATGCTGCCCTATAATAACTTTACTTTGAATATTGCAACATTATGGCATTTTATAGGAGCTATCCCACCACAAATAGCCCCACCATGTTGCCACCAGCCCTTCCAGTTGGATGCAGTTTACAGTTATATGTTATACTAGCCAACTGTCCGTCAGGAATGATGGGGGCAGGGGGGTGGGCAGGGATGGAGCCCCGTGCCCCCACCCCCCAGGCCCACTCTCCCTTCCCTCCTGCTGCTTGGGGTCTGGGTCTGCTCCCCCCCTCCCCGCCGCAGTGGCAGGGAGAAGGGAGGAGTGGGCCCAGGCCCGATGCAGGGGAGGACTAGGTTTGAGGGTGGGGATAAGCCAGGCTGCTGGGTGGGGGGGAACAGTGGGCCCAGGCTGACCCAATGGTGGTGGGGGGACAGGAGGAGCGGGCTTGGGGCCGATGTGGGGGAGTGGGAGAGTGGGCCTGGGCTCTCTCCTCCCCTCCCCCCACAGCTGCCATGTTGGGCTGGGCCGGGCCGGGCCAAGCCCACTGACCCCCCTCTCCACCACTGTTGTGGCGGGGCAACTTTCTCCTGGTTCAGGCTTGTTCCCTCCCCCTGCATCGACCCAAGCCCAGTCCTTCCCTGGCCGCACCATTACCACCGATGCCATGGCATGCCCGCTCCTCCCCCTGTGTGTGGGGCCTACTCTTGGATGGGAGGAGCGGGGGCGGGGGTGGGGGAGGAGTGGGCCCGGGCCCAAGGAGAGGAGGAGGCCTGCTCCTTCCCTCACCCAGCTGCTGCTATGACTACATCAGGCTGGGCCTGCTGTTCCCCCACCCTGCCCACTGCGGTAGGTCTGCTTTTCCCCTGCTTGGGCCCACTCTCCCCCGCCCCTGTTGGGCCCAGGCCCACTCCCCCACCCTTCATGTTACCTGCAGGGAGCAGGGCCTCGTGCCCCCAGCTCCATTCCCTGTGTCCCCACCACCATGGCGGTAGGATGCCTTCTGTCAGAACGCTTCTTTGCCCTCTGATTGGCTGTTTGTCAGCCAATCAGAATGCAAATAAAGTGTTATGGACAGACAGACAGACATAGACTTTTATAATATTAGAATACTCAGGATAACCAACATGCACATAATTTAATAACATATACATATCATTTATTGCAAATAAAAATGGAGAAGTAAACAATAAATGAAAACATCCTAAAATCATAGAATCATAGTCATAGAAAATTAGGGTTGGAAGGGACCTCAGGAGGTTATTTAGTCCAACCTCCTGCTCAAAGGAGGCCCTCCCCGATTAGATCACTCCTGCAAGAGCTTTGTCAAACCGGGCCTTAAAAACCTCCAAGGGTGGAGATTCCACCACCTGTCTTGGTAAGTTGCCCACCATCGACGTGGAATCACCACCATCCTAGTAAGAAGTTTTTCCTAATATCCAACCTAAACCTTCATTGTTGCAACTTGAGCTCACATCTTAGTCCACAACTTCAAGAATGGCTGAAAAATCACATCACAGTCCACACTTGGTCACATGAAGGTATTTTGGCCTTCTCCCACTTAACTGGCATTCTCCCACTTGGCATTCTCCCACTTAAACTGCTGCTTGGTTACCTCCCACTGTCTGGACAGCACTGCTGTGTACTCTGCTGTAGCGATAATACCATCTGTACTCCATTGATTATAGCAAAGAAGCTAAGAGCAACAATCTACTTGTGCCCACTAATGGCACAATCTGTTTTAATGACTGGGGTTATTAGTTCCTTGACTACAGAGAGTAGTTGGAACAATGAAAAGAATTGTTCTGGGTGTGATATATAAGGCTTGAATGGTAGGGATAAGTAGGCTTTTTTTCCTATGGTCATTTAGTTAGATTTTCCACCAATATCCAAGTGCACCAGTTTGGTTAGTTTTAAGACAGTTTTATCAAGACAGCTCATTTCAAGTGACATGCTATTCTTTCCTGGTCATCTAAGTGGCATATTTTGGTTCTCTAGAGGTGTGCTTACACATCCAGGGAAAGTCTGTTGCTGGATGTGTACTTCTGTGTGTGAAGGACTATGTAGCTGCACCAGCTGAGTAGTGTTGTAGTCTCTACACATGCCCCTTGTGGACATGGAGCAGACTTAGATGCTTGAAAATGGAATTGTGCAGAACCTGTGACTACTGGCTTTAGTCCCAGAGCAAAAAGGATCCTGTGTATGTACCTTCCATAGCTTAGTGGCTATGCACTCACCTGCAATGTGGGAGGCCTCCTTTAAGCCAGAGGAAGTCTGAATTGGTGCCTGTTTTGCTTCCTAGCCCAGCATGCTTACATGGGTAAGGCTAGGGTCAGGCTAGGGCATGGGTCAGGCTAGGGCACTCCCTTGGGATGCTGGGGGGATTTGCACTAGTGCCTCTTTTTCTTCCCAGGACAGCACTCTAACCAGCACAGCACAGATGGGCCACAACTTACTGCCTTCTCCACTGCTCCTTTTGTAGCTGAGCCACTAAGGAAGTCCTTGGAAAAAATGGATTGGGGGGGGGGGGGCAGTGTAGGGATGGGGGACTTCTGCCCCACCTGGTAGACAGGCCCTGGCTAAAATCCAGGGCCTTCTTTTCTCTTGGCCTGAAGCCACCTGACTGAGCTCCACAGCCTGTGGCTTGCTCCTTTCTTTCTGGCCCTACATATCTCCCAGAAACATCTGTCTCATAGCTGCCTAGTGGGGCAGCTTCAAAAGAAGCATCAGAAAAAGCACTGGGTGATGGCTGATCTGGTGTGGTGGTCAGAGTGATGTGAAGTTAGAGAAACCCAGAGACAAAATCCTTTTGAGTGAGAGAGACCTAGAATCCAGGGCCGTTGGTCTTCCAGGTGAGTGCATGAGTCACTTAGCTACTGGGGGGAAAATATGGAGGTGTCTCCCCCTCCCTCCCCATGTGCCAGGCTATGCACCCAGGAATATAATTATTCTGGAGGTGTAAATACCAGAAATGCTCCATAGATGACTAAGATACGGCCACTTTGGTGACCAGAAAACAATAGAATGCCACCCTTAATTCTGGTATGTCCAGTGCCACCACTGGGCATTACCTTCAAGCAGAGGTGTAACAAGTCATCTGGCAGACTGGGCAGCTGGGACAACTTTCAGCTGCCACCAACCCAATCATGAGCCTATTTTTTCACCTCCCACCCAAGTTGGGCACAGGGCTGCTGCCCCAGGTGCCATACCTTAGTTATGCTACCAGCCTTCACTGATTGCTCACTTCTGCTACTCCACTTATTTATTCCTTTCCCCTTCCCTCCATCCAGCACAACTATTTCTAAGAGACATTTTAAAAGTTGCCTACATAGCTTTTTCTACATGAGGTTATTTGATTTGTGACATGGTGTTTCCTGTGGTTTTGTAGGTTGGAAATATGCTTATGAGGCATTATTTGCATTTCTTTGTCAGATCCCTCAGTTCCACTTCTGCAATGGCGACTCACTGCAGTTATTCTTGGGATCCTCTGCCTGATTTTATTGGTAGCAACTGGAGTTCTGGGTATCAAGGGTAAGTTTGAGAGAGACAGGTCCCTGTGAATCTGATAGGAGTTATATCAGTGTTATGGAGAGCAGGCACTGTTTTCTGGTATTTTGAGGAGGAGAATTAAATGCTGTATTACTTGCAGGATATCATTACAATATTAGGTTTCTCTGTGAGCTGCATGCAGTTCAAAGCAGGGTGTGGGACTGGGTTAATGAGAAAGACAAACATGAGCGGTGTGGAGTGTCTTTGTAGTGGCTTTCTTTAGTGAGTGCCTTCTTGAACAAGACAAACCATGACTCCATGACAGAGACGGGGAGCCAGAAAAGAACTCGACATTGGGTACTATGTAACCCAGATCCCTAGGCCCCAAGTCCTCCCTTTGATTTGGGGAAATAAAAATTGTAAAGGAAAATACTGAATTTTCAATGCAAAAATGAAATTCAAACTGAGCTGAAGCAAAATGGCCAGATGTAAGAGGGGACCCAGGCTTGGGGAGTAAGGGAAAGGGAGAAGAAGAGAGTGTGGGCATGGGGCCAGGAGGCTTCAGTGTTACAGTGACACCTGTGAGGCATGGATGTGACTTTGGGGGTGGCTGAACATCACCAATTTATTCCTTAAGGCATATAGGGCTGGAGAGTGAATACTGAGAGCACCTAGGTTCACCTGTCTGAGAGCACAGCTTCTTCTCCTTACTGTAGCAATAAAGTGAGGTGGGTGAGAAGAAACAGGGTGAGACCCTGGGAGGCTGGAGTGGGAGCATGACAGGATAGTTATGGCCAACAAGGGGGTGTGACGGTAACTCCAGGAGCTTTGCCTGTGACACCAGTAAAGTAGAAAAGAGCCAAGGTTCTGGTGTCTACAGAAGCAGTGCCATGCTAAGATGGAGAGAATATAAACCTCCCCTGCGTGCCCTGCCGGAACAATTTCTATTTAAACTGGGTAAGTTCAGTTTGGGGTCTGTTAGTTGGAGTCCTTTGCTATGGGACATCCTTGCTCACAGACATCACTGACATTTGGGAGGACCCACCACACGGTGATGAGTCTGGCTTTGTCCTGTAATCTTAGCCATGACTTCACTTCACTGTACGTTTTTCTTTCTTTTTCACCTATGAAAAATATTTCATTTTGAATCAGTTTGACGTTAACCTGCAGAAAGCAAGGCAGGGGTTGGGGAGGGGCACACAGTGCCTGAGTGGAGTTGTGCATTTGCCATCTGTGCCCTTTGTAGGTGTCATGGTGGGACTGCATCTCCCAGGATGATCAATCACGTCAGACGGCTGAGTGTGATGCATCCTGAGAGACATAGTCTGGGCAGGTTTTCCCTGACAGGCAGATAAGGGACGCAGCAAGTATATGAACAGTGACATGCAGGAGGCCTCATGACCCCTTTAGTGGTAGTGTACTTAGGTGTGGGCAAGTGGGGCACAAGCCCCAGATGCTGAGTAAGGAATGGGGGACAGCAGAATGGAGGTTGGGGGCTTGAGGCTCTGCTCGTGGGGAGTGGCGGTAGGAGTCAACCCAGGGGTGGGCAATTCTTTGGGCTGAAGAGTTTTGGTGAGCTGTTGAGGGTGGTGGGGGTGGTGCTGACCAAGACTCAGCCTCCTGTCACAGCTGTTTCCTCTCCCTGGCATGGCTGGGGAAGAGGGGATGGTGGGGAGATGCCAACTGATCCTATCTGGCCTTGGGTCCATCTGCCTTGCACGTTCTGCTGGGGGTGCTGGACTGAGCAGGCAGGTGGGGTCTCCATGGACCCCCGCATGCAGGGCACGCTTGTCCAGGTGGACAGGATGGGGCTGCAGGTGGGCAGGGAATGGCATTGGGGAGTGGGATGTGGTCCCACTGGGCCAGTGCTGGGATCATGAGGTGGTGACAATGCGGGGCTGGGGCCAGGGGCAGAGCTGTGATCCCTGGTTGGGGGCTGGAGGGGAGGGCACCAAAAAACAAGTTGTCCCTGGGTGCCTTTTCCTCTAAGGCTGGTTCTGCCTGCAACCACTTTTCTTGCTGCCCAGTTCAGCATTTCCCATCACCACTTGGGAAGGGATTCTGCAGTGGCAGCTGCAGTAGGGGGAAGGCATGAGAGGGTTCATACATCCAGCACCTTCTGCATTACCCCTGGGGCTGCTGTCCTTGCCAATATCTCCTTCTCAGCAGCAGCTCTCTCTCTCATAGCTGGCCAGGGGCACAAACTTTACCAATTACTCTTCTGAGTTTAAGGCCAAACTGACTTGACAGATACCAATCCAGTTCAGTTCAACAAACCAAAGTGTTATGATCTTCTGTATGCAAAAACTTGAAACTGAAATTTCTTCATAGAAGATGCTACTTTTGCAGAAATTGCATTTGCTCTTAAGAAATAATGTTGGCACAAAACCCCTGGCTGGGTCTAGTGGTCACTCTTACCATTGCACTAGCTGGGAACAAGCTTTGTCACTGTTGCAGCCTGCTCTGGGTCATGCTGGACAGAAGCAGTGACACTGTTCTGGAAGCAGTAACAGCTTTCATGAAACAGCTACCTTGTGGTTTCAGTACTCCCTCCATAGTTGCTTCAGCTCTTCAGCAGATGCTGTGCAATGAGTGTGGTCTTCTGTAGCCAGACTACTTTGGATTTGTGTGACTAGAGCTGGGCAGGGATCACAGTTCTCTTCTGCAAAGAAAAAAATAATTGTGCTTTTGGAAATATTTTCATTCCTAATCAGGACAAAAAGTCAAAACCTAGATACTTTTCTGGAGAAATGAAATACCTCAGTGGCTTATTACTTAGAAGCCAGAGCAGCTACAGCTATGTGGCAGCCCCCAAGGCAATCCTGGAAGCCCGTGCAGCTGTAGCTCTAATACCTTAAAGGAGAAAACATCTAAGGAGTCAGGAAGTCTGGGCTACCTGTTAGACCTTCATATGGAAAGCTGGGGAGGTAGGGGGAAAGGTGAGCTGTTGGCAAATCATTTAGAAGGGCTCAATCTGTAAAAATCATTGCATTCTTGGTGGAAAATGACTCCATCAAATCATACTAGTGGAGCTAGGGCTTGTGTGTCGCCATGATACAGAAAACATTATGGCTACCAAATTCTGCTAAGCCTGTATCACAACAGACACTATTGAGCTGTTCTGATGTTTCAGTCATGGAGCTGAGCCAAGAGAAGAAAGACCCCACCCAGTGTCTGAAGTCCTGCCCAGACCCAAACAGAAGCGTTCCAGGATTGCCACTGGATCAACCTCCTGATAAAGGTAAACTGTGGGAAGGGAGAGGCCCAAAAGTTCATGTGGGGCTGCCCTGGCCCTGCAAAGTGCCATTTCCCTTCCTAAAAATGTGTGGGCAAGGGGTATGGGATCCCCATGGAGTTGCTGCCAAAAGGTCCAAAAAATGCTCTGAAAAGGCATAAATGAATGATTGCACTCTCCTGGTCTGATCCTTCATTTCAAGATTAAAGATGACTAGCCAAAAAGGAGAAAAATAGTCCAAATCTGGAAAGGTTTCAGATTACACAAATGAAATGTTCAATTGATGAAAACACAGAATAAACTGGGTTTTTTATTTTAACAAGGTTTTTAGGATTTTGCCTTTTGTCTGAATTTAGGACAGGAAAATGTTTTGACTTGCAAGAACCTTTGAGGAGAGGAAAAACATTTTCCCTAGTGATCATGACCTGTGTCCCTCTTTGGGACTGGTGCATCTCAATCAGGGTTTGGTGCTCTTATTTCTTACCCACCTTCCCTACTAGAGATGAGCTTTCCCTCCCTAGCTCCATCTGGGCTCAAGGGATTGGTCTGGCCTCAGCCAGGATGGTGGTGGCTTTTTGGCTAGTTTGTCTTGTCCCACAGAGAGCCAGGGAAGCCAGCTCCTGCTGTTCTCTGCATTGCAGCAGCTGCTGCTCCTGGAAGTGAAAGGACCATCCCCATTTTGATATATGGGGCAGCACCTCCCCTCACCATAGGGCCCATGAAACACAAGGCGTGTCACTGGAGGAACATGGTGGGTGTGAAATTCCCTCATTCTTGATGGCAATGTCCCCAAGGAGAGAGGTGGCCTGATGCAGTGTATGTTTTTCCAGAGATGTATCTGGTGCGGTGGAGTCACACAGAGAAAAGATCCTACCTCTTTTCCTCTGAAAACAGACCTTGGGCACAGTGTAATTCCTTCTGCAGTTCTCACTCTGCCAGCCTACTCAAGATTGACAGCCAAGACGAGCTGGTGAGCCCATGTTACTTTTGACATAATATCCAGCAAGTGAATAGGGTCAGCTGGGAATCAGGTCCTGGGGCTGGGTTTCTGCAGCCAAGTGCTGACCAGGTAATGCAAGGAGTGGGCTTCTGAGTACTGGGGGGCATGAGTGGGTGTTTTGCACAGGTATAAGCTTAATTGTATATCTGCATTTTGTGTTTCTCTTTAGCTGTGCATGTGTGACAGGTACTACAGTGTTACCTGCAGGGTGTTTGAGATCACACATGGCTGTACTGGCACAGGACCTTAGGCAGGTACAGGGTACCAGGGCTGTCTGCAGAGATAATCTCTACACAGATGTCTATGGTGATGCTGCATAGGGAACTCCTGGCACTCTGCAGGTGTGGTCATGCACCTGAGAGATCTCGCTTTCTCTCCCATTTAATCAGGCTTTCACCAAGAAGGAGTCATTTGAGTATTCTGAAGAACGTGGAAGTGCTACGTACTACTACCCATTCTGGACTGGATTGTCGTACAACTCTGAAACAAAGACATGGGTCTGGGCGGATGGCACAGCTCTCTCCCCTGGCCTGTAAGTCTGTCTCAACTAGGGTGTCCATAACTCTGCACCAAAATGCAGCACAAGTCGCTGAGTGAGTTTCATCATGGGACTGAGGGTCTCAGACAGGTCCGTTAAACACAGTTGTGAACTTTGTAATAGACTCAGTGAGTGCCAGGCCCCAGCAGGAAGCACACGTCTGAACTGGCCCCAGGTGTTTGAAAGGCTGTAGTTGTGTGCTGGATCTCTTGTAAAACAAATTTGGCCTGAGGGCTCAAGGATGGTGGTGAAGAAAGGCAGTGGCACTCTTTGTGTTGTGGCCTACATCCAGGCACATTGACCAGCTGGTTGGCTGAGGACAGCATGTGTGGACAAGGCACGTGTCCATTAGCTTGTGAGGGACCTTCTCGTGAGCTCATCTCATACAGCATGAGGGTCCCATCCCACCAGAACATCATAGGAAGTGCCACACTGGGTCAGAGCAATGGTGCATCTAGCTCAGTATCCTTGTCTCTGAAAGTGGCAGACGCGGATGCTAGACAGGGAGAGCACTGAACCAGATATCTCTGGAGGGGTTTATCTCCTATCCAATATCCTCCCTGCCATTCACTATTCCTGATGTTGGACATGCCAGAGGAAACATCTCCAGAGATGCTAGAGGGAATATCATGAAACTTCATTAGCTGTATGCTGGCTACATGTGTTAGGCTCATAAGGAGCAGAGTTTATGCCCTGGGCAAACTCTGTGGGACAGTGGTGGTGGAGGTGTACAGGAGCCTTACCCATGATATGGACTCAAAAACAGTCCCCGGATGTGGTGGTTGTGGCTGCTGCTGGCACTGCAGTATGGTCTGCCTGCCTCAATTGTTGCTCTTACAGCAAAACCACAGTGTCTAAGTCTAACTCCTGTTGCTGCAAGAGCAACACCATGGGGCTGCTCTTGTGGCCAGGGCATGGCCTCCAGTGGGGTAGAGGGTGATTCTGACTCCCCGCTGAGGTGTCTACCAGGGCTGGTGCCCTGTTCACCCACCCTGAGTAACACATCTCAGTAATGTGGGTTATTCAACATCTTCAGCAGTATCTGTGTGAAGCCTAGTGACTGACTAGGCTTACAAGTCCAACAGCACAGAGCTGGAATAGTCATGACAGCTGCTCATTACCCTAAAATCACTTTCTCTCCATAAAACTGTCCATGTTAAAGGCCATTCCCATGTCTCTTGTAGGCTGACTCACCATAAACAATAGCCGCCATTTGAGATCGCTCGAAGGTTGGCAGTGTTAGATCCATGGGGCCCCTGGGGTCAGTGAGAGGAGAGGCGTCTGGTGCATTATGAGTGCAGTATACACAGGAGAGTCATGTGATACAGGAATTTATCTCATGGATAGTGTCTGCGCTTGTGCAGTCTGTGGATGGTATGTGGGAGCCTGGGGCCTGGAGACACCTCTGGGAAGAGGATTTAGTTGTAGGAAAAGGAGGACAAATACCTCCATTCTGTGCGTTTGATTCCAGGAGGAGTTTCTGGAGTGTCAAAGTTTTCCTTTAGTGAAGTTTGGTCCAGACACAAGGTGGACTCCACCTGCGTTTGTACATGTGCTATGATGGTGCAGGGGTCATGTGCGGAGAGATTCTCTTCTGACACATTTAGTCTTGAGCATCTCTGACCTTCCTTCTGTTAGACCGTTGCCTCAGGGTCCCCAGTTGTCAGTATAACCAGGGTAGAACACTCCTGGTCCTGTGTCATGGTGTGCTGAGCTCAGGGACCTGAACTGTAAACTGTGATTTTTTCATTCCAGGATTAATTCCCTGGTCCCCAGTCATGGAAATGATGCAGGTGACACTTGTGTGTATGTCCAAGGTGCGGCATTTAAGCCAGCCAGGTGTGAAGAAACTCGCTTCTGCATCTGTGAGAAGATGAAAAGTGCAGGAAAAAGCTAAGTATGTTGACCCAGAGACAGGTGATGCAATGGGGACTGATGAGGGAGATGGCTATAGCGGATGGGGAGCGTGTGGCTGTGGAAATGAAATGGCCCCACCAGAAAACAACCTGGGTTCTTGTGCTGCCATTTGCAGGGGCAACAGTTGAGAGCTGAAGTCCATCATGGGCCTTGGGACTAACAGCCTGGGACACTCTGGGATGTTGCAGAGACACAGGCAAACCTCAACTCTTTCACTTTATGCATGTGTAATTTGACATAAACTCTGTCCCCAACAGCCCACCTGCAACTGTTGGAGCCAGCAGAGATGGGGTACTTGTGTTTCTGTCACATCTTATTTTCTAGGCTGTGTGATGGGTTTGTGGCTTGTTGGCAACCACATGAGCAGCAGCCAGTGGTCTGTAGGGCTGTATCACAGGCCCAAGGAAGAAATCTGTAATCCCCAGTGTCTGCTCTGTCCAACACAGATGTCTCCCATTGTATACAGGGAACAATCTGGTCTTGCCGAACTGCAGAAGCTGTGAGGCCTGGGCTTTCCAGAGGTGCCTTCGGGATACTCTGTATCATCTATCTGCTACAGGAATTTGCTTCTGAAAATAAACATCTCCCCCACCCCCTCATTTCTCTACTTGACTAATGGGGTGTGCGTGTCTTGACTGGTCTGATGGGAGAAGAAGTGGTCTATGCTCCAAAGGGACCTGTGGGGTGTTCTCTGGCCAGGAGTGCCATTGGAAAGGGGATTGGGGCACTTGCTGACAGTGATTGCCTGTAGCCTGTGTCGTCCTTGTGCCCCCATTGGGCCTAGGTATGGCATATCACTGAAATAGCAACAGTGACCAGATCTTCTGGGCGGGGGGCACCTCTGATCCCATGTACTGTGCATTGTGGCAGAGGGAGTTCCTGATGAGCCCTGCACGTGGGGCTACAGGTAAGACAGTCGGAAGCTGAAGCAGAAGGGTGCCAACAGGCTCAGCTCAGTCGTAGTGTGGCACGGGATAGAGCTATGAGCAGCTCGTTTTGGGGGGCGTGGGGATGGGGGAAGGGCAGCTCCCACTGCTGTGCGCGCTCCACGGCAAGCCTGGATGGGGTGTGTGCCCCCTGGATCTGTGCCCGGGGTGAGGGTGGGCTGTTGCTGTGGGCTTTGTCTCAGGTGCCAAACTTCATTGCTATGACACTGCCTGCTCTGATGTGTTGGATGCCAGTCACACACTGTCCCTCCCGCAGCATCCAAGGGGAGTTCCTGGGACACTGCTGGTGACACTGTGCTGAGCTGGAGGAGAGACTCTAAAAACATCAAGTCAAAGACCTGGGCCCAGTGACACTAATAGGGATGGTTACATTTAGGCTCCAGACATGAATTCAGGCCTCTCAAGCCCCGAGGACCTTTGAAAGGAGCCAGCAGCTGAGTGCCCTGTTAATCCGACCTGGCACTGCAGGAGTCTGAGTCCTTTTGCCAGTGGTTCCCTGTTATCCAGGAACCTTGTGGAGATTCAGGGCATGGGTTTTCAGGTCAGCCCAAGGGAATGAGGACCCCATATGTCACTGAAAGGTCATGAAACAAAAAGTCTGTTCCAGTCAATAACAGATCCTGCTCAAGGGGTCGGACGTGCTGGTCGGGTCATTTCATAAACAGAGCTTGACTCCTAGGAGCATCTGTGTCATACATGGTAGTGTCCAGAATCTGCACCATTGTCACCACCCCCCTGGTCTGGGCAGCAGCTCCCCAGGCCCACCCCTTTGCAGTCACTCACCCAGTACAGGTCCTTTCTCTGTGCACGCTGTGTTCAGGAGCATCACATCTCCAAGCAACCTTCCTGCTGTAAGGGGTGTCTGGGGCACAGGCAGTCAGTTTGAGAGGATGGTGCTTGGTCAGGGATTTAGAGGAGTAGAAGCCAAGTTCAAGGCCAGGCATCAGTCCTAGTTCAGGATAGGAAGCTGAGGAGAGAGATGAGGGCATGGTCAAGGCAAGAAATGTTCATGAAGGAACAGGAGCAGTTGGGACCAGGAGAAAGAGGTACTGGCAGTATGGTCCATGCTTGAGGTTCAGAGCATGGTGACAATTTTAGATGTCCCGAAGTGTCCAGGGACCCGGCAAGGTGGTCTGTTTCCCAGAAAGCTCTGTGGCTGGGGATGGGATATGAGAATACTGGACAAGTATCTGTACTTTCACCACACCCCAGCCCTCAATTATTTTCTTGGCTACCTAAAAACAACAGAGCATTTCTGCTGCTGCAAAGAATGCAGGAAAACCACAACAGAACATTCTTGATACCATGGATTTCTTTTTGAAATCTTTGGGCCTGTCCACACATGCAAGCATGTGTGCTTGCAACAACGTAAATATCAGTGGCACAAATTTGCTTGAACATGCACTTTTTTGTGGGGCAAAATTGTGCTGTCCTAAGTTCAGGACTTGGGGCAAACTGAGCCTGCCCTGCTCCTCCCAGATCTGCAGGCAGGGGTAGCTAGAGGGTGGGGCCAGCTCCTGTACAAAAAGTTACCCTGGTGAGCAGCTGAGGGCTACTCACTTTCAGGAGTTTCTGGGAAGGTGCCTCTGGAAGGAAATTGGCCATGCCCCTTCCTTTTCCAGCCTACTATTGCTGCTGCTGCTGCTGCTGCTGGGTACTTCTATCTTAGTCTCAGGAGTTTCTGGGGAGAAGATGGCTATGCCCCTTCCTGCCTCTGGTAATGCTGGTGCTGCTGTTTCTAGCTGCTGCTGGCTTGCTCTCAGGAGCTTTTGGGGGGAAGTTAGCTGTGCTCCTTCCTGCCTTGGGCTGCTGCTGCTGCGACTGTTGCCAGCACCTCCCCACGGGGTGGCGGAGGGGTGTGTATGCATCCTTTGCTGCATGCTGCTGCCAGGGAGGGGCCCACTGCACTGCACCACACCCCAGCACTGCACCCCAGCTTCTGCATTCCTGTTCTAGCCTGCTGCCAAGGCGCAGTCAGGGGACAGCCTAGGGAGGGGACCTGGGCTGCCTGTGGGTCCTTCCCCTACCATCACTACTGGTGCCTAAAGGTGCCTTGTCTGCCCCATCTGCCTCTGCAGGCCACTCCCCCCCCCCACCCCAACTTCACCTTCTCTTTCACCTTTATCTGAAACATGCCTTGAGTGGCTAACCTGGATGGCTGCTTCCGCTGCTGCTGCTGATTGCCTCTACTGCTGCTGCTCCCTCTCAGGAGAGGGGGGGATTCCCTGCTGCACCACTTTGCACTACCCTACACCCCACCTGCACTGGACTACTTCCCTAATTTCCTACCTGCTCCGGCACTCCCGGACAGCTGCCTCACTGCATCTGATCCTGTGCTTTCTTTTTCCTTTTGCTGCCCTGCTGCTGAGTGTCTGGCTGGAGATCTAAGGGGCTCCTTGACTGAGCTTCAACAAACAAAAGCCCCTCCACCGCTCCAGTCATCTTTCTACACCTACCTCAGGAGCCTTTCCTGTGTGGTTTGCCCTTATGTGGTAAGTCCTGTGGTCCACTCCCCCTGCGCTGGTTTTTGTTGTGTGGTTGAGTAAGCCAGCTTGAATCTCCCTAGCCCTTGTGTGTGTGTCCCCTGCCTCCACACCTTCCCCAGGCATAGCACACCAGGTTTCCTGTGAGGCTGTAGCTCAGTGAGCTTCATTCCCCTTTTTCCTCCCTCCACACTTCCTCCACAGCCCCAGCCTGCCCTTATTCAAATCACTAGCCATGCTGTTTTTTTTGTATTTTTCTTTATTGGTTTCCCTCTCCTGTATGTGGAGCAATAGCAGGGCAGGAGCCTTCAGGGGGGCAGATGCCCCCACAGAACTTCCTGTGGCCTTCACTATGGGGGAAGATTCCATCCAGGCTCCCGAGGGGCTGCATGTCCCTATAACTCCCACCTTGGTGGCAGAGTCCAAATGATCCTCCAGAGGTAGGCATGTGTGCAACCCCAGCTGTGGGGGCAAGCGGGACTCTAGAGGGAAGCCAGTAGGACCAGGAGGTCTCCCCTGGCCAGGCCCCCCAGTAGGGGCTCCCAAGCCCCCATCCCCACCATCAGGGACTCAGGGCAAGGGCAGTTGGAAGGGCTCCTCTTTAGCCTCCTCTACAGCTGGTGGTGAGAAAGGCAAGGGCCCTGTCCCCAAGGCCAGACCACGGGCACCTGAGTGGACCAGGTGCACCTGTCAGCACACCCACTCAGCCTGTCCATGGCCCTAGACCTGGCCCCACCTATGCAGCCCCCCCAGTGGGGGAACTGCATCTATTCACAGGCAAATGTGGGGCAGTCCACAACTGTGGGGCCTGGACCCCCCACTGCTGGTCAGCTTGGGTGGAGGGGCCCCCTTTCTGGCATTCACCCACAAGTATTGGGTGAAGTGCCAACTACCCAAGTGGGAGGATCTTCAATTGAGACCTGGGTGCAGGTGCTGGCTCGGGTGGTAGGGGGCCCCAAGATCGTGGCAGCCTCCCACTTTCATGGCAAAGGGTTTTTTTTCCTTGCCTCGGAGAGTGGAGAGGGGCTTGTGGTAGAGGGCAAGTACATACGAGATGATAATAGGGAAGAGAGTTGTGCAGCTTGGAGTGAACTGACTGCTAGTGAAAGCACGCACCCTGTGACAGCCAGAATCAGAGGAATTAATAAGCAATAAATATGTGCTTTTTGGAGGCATTCAGTATTTTGCCTAATAGGCAATATTAGCTAATATAAAGCTTGTAAGTTTGTAACCTGCAAATGTAACTTGTCTGTCCTAAGTTTAACCAAAATGATAAAACTAACTGTTCGTGGAACTAACTGGGCCCCAAAGGCGAAGCTGTAGCTGCAAGATTAGCTGACCTAATGGTTTTTTGCTCAGGGTTCAGCCTTGATGATAAAAACTGGATCCAACTGCGTGGCACACCCAACACTGGAAAAGCACGTCTCAAGAAAGCATATTCAGAAAAACTTAAAAGGGTTGAGTTTAGTAATGTTAATTCCAAACCTAAAAATGCTGCATTGTAATTTGCTTATTGGATAACCCTGAGTCTGGGTAGTAACCTTTTATGATAATTTTTAACACCTTTCAATCCCATAGGGTAATAGCTATAGGGCAAAATTGGGAGTGGCTCTAAAGCCAAAAGATTAGCATAAGACTAGGTATAAAAAGCGCGTGTGTCAGGTGACCAGCAGGAAGGAGGGAACAGAATGGTCATTGCTGTTCCAAGCCCGGAATCCAGACTCTCAGTGTGAGTGAGGATCGGATCCTGATCAAGGGATGTTCCCCGGTAATCTCTCCGACAGCATTGATCGGGGACACCTGACTTTGCTGGAAACATTTGGTGTGCACCTAGCATCGAGGGACTATTGATAAGTTGCCAACCCGTGTCTGTCTATTTGTTGTTTTAAACAGCCCAGTGGCTGATACCCTCGCAGTGCCCAGTTGGCCTGCGACAGATTGATCCATCTGTCTGTTGTTACTATCTGTTATTATTTACTATTAGCTCTTTAATACTGAATTATCTGCTTATCACATTTATCTTTCCGTTAACTGTTGTGTGTGTAAGCTATAATAAATTTGCCTTTGCTTCACTCCCAACTCTGCCTCCTCGATCCCGAACCAAACAGGCCAGTGGTTGATACAGTTGCAGCACCCAGTCAGCCTGCAACTAAATTGATACACTCACAGTGCCCAGCCGGCCTGTGACAGAGTCCTGCCCTGCCCCCTGTGCCCCAGAGCATGTGTATAGATGCCCTTTGTTTTTCTGTTACTGTGTCTTGCAGTTTTCTATGTGAGGATTTAGAGTGGAGATTTTGAGAACTCCTTGTATAAAAGTTATTTGGAAATGAAGTGCACTGGACATGATAACGAAAGCGCCATTCTGGTCCAAGTCTTTGACTATTCCTGGTTCTGGGGAACTCTGAAGAGCACCACAAATCTGTGACATGCACCAGATTTTGGAACCCAGCCCTTGGTTCCATTTTACAACCTCAAAAGAGGATAACAGGGAAGAGAGCTCTACAGCCTGGAGTGAACTGAGAGTGACAAGGATTCAGTAATGTATTAAGTACCGGGGCAGAGAAAGAGTTCTGCATTTTTCCTGCTACTGGTACCCCATATGTTGAAGGGTTTAGGGGCAGGGGACACACACACATACACACACACACACACACACATGGAAGGCCCTAACATGTTTCCAGAACCTCTGACCTCCTTTCTTCACACCCAATAGCTTCACGTGCCTGCCCCACTTTCAGGGAATTCTCCCTGTGATTGGCTGTTGAGGGCTCTGATGTCACAGTGGTCATGACCAGATGTCAGCTGGCCTGAGCTGTGGAGCCACAAAGCCCCAGAACAGAGTTACCAGGGACAGTGACAAAACCTGCCAGTCCATTGAAGATGGATAAACTGATTTGGATGGAAAAAGAAGAGGTAGGTAGGTAGGTCCTTGGTTGGTCTAAGATTGGAGTGGGGTGGAGGGGAGAGAAGGAGGATGCAGGAAGTCTAATCTATGTTGGTACAGCCGCTTTTAGGGCGCTTTGGCTTGTGCCAACCATGTCCTGCTGCTCAAACTCTCAGTGAGAGCCCCTGTCCTTCGGCAGAGGAGACATTGGTGGTGCCTGGGCCCCTGCAGCCCCATGCCAACGGGTCCTAAGAGCAGACCTGGATGTTTGACAGGTGAAAGACACCTTATCAGGAGGACGTGTGACACATACCCTACAGGGCTGGGCAGGGGTGTGGTGATAATACAGGCCCTTATCCAGGGTTCTCATAGCCTGTCCCCCACCAGAGCAGTCTGGACACCAGATCACCTTGCTAGGCCCCGGCCACCTTGTTACTCCTAAAACTGTCTCCAAATTCTGAACATCAGGCTTGGACCATTGTGCCAGGGCACTATGTGTGCCTGCCACTTTAAGGGCATGGACCTGGCAGCCACCAGGTGCCTGACGAGGGCAGCCATTTTGGAGGCAAGGGCTGCCTATATAAACAGGGCAGTTTGGCTGCTGGAGGTCAGGCAGCAACATTGCCTGGCTGGAGGGCTGCTGAGAACACTCTGGAGGTAAGGGAGGAGCTGTAGGGGTTGGAAAGGAGGCTCCTTGGTCCTGGGCATGACCTAAAACTGCATCCTGCCGGGAGTGGATGGCCTGGTGAGGCTCTCAGTGGCGTGGGAGCCCCAGGAAATGCCAGGCCAGTTACCACCCCAGTGAAAGGCGGGTTGGGGTGCCTTAACCCCTAGCTCCCACCACTGGGTGGGTAACCCCAGTGTTTGTGAAGGGCCCAGAGGGCAGACCCTGGGAGAGAGTGAGGGGCTAGAGACCTGACCCGAACAAGAGAGTACCCTCAACTGGCCCATGCTGGGGCTAGGACCAGGAGGGTCAAAAGGGCCAGGGGCCCACCGTGAGGGATGCTCAAGAGCCAGGGGCCTGGGGTCCTGACTGGCCTGGAGGTGGGCCAGGGCTGGTAGCCGAAGGTCCCGGGGGGACCACACCCGAGAGGGGAAAATGGTTTTGGGGGGCTAGGTAGCCTGAATGAAGGCGGATAGGCTGTCTGCTTGGAGGGATCATAGAGGGGTCCTGTTAGGATGATTCTGGGGCCCAACGTGGGGGCTGGTGAGGATGTAAACACCAAGATGCCATCTGCAAGGCTTGGGCTGCGGTGTAGGGGAGGAAAAGGAGCCGCAGAGAGCGCCCCCTGGCATCGGGGCACCAAAATGGGCAGCCTCCCGCTTAATTGACATCAATCAGTGAATCAATTAACATCAAGGCATGGCAGGTGAGAAGGTGGGCGGTTGGCCCAAGAACAGGTGGGCAGGCCACGGAGATCAGCCCTGAGTAGGCCCCCTGTTACAACCATCTTGGTGTACCTGCTTGCTCCTGTTCCCAGTTGTTCCTGTTTCTTCTTGGACATCCTGACCTAGATGAACCCCTTGCCTTAACCATGGCCTTGTCTCACTCCTCAGCTTGCTCTCCTGGATTAGCACTGATGCCTGGATTTGACCTTGGCTTCCACTCCACTAAATCACTGACCAAGTGCGATCCTTTCAGACTGCCTGCCTGTGCCCCAGATACCCCTTACGGCAGGAAGCTTTGGCTGCTGCTTTAAGAACAGCTGCTCCTGAACACAGTTTGCACAAAGAAGGGACCTGCAATGGGGAGTGACCGCTGAGGAGTGAGGAGTGGGCCTGGGGGCTGCTGCCCAAACCAGGGGGTGATGACAATGGTGAAGCAGTGGGACACAAGCCTGTGTGACATGTATGCTCCTCTGAGCCAAACTCTCTTTTATGAAAAAACCAGACCAGCATGTCAGACCCATAAGGCAGGATCTTGCATGGACTGTAAACAGCCTCCCAACTGCATGAGCCTCCAGTGACATCTGTGGGTGTCATTCCCTTGGGCTGCCCTGAAAGCCAAAGCCCTGAAGCTCTACAGGGTGGCCTGGAGAAAAGGGAGCTGATGGTGAAAGGACTTAGACTCCTGCAGTGCCAGGCAGGATCCACAGAGACACACAGACCCATCAAGGTACACACACCCATTCCTAACCACTGGGCTCTGGATTTCGGACCCAGATGCCTTGTTCTGGGCTCAGATGTCTGGTCCTCACCCTCAGACTGAACTTGAACTTTCCATTCAATAAGCAAATGAATTGATACACAGTGATAAAAGAAAAGAAACAATACAAACAATCAAGCAATTCTATAGCTACCAATCCTCGGGCTGTCACCAGAGTCAAGATACATCTGGTCAGGATGAAGTCTTCACTCTGAGGCTCTCTCTTGGGTGTCAGATGTCAGCAACCTGGAGATGGGATGCTGAGGCCCACCCCTCCCCCCAGCGGGCTGGATGAGATAGGCTAGTGATGTGCCCTCTGTCTATGGTGGCCTCAGGGATCCCTCCTGGGGGACAGGGATGAGGACCCAGGTCCTGTGTTACTCTCAAGTCGTTAGACAGCCTGTCTGCTTCTGAAGGCTGAGAAAACCATGTGTGAAAGACGCAGGCTTTTAGAAATGAATTAACCCCTGCTGCCCATCCTGAAGCATTCTAATGCATATATGTATGTGTGTGTGTACTCATAAGACAACTCCCAAAAAGCAAACCTTTAAATACTATTTCTAAACCATCATTATGTGCAAGTATTTGCATGCCTAACAGTAGTAATACTGTGTGGCACCCCACGGTACCCTTAAAGGAATATGACAGTACCTTGTGTTGTTGCAGCACCTGGTTCAGAATTACTGCTGTAGCGGAAGGACGAATCCCTAACAGCTTCTGCCAACCTGAGGTAAGGAAAAGTCTTTCCTGATGCACATTTACCAGTTAGCTTCACCCTGAACAGAAGGAAAAACACACCAGGGCAAATATTCCAGGAAGAGGAAACTTCCCAGGATGCTATAGTGGGAGAAAGGTGGACTCTTTCTGGATTTGTTTGTCCCTTTGGGATGGATCAAGGAAAAGGAAGTCTCTTCTGGTGGTTTTTCTTTGGAGATAAAAAATGTTTGGTACTGTAGGCTCAAGCACATCACTTCATTCCCTCAATTTCCTTCACTACATTAATTTCCCCTACGACTTGCTAAAAACAGGGATGTCCAGGCTGAGTCTTACCTGGTCAGGTTCTGAAGCTTCCTTTGTCAGGGCCTTGCTAGTCGCTGTACCCTTTGGGTCTCCAGTCTGAGTCTTGGAGAGGCTCCTCTTCCCTGGGTGTCACTCCAGGCCCTAGAGCTGTTCTTCTCTTAGGCCCATCTTGTGCAGGGAGCTCTCTTATGGTTACACCCCCTTCTCCAACTGTGGTTCCCCAAAAGCAATGTAGACAGACATGCTGGTTTAGCCAAGGGACAGGTCGTACTCAGGGACCTGATGCAACTTGATGTCTGGTCCCAGCCTGCGCTGCAGCCCAAGAAGAAACCTCTGGGAGGCCAACCTGCTCTATTTGACCTGTGGAGGCAGCACCTTTGCATCAAAAGTGGACAGACCTTTTCCTTGAGCTTCTTCTCTTCTCCCCAAATTGCTGCTCCAAACCAGTGCTTCAAAATTCCCTCCACCCTTGGCTACACTCCCACTGGGCACATGTATATGCTCATTGTTAGCATAAGTCATGTCAAGTTTCCATTTTGTATGTCAAGCCTCCATATTGTGTCCTCTGCCCGGGCATCACCTGTGTTGCAACCATATGATTCATGTACCTGTGGCAGGGCACTGCGGGTGCTGCCACTTTAAAGGCCTGGAGTTGGCAGCCACCAGGTGCCTGATGAGGGCAGACATTTTGAATCGGGGGGCTGCCCATATAAACAGGGCAGTTCGGCTGCTGGTGGCCAGGCAACAACACTGTCTGCCTGCAGGTGTCATCTGGAGGCAAGGGAGGAGCCGTAGGGGATGGTTAGGAGGCTCCTGGTCCTGGACACGACCTAAAACTGCGCCGTGCCAGGAGTGGGCAGGCTGGTGGGGCTCTCAGTAGTGTGGGAGCCCCCAGGAAATGCCAGGCCAGTTACCACCCTGGTGAAAGGTGGGTTGGGGTGCCTTAACCCCTACCCCCACCACCGGGTGGGTAACCCCTTGTTGGAGGGTCTGGAAGGTAGACCCCAAGGAGAAAGAGTGAGGCCATAGACTCGGGCCTGTCTGAGCTCCCCCTGACTGGTCCATGCTGGGGCCAGGACTGGAAGGGTCAAAGGGCCGGGGACCCACCACAAGGGATGACCAGAGCTGAGGGCCTGGGGCTCCGACTGGCCTGGAGGTGGGCCAGGACTAGTAGCCGAAGGTCCCGGGGGACCACATGCGAAGGGGAAGCAATTCAGGGAGCAATGCTGCCTGGTATGAAGGTGGAATGGACCGCATGAGGAGAGGAATCCAGGTGGGGTTCAATTAGAGGGATTCTGGGGCCCAGTGTAGGAGGCCAGTGATTGTGATAACATCTAGATGCCATCTGCGAGGCTTGGGCTGCAGTGTAGGGGAGGAATGGAGCTGCAGATAGCACCCCCTGGCATCGGGGCAGGAAATGGGCAGCGTCTTACTTAATTCCATCATTAGCTAATTAATTCCAACAAAGCGTGGTGGGTGGTTAGCCCAGGAACAGGTGGGCAGGCCACAGTGAGATGGGCCCTGAGAAGGTGACCTGTTACCCCTCCCGTGTAAATTGGTTCCTGGATGAATGAGAGTGATTGGGAATGACTGAAATACAATGGTAGCAGGCCTCTACTGAATGGCCTATAACGACTGGGCCATCACCTCGCATTGATTCACCCAGGAACCACGGACCTCACCCAGGAACAGAGACAAGACCAGCATTTGAAATACAAAAGACCCTGCAGAACCAGCAACTCTCACCATTACAGACACCCGAAACTGCACATCCCTGCATGGAGCACACATACTCAGTACACCAGGGGCTGACCCTTGCCTGGGCATGCTCCTATCACTAGGGTCACACAAGGTCTGCCCCTATAAAAAGGGGCAGTGAAGACAGACCCAGTGGGACACTCTCCATCTGGACCAGCACCATGCCACACCACCTATCCACCCAGAGGCCCTGCTGGCAACCCGCCCCCCCAAGCCCCAGACATCACCTACTGGATAAGGACCCCTTTCCAGCCTGGATAGGTAGCTATCACCCCCGCCCCCTTCAACCAAGGACTTGGACTCTGCTTCTCTTCCTTACTTGGACTCCAACCCTTCCACTGAGTCTTTCTCCTGCTGCCATTGTGTGTGTGTGTGTGTGTGTGTGTGAGAACCAATAACTTCATGGGGCTGTGTAGTGTGTTGTCTGTTTAATAAAACTGTTATTTGGACGCCTAAGTTGGATTTTGCTTTACTATGGTTCGGCCCTGCTCCAATCTCTGCTCCTTGCCCCTCTAACTTCTGTCTCATTTCTCCCTCTCCTGCTTCTGGTTCACTGCCACCTCTAACACCTGTCCTGAGCTCCTCTCTGCCTCCAAACCCCCTGTTTCTTTGCCACTGCCTTATCCCCACTGCCTTTTCCTTTTTCCCTGAGCAACCAGGTTTTTGCCTCAGTTTCCTTCCTGGCTGTCTCCTCCTTGCCACCACTTATCTGTCCCCCCCCCAATATCTCAGCTGTCTGCCTCAGTTTCCAGCTTCAGTCTACCTTAAGTAAACCCAAGCCTCAGTTCCTCAGCCACTTCTCTGTAGTCCACCAGTTCTAATCCTGGTTCTGGCAACTTTCACTCCCTACGCTTTAATTCTCTTACCTGACAAGTACCCCAAGCACACACATACACACTGTACCATCCAAGTTAGGGACTTGCCTATGTGTAGGTGGGTTGTGTATATATGTATGGCATTGTGGGCATGATATATGAATTAGTGATCTGTGTTTAACTTTTGGGGTGTGTAGTGTATGTGCTTGAATTGGTGATAGGCATGTGCCTAGGCTGGTTTGGATGTGCATGTGCCTGAGCTGGTAGTGTGTGTGTGTTTGCACCTAATTGATTTGTGTGGTTGTATATGTGCAATTGTGTCACACCCTCCTGTCTAACAGCGCAATATTGAGATCCTGAGAGTTGGCCTGACCCCACAGGGCAACAAGTGGCTAAAACTCAGCTGTTTGGCCAACACTTAAGTCCCTTGTTTAACTAGAGTCCAGACCAAGGGGGAATTCACTAGAGAGTTTGCCTGGAAACTCTCTCACCTCTCTTCACTGGAAGCTTGATGAGCAGAAGAAGCTTAAGCAGGGGAAAGGGAACCTTTCAGGATCAGGAGCAGCAAACAGGTTAGCTTACAGAAGAGTTTGCTGGGGAAGGTCTGCTTGGAAAGAGGGGCAAGAAGATTGGTGGCAGATTAGGAGACCCAGAGAAATGGCTCCAGGATGTAATGCCAGAACCACTGCCACTGACAAGTCATTCTCTGCCTGCACCTGTGAGGTGTCTGTCTAGGCAGGAGTGCTTACCATTCAGGCTTCCCCTGAGGTCCTGATTTCCCACTGTGGAGACTGTGAACTAGAAACTAGGCAAAAAAGTAAAAATTGTCCAAAAATATTGTGGCATTTATCCTGTAGTCATTATTGTTAAATGTACATCTGTTGTTCAGTTTTTATAAACAAAATCTAGCCTTCTTGAGTACTTTGGTGGTGCCTCCAATACTTTACTGTTAGTCATTTCTACACCTAAGCTAATGCTACCACATCTGAGTTAAAGATTTTAGGTAGAGATTTAAAAAATCTTCAGGACTATGGAACAGAAAAGAGACATGACCAGGAATGGGTACCAGACAGCAACATTGTAGAAGAAAAGATAATTTGACTAGTGGAACCTTAAGACCACAAAAATGGGGAGAGAGGGTAAAACACTTGTAGAGTGGAGAGAGATTAGCAGGAATCAGGTAATTTGTAATGAGTCATGAACTCAATTGACTCCCTCAGTACCACCTGACTAGAAATGCCACTGCCCCTCTCAGGCAGTTGGTTTAAAGTTTGGGTGGAGCAGGAATCAAATCAGGGTACAACTGCACCACTACTCCCTCCCTGGATCTGCCTCTGGAGGTAGCTGAAGTGGTCAGTTGGTTTCCATTATTGGCTACATGGCCATTGCAAACTTTCACTGTAGGAAATGAAGTTGCTGGCAGGAGTCTGTGGATGGGTGGAACCTGTCAAAGTCCTGTGGAATTTCTCTAGACTTTCCTTTCCGTGAGTCCATATGATGAAGACGTCTTCTTCATTTTGGAGCTCCCATCAGCGGAGTAAGGAATATGCTGCACAAGAATTGTGGCTAAGGAACTTCATCTCCAACACCAGCTTCCACCCCTCAGGACAGCAGCAGCCCCACAAGGCCTTGACTGTTCTTAACTATCTTAAAACAGGTGCTTAAGGCAAGCATGCACTCTTGGGGCCTCTGCAGTGATGCTGGGAGCAGCTGCGATGCTCAAGCTCAGAGGGACAGCCACATCATCTATGAATGTTTGATGCTGGGGGAGGAAGAGCAGCCCCCCTTACCTTAGCCCAGGGGATGTACATTTAGGGCACTCGCCTAAGGGAGGAGGAGATCCAGCTTCTGGGTTTTATCTCTCTCTCCTCAACTTCCCATCACAGCACTCCCACCACAAGGTCACAGGACGGGCATTGACCTGTTCCCTTTTTGGCCATCCTTTCTACCTGAGCCTCTGCACCACACAATTCATGTTTGTCCAAAAATGGATGGAGTATAATACAGAAAAGTATGCCTATTAGAAGTCAGGGACCAGGACAGACCCCCAGACCTGCTAACTTTCAGAGTATGAAACATCACCCACTCATGTTCTCTTTCAACATGGCATCATGGGGGAGGGGGACAGGAGGCCAGCTTCAAGAGGAGGGATGGCAAGGGCCTGGGGATTACCTCCTTTCTACACTGGTGGTTACAGCATTGTGCTGAGAAGTGAAAGAGCAGGAGATTCAACACCGCCCCATCCCCTGGAGGAGTGGGCCTTGTCCCTCCATAATAAAGCCACAGCCAATAGAATTCCTGCACAGGATCAGGCTCACCAAACCCCAGGGGCATTTTCCCAGTTTCACCCCTTACAAAGGTGCACCCCCAGCTATCTTCGAGGTGTGTCTGGTAGCAGAGAGCACTTTGTGCCCTGTTGTACAAAAGCAACCGACAGCAGCACAGATGACATGTTCCACCTAATGGAATGAATGAACTCTGCTGGGGGCAGCACATGGCCAGCAGGAATTCAGGAATCATACAGGATCCTCTGCCCCACAGGGATGACATGAGAGAAGGGGTCAGGACACATCTCTGTGCTGCTCTCCCTGCAGGAGAAGCTGGTCCATGTCCTCCTCCATTCAGGCCTGGATCAAGACCACCTTGTGCTAGTCCTGGCTGAGGAGATGCTGCCAGGGCTCTGGATTCTAACCAGGGCCTCACTTCTCTGCCCTTCCTTGCCTATTGGCTCCTTTATGCCCACAGGCTTCCCTCCTTCCTAGGACCAGCTCCCTAGTGTCCACGGCCCTCTTATGTTTCCATGCTCCAGGCTGCTACTGTTCTTGGTAAAACCAGTCCTCAGGTCCCAGGTCTGGAAAAATGTCAGGGGTAGGACACTCTCACACACCCACATGCAAAGTGTTTTTGGCATGGTGAGTGAAAACCTTTACCTGTAGATCTCTCCTCACTGCTGGAAGAAGCTTCCTTTCCAGATGATGTCTTCACCTTCTGTGACCAGGCCAGCCATGTCATAGCTCTTCCTGGGTCCTCCCTAATCCTGGTCCTAGTGTCCAAGGGATGGCAGTACAGGGGACAGCAGTTCTCCTTCTTCCTGTTTCCTGTTGTCTTCAGGCTTCACAAGGCTTTCAAGGAGGTCAGAGTTTTCAATGGGCCTGGCCTTCTTTCTGTGCAGCTGGGACACATCTCAGGCAGGTCAGCTTCCTCCATGCTACTGTGAACCAGAATGTCGACTTCAAAGATGCCCCAGTTCAGATCCATGCTGGTCTGTTCAGTAAAGACCAGCAGAGCCACAGGTGGTCATGGTCCCTGGACTCCAAATGAGCGATGTAGAAATCCACAGCATCCTCTGCAACTCTGCAGAGGCAACAGAGACAGCTCCAGTCAGTGTGCAAGTGACACGCTCCCTTGACTCCCTGCCAAGCTACAGAGGTTTCTGGCCAGTCCTCCTGGGGCCACATTGGCTGCAGCAACCTTGTTCTGCCTCCTGCAATTGCCCAGGGAACCTGGCAGTGATTTACCCTCACACTGTTCCCTTGCCCTGAGCAAGTGCCCTCAAGCAGTGACTGTGAGGAAAGGCAATCAGGGTCCCTAGTCCAGTCATGAACTGCCAAGACATCACCAACTCCTTGATCAGGATGTCTGAAGAGTATGGGTGGTTGTGTTAGAAGATGTGAGGGGCACACATCGCCCCTTCATGCTGAGATTGCAGAGGGGATGGTTTGGTGAAAGATGGGCGGGTGTGTTTCCTACAGCAGATTAGACCATGTACTAGTTACTCCTGTCCCTGGCTGCCCTCCTCTCCATCTGGTGAGAGCACTGCTGCACCTCCCTTGGTGCCTCCAGGCCCCGCCCAGCCGAGCTCAGCCAGGCTTTGCATCCACCACCTCTTTTCCTGCCCCCAGAAGGAGGTCCAGCACCCACGTGTCTCCATGGGATGTTTCTGTCTCCCACTCTGCAGCCCCTGTTGCTCTTGGAGCAGCTCTCATGGGACCAGTCTTGGGTAGGAATATAACAGACTGGCACTTGGGGGCGTTGGTTGTCCCTTGTTGCTTAGTGCCAGGGCCCAGGTCATCCCTGAACATTATGATGTCAGAGATGCTTCAGCACACCTTCAGCCATGACTCCAGGTCATCTGCAGTCTGAAGCTTCATTGGTTGAGATTCCCCCCTAGGTATTTGCCCAAGACAGGGAGGCTGAGGGAGACAGGTGGTTTACTGGTCACCAGTGGTGCCTCTGCATGGTGGAGCATTGGGCCTGGAGACCCTTCTGAGTAGTGCTGGGTGATAAAGGGGAAGGGAAGTTTAGAAAAAAGATGAGATTTTGGATCTAGCATTGAGTAGCAGTGGGAGGAAGTGGTTTAGAGATCAGGTGAGTTCCAAGGCAGGGGTGATGCATAGGGGGTGCACGTGGGTGCATGTGCACCCCCTGAGCGTGACAGTGCAGCCCCTACAAAAAGGCACCGCCAACAGTGTTAGCAGTGCCTGCAGGTGGTCGTTGCTTGAAACCCCGCTGCCTACACTGCCAGTGGTGTCTGCGGGTGGTCCACAATCCCCACTGGTCACTGCGGTCACTGCCGGCAGTGGCTGTGGGTGGTCACCAACCCTCGTTCGGCAGTCGCCACCCCGCCCTCCCCGCCACTGACATCACTGGCTCTGTCTGTGGGAGCAACCCTGCTTACCGCCGCCTTGCTCCCGCCGCTCTTGCTGTCGTGCTCCTGCTACTGCCGTGCCCCCCCTTTCACCGGGGGCACGAGTCGTTCATGATCCAAGGCACTAGAGATGGGACTCTAGAGAGGTGAGTAAGAAATGTCTGGATGGATAAGCAGGTGGGTTAAAGTTTGGAGTGGGGGGTGGGAAGGATGAATTAGAAGTTGTGCTACGTACATTAGCAGCTTGGTACGAGCTCAATCTGTGACTGGAACTCAAAGGTGCAAAACCGTATGGAAATATCTGGTATGTTAGAGGATGACATATCCTGCTCTCTCACATCCTTCTCAGGCCTAATCTGCATGTGAGGGAAGGGACTCCATGGATTTCTCCAGTCCCAGGGTAACTGTGGGCCTCCCACTTCCTTATATTTGCAAAGCAGTGGGCCAGACCCTGCAGGAAAGAGCCTCTAGCACCTGACCTTGCACTGGCATCAAGTTCTTGAGCCTCAAGGAGCAGCTGCAGCATGATCTGTTTGAAACACAGTTGCTGTCCATGTCCCTTGTGTCATATGTGCCAATGGTTGACTATTTCTGCTGTACGAGATGATTTAACTACAGAGTTATAATGCCGTAGCCTGGGGTGACCAGGAAACATGGATATTCCTGGAAGCCAGTCTGGGTGAGTTGGACCCAAGGATGAATCCTGCTGCACATTCTCCTTGATAGAAAGGGCCTGTGGAGAGAAGCTGGCCCCCACTGTCCTGCAGTCTGGCATTATGAAATCACAGTCCCTCTTCTTTCCCCATCTCCCTACTCTCTCCTTCCTGTTCCCTGTTCCTGGAGGTCTCCCCAGGCATCTCCTTCTTCCATCCAGCTCTTTCTCCCACACTGCACCGGACCTCCTGAGTGCAGAGGGGGGTATCTACAGAACTATGTCCCACTTTTTCCATTTGCAAAAGGGAGTTACCCTAGCCTGTCTCTTCTTTCATTTACCCACTACTGTTCTTGTTAAAGGATAACAAAGGAAAACGGAAGTGTGGTAGGGGTGATAATCCACTAAAATGGCGTGAAGATTTAGTTGTCAAAATATTTTAAAAAATCTTTTTAATTGCAGTAAACTTTTCCAAGCAGCTATATCTGAAAAGCATAATTCCCTCCATGGATGTAGTTGAACCCTACCAGATTCAACTTTTGGAGATGTCCTACTTCAATCCTGTATGTCTCTAATAAGGACCACTGTAGGAAGGGAAACTGGGAAGAATTCAATTTGAGCTCTTAGGCATATTCAAGAGAACACATACTTGCTAAAGGGATCAGTGGTATTCTTCAAAACCATCCTAACTCTTGTCCTAATTACCTTCCCAAAATAACTCATAATCAGGAATAACTTAAACATCTCACCAAGTAGTGCCTGCAATGCATTGCTTCTCCAGCATTTATCTACTGGCTGTATATATCATTTTTTAAGGTCAGGGGGAGCTCAGTGACGATGAAAGATTTTTTTTTTTTGTTGAATTTGGTGCACTCTGACATTCACTGAGACATCTGACTATTCTAAAATTCTGATTTCCACTGGGATTCAGGCATGTAAATATAAAAATCTTCATGCCACTTGAGTCTTAAATCATCTGTATCAATTTAAGAAGGAAGGTAACACCCATTTATATTCTGGGATAGAATGAAGCCAAGACACTCTTTACCTCACAATAGAATATTAGGGTTTTGGTGCTAATTTTTCAATTATGTTTCTTAAATTGATTTTATGTACTTGTGTACGTTTTTCTCATCAGCAGTTTTCTCACTGGTAAATGACAGCTTTAGTGAAGGGATTTGGCTTCCAAATCAGTAAATTAAGGAACTAGGAAATCTTAGTTCAATATGGCAAATCTTTTAGTTTTGATAAGAAATCCTGTAACTGTTTGTTTTTACACTTTCAGTTTACATTTTTCACAATCAGTTGTGTCCTGGGACTTTCTGAATTTCCAATCCCTTTTTCTTATTCATAGTGCAAAAGGATTTTCAAGCTTCCCCCTGTACATCAAATTCAAAGCCAGGTGCCGGGGGCCTGCATGCGGTGTGGCAAGCGCACAGCTGCTGTATGGGGGAAAGCTAATCAGCTTCTCCTGTGCGGCAAGTTCAAAGCCATGAACCCATAGCCCTGTACACAGGACTGCATGTTTCCAACTTTGAACTTGGTGGTGCAGGTGGACCTAAGGATCATGATCCCAGGTTACACCTGTGCTGGAAATAGAAAAAGTGAGATTGGGATCTGATGTGTTTCCTGCTATGCACATGTAGCATGGCAGAAGATGCGAGTGTTGGGATCAGATCCCATCACAGCATTAAAGTAATGTCTGTCAGGTACCTAAGACACAAAATTGCTCAGACAACAGGCAGTGCTGACTCAGCACTTGACATTTAGTTGAATCCAAAGCCAATATAATTCTGACACACAACTCTTCAGTGGCTGAGAAAAATCCTGTTTTTTTCAGGATTTATTTGCCTTTGAATCAAAGAATCGGGGAAAAAGGTTTTGGAGGATTCAAAAGATTTTTAAAAATATTCTGGAGAATCTAAAGTTGAATACATTTCATTTTTGCTCAAACAAAATTCTTCCAAAGGGATCAAAGGTCATGTTTTTCTTGTGGGTGGTCAACATTGGTCACAGACATGTGCACTGCATTGACACAAGAACAAATTGCAGTTGAGAAATGGAAATTTTTCATTCCAAGCAATGCACAGGAAAACAGCCCATTCAGAACATTTCCTGTTCTTGTTTTTAATACAGACAATAGAGCATGAGCTCGAGGCTTTTGTAAATGATCTACCGTCATCTATTGTTACCAATATCTTTTGATGTTTTGTTTCCTTTAAGAAGCAGAAGAAGGTGATGCAGTGCAGGAGCCAGATATCACAACATAATACATACAGACGGTTGTTTTTCTTTGAGCAGTTCAGCTGCCGCACTGCAAGGCCTGTCTATCAGTGCTATGGTCTACAGTCCCAGGGGTTTTTGCACCCCCCTGATATGAACCACATCTGAGCAGTGACTGTGGGTAGCCTCTCCTACAAACGATTCTGCTGGGTGCTCTGAGGTTTAAAAATCAGCAAGTTGGGCAGAGAGCTCAAGAATAAGCCTTACAAATCATATGAAGACTCAGCAGCTCACAGCCTGTTGAGCCCCTGACTGGTAGGTTCAGAGGATTGCTCCACCTTTGTGCAGGTGCACATGTGGAGCAATCTTGTAACCATTGCAGCCTGCTCTGAGTCACACTTGACAGGAGCAGCGACACTGTGGTCAGAAAGCTCAGAGATCGCAGCTCCATTGTGGTTTCCAGTACTTGCTTCTTCAACCCGTTTAGCCGGTGATGTGCAATGTGGGCAGTGTTCTGTACGCTTGGCTATTTCTGTCTCAGCTACGAGTGCTTCTGCAATTTTACTATGGTTATTCTGGGCCAGATAGATGGTGGAAATAAGCCTAGCTTGACTGAACTCATTAGAGCTAGGTTGACTGACACTAGCTGAAAGTTTGGCCTACAACTCTGACAGTGTTTAGAAACAGGAAAGTATTTCCATGCAACCCCAGTGCCATAACACATGCTAACATTGGTGCTATTTTTTGCGTTGAAAATTCAAATTTATGACATATTTATGACATTTCTTCTACGAAATAGGTAGGAGAAACCAAACAACAACTGCATACCAGAATGGACGCACACTAAAAATCTATCAAAGACAAAAATGTCCTATTACCTGTAAGTTCAGTATTTTCCCTTTTCTCCCACCCCACTTATCTGTCTCAGACCTGTTGTCTCCCATCCCTCTGATCCTCACTGCCATGCATTTGCTTTTTCACAGACCTGCATTTTGCATATTGGTTTCTCTTCTACCCAGGAGACCACCAGCAGACTCTCTCTATGCCGGAAGAAGGGTGTTTGTGCCTGAAAGCTTGCAAAGAAAAAATTCCCAACTATTTAGCTGGTCTAAGAAAAAGTATTGCATCTACCCAAAGAACCTTGCCTGCAAATATATGACAGACTTCCTGAGCGGAGTGGAGTACTCCACACCCCTCTGCTGTGGTTTTCTTCAAAATTTGCAGATCTGAGCCTGGGTTGAGGTGCAGATCTCTATATGGGCAGGCAGTTTTCATTTGAGGACTCCATGGGACTGATTTTAGCAGATCCAAGATGACTACTCCAGGCACTTTTCCAGTAACCCATCACAAGAATTCTGCTAAACTATGGCATATAATTTCCTGGTAGGAAATGAAAGGTACTTTTGCAAAATGAAAAAAAAACTGTTGGGTTTTTGGGAGTTTTTCTCCCCAGTTGAGGACACAAAGCCCAAGCCTGGGTAAGTGCATACAACATTGGACTGTGTTACAAATAGTCCCCGTCTATAGCATGAGTGTGTGATCATCAACAGCCATAAAATGATCATTTTACCAAGGCAGGTATTTGTGCTGGGGAGAACTGCTATTGGATAAACTCCACTGTTGGGGGAGGGATATAGACAATCTTTCAGGCACTAAATAGGGACCTGAAGAAGGTACTTGGTACCCAAATCTTGTCTATATCACTCCCTGTCAAAGCCTGTGTTCAGTCAGGCCTGGCTGGGACAAGCTCTTGAGTCTTTACACCTGACCTTGATGTCAGGCCAATGCAACTGCCCCAGTTTTCTGTAACTGCACTGGATGCTTAGAGCACTGCTCAGCCCCTTTAAGCACACCTGCAGCCTCAGGCTCCCACCAGGCATTGAGGAGAGCCTCAGTCTGCTCTGGCAAGCCTCATATTCACTGCTCTCTCTGATTCTCCTGATTCCTGATGTGGCTTTGGCTTTCCCTGACCCTGCTCTTCAGTCTTCCCTGGAAATCAGCACCCAGCTTTCTGGTTCTTCTGGCTTCTCATCTCAGTTTTCATCCTGGACTGTCTTTTGTACCTCCCTTTTGGCTTTCCAGGGACCTGGGCCCATGTCTTGTGCTCCACTGATCCTGACACCAACCTGTTGCCTCAGTAACTGGTCCCCCCACCTAGCTGATCTCCTGGTTTGCCTTCAGTACCTCCCAAGAGGTAAGACTTTACTTAGAGCCCAGCACTCTTTCCTGCCCAGGCAGGGGGTCGGACTCGATGATCTATTGAGGTCCCTTCTGACCCTAACATCTATGAATCTATGAACATGGTGCAGGATGTGAAAGGCTTCATCTTCCATCAGTCTCTCTGGCTGGTGCCATCTCCTTCAGTGGTCAAGGAACAACAGAGTCTGAGCCCTGAGGCATGTAAAGCCCAGCCCGGGCCACCTATGTCCCAGCTGAAACTGTGCATGTCCATCTATAAGGTTGGTCAAGTAAGAAGATATTACCCACACAAAACCTGGCCCCTGCTATTTCCTCTGCACCATCATGGCAACAGCATCCCTCCAATACCTTCTACCAAGGTCAGTTTTTCTGTTGGCAACCCTCTCCTCCATTTATCTCCTCACATTTTAGGAGCCCTGCTGAGGAATGAGGGTTGTTTTGCTGCCATCTGGAGGACAGTGTAGCCCAAGCTAAAACACTTGTTAACAAGATGAAGGTAGCTGGATCATCAGGGGGAAAACCAAGAATGGGTTTTCTAGGCTGAGTGTGCTGGAGCTCAATGGGGGATGTGACCCCTGAGTCCCTTGGGACACTGCTGGGCTTTACATGCCTCAGGGCTCAGACTCTGTTGTTCCTTGACCACTGAAGGAGATGGCACCAGCCAGAGAGACTGATGGAAGATGAAGCCTTTCACATCCTGCACCATGTTCATAGATTCATAGATGCTAGGGTCAGAAGGTACCTCAATAGATCATCGAGTCCGACCCCCTGCCTGGGCAGGAAAGAGTGCTGGGGTCAGATGTTCTTGGCATCGCAGGTGTTGAGCTCAGGAATGAAAGGAAGGGGACAGCCTATGCCAGGAGCAGGCAGTTATTTCTGCTGGAGGGCAACTTAATGAGTTTTGGTGAGCCACTGGGGGCTGAAAGGTTAGCCCCGCCCCTTGACAGGTGCCCTGTCCCCTGGTTGCCATCTTGGGGCCTGAAGTTCCACCCCCTAACCCTTGCCCTTCTCCACGAGAAGTCCCTCCCCTTGCCCCATAAATACTTCTTTTGGGAGGCAGGTTTGCCATCCTGGAACCAGGAAAAGAACCAATTCATTTACTAAAAATCAAACATATACTATAACATATTTTAATGTTATTAAAAATGTTTTTGTCCTGATTTACATGTGTTTGCATAGTGTATATAGAAGTGATAGCATAATAGCTCTAAGTAAAGTCTTACTCTTGTATATTGTGTGTGGGGGTGTTTGGGGTGTCGTGTAGGAGGTGGGTATGGGGTGTGTGTGTGGGATTTGTTGGGGGTGCATGTATGGGGGGGCTGTGAAGGGGTGTGAGGTTGTGGGAGTGTGTTTGGGTGGGTGTGGGGTTTGTGGGGGTCTGTGTCTGGGTGGGTGTGGAGTTTGTGGGTGGGTGTGGGACCCCCACCACACCTTCCCCCCCTGCCCAAGGCACATAGCCCCCGCCGCTAGTGGCAGCAGCAGCAGCAGCAGGCAGGGGTCCTCAGGGCAGTCACAGCCCATGGCAGGCAGAGACCCATGGTGGTGCGTGGCTCTGGGTGAGTCCTGGGACCTGCATGTGGTAGCACAGAGCTCACCTAGCCCAATGGTGTGAGACTCCTGTTTTAAAATTTTTGGAAGTGATTGTGTCATGGGACTTCCTGAATTTCCAACTCCTTTTTCTTATTTGTAGTGCACAAGTATTTTCAAATCAAGCTTCCCCTAAGCATCAAGTTCAAGGCTGAGCACCAACAGCCTGTATGCAGGGTTGTAAGTGTGTGGCTGCAGCGCCAGAGAGTGATCAGCTTTTCCATGTGGCAGGTTCATAGCCATGTGCCCACAGCCGTGCCTGCAGGGTTGCAGGTGGCCAGATTTGAACTTGCTGGTACAAGTGGAACCAAGAATCATGATCCTACACTGCTCCTGTGCTGGCAAGTAGAAAGGGTGCAGCTGGGATGTGATCCCTGATCCCAAATTTGTGTGTCCTGCCATGCATGTGTGGCACAGCAGGACATACAATTGTTGGGATCAGATCCCATCACACCATTAACGTAATGTATGCCAGGGGGCTAAATCACACAATTATTCATACAACTGACAGTGCTTACCCTGAACTTGGCATATGGCTAGATCCAGAACCAACCTAATTCTGACATTCAACTCTTCAATGGCTGCAATTATACTATGAGTGAAATCTTGATTTTATTCCCCCACACCTGTGTTTAGCTTCTCACCATGCCCTGGCCCAGGTCTGTGCAGTATGCCCCAGCTGTATTCCCCACACCTTGGCTGTCACCCACTCTGTATGGCTCTGTGCACTTGTGTAGGAGCAGCACATCTCAGAGCTGCAGCGGAAGCTTTCAGTGCAGTTTGTGCTGGACAGGGGACAGGCCATCAGTCTTCCTGTCCTGGGAGGGCTGGGCTGTTCAAGCAGAAGGTGGTGACTGTAAACCCATTGTGTCTCATGACCTCTGAGCTCCTGTCTCTGTGCACACCCACACTCACACAGTTCACCAGTTCTTGGGACACACTGCTCTTCATTCTGCTTCTGAACCCTGGCCACTGCTCCCCATCCTGGAGACCCACGCAGGTATCCCTTCCACTGGGCCCCAGGGCTGTTGTAGCTGTAAGAGAGCATCAGGGTGGGGAGGATTTATCTGTCCTATGTTGGATGGAGGAGGATTTATTTCCAAGGACTCGGGTCAGTTTGGGGATGAGTCACAGGCCAAGGGAACTGTGTTGATTTGGAGGGCAGGCTGCCTGGGTGTGCACAGAAAGGCTGAATTTTAGATGGCCAGAGGCAGCACTGTCGTATGACAGTGACACTCTCTGCCACTCACTGAGGGAGCTGTAACCTCAGAAAGCAAAATGGTGGGTTCAGAACAAGCACCAAGACATGTGTCAGGTTGTGTTTGTGTGTAGTGGGAGTGGGGAAATGTTGGAGGGAGTGAGATCACTGGAAAGACTTTGCTTTCTAGTCTGCCGTGGCTGCACTGGCTCTGGAGATCACTGCACTGCTCCCAAATGCACCAAACTGCCAAGTGCTTGTCACAGCTGGCTGGGAATATTGTCAGAGATCTTCTCCATCTCTTCTGTCTCATAGGAGCGGTGAGGATCTTGCCACTACACGGGAACTTTCTCTCTTTCCCTTTCTCCCTCTCTCCCTCCCATTTTGAATTTTGTGGCATATTTGGAACTATTGTCCTGGATTGTCTCAGTGCACAATGGAAGCACATTGTGGCACTTCTCTCAGGGCAGGTAACTGTGTCTCTCCCAGCCATAGTTTTGTGCCGCTCCTTCTGCTGCACCTGAGTCACTTAGTCAGTCAGGGCGCTTGTCCATGTAATCAGCATTGACCCGCTAAAAATGTTCCTGGTTTAATTTTCCTTTCTTAGTTTATGATGACTAATTCAGTAACATGTACATGATTTAGCACACAATGGCTTATTTTGCTGTGCTAGGGGGCACGTCAGAACAATTTTACACTCCTGCCCTTTCAGTACTACCTTACTGCCAGGTGACATTTTAGGACAAGATTTGATATTTTGGTTGGTTTCTTGTGTCGTGCTGGGTTGCTTTTTGGTGGGGAATTGTTCATGGCTTTGCTTGAGAGCCATGGGGTTTTTTTGGTGGGGGGTTGAGTTCAATAAGCAGTGCTGCCCATCTCCCCTGCAAAGCCTCCTGCTTTTTTCTGGGAGCTTGTTGCTTGTTCATGGGGCACTGCTGGGTGGGACGGGAAATCTTTTCATGCAAAGGTCTGCAAGAGTGAGCCTGCTTGCCCGCCCCCCCCCCACCCTGCCAAGTCTGGAATGGCATTCAGGTTTTGTACTGAAGTCCTCCCAAAGGGGCTGTCCCCTGCCCAAGCCTGGTCCCAAAGCAGTTCTGCCCCCCGCTTTTTCTGCATGCTTGTTGTGCCGGTGCTGGGTACACTTAGGGCTACACAAGTGTACACAGAGGGTCTGGCTGTCCCCCCACGCCGCCTCCCTGTGCGTTGGCATCTGGGTATCATGTACCCAGGCTACCCAGGCTAAAGCCTGAATGGAAACTTTACTACAGGAATTTTTATGTAAAACAGAAATAAGCTTGTCTCCATTCTTTTGTATCCTCATGTCAAAAAGCAAGACTTTTTCCAAAGCTGAGAACCAGTGTAGGGGTGGACTGGGGTTTTTATTGAGGTTGATTAAGATTCCTTGGGAACCAGGGATCCCCGTGCCCAGGACAGCTTCCCCCAAAGTGGGGTTAGAGTGGGGGGGGCCGCAATCAATCTACTCCAACTCCTCCTCCCCCTACGATTACCAAACAGTGGCCAGCATGAGCTAACCCTCCAGCACCCCCTACACAGCAGGGGCATGGTGTGGGTTGAGGTGAGGAAAGAAAGAGCCCAGGCTCAATGAGAGGAATTTTCTTATCACTTAATCTATTTGCATGTCAATCTTTTAACTGCTGCATTGGCAGATCATCAGCGCCTGCAGTCATATCCTCCCAGCCTACAACCAGATCACTTCAATACTTGTTCCCCCTCCTGTCCTCTACCCCCAAAGCTTGCCCCTCTTCTCTGGTACTCCTGTTCCTTCTAAACCTATTTTTGTCCCCAGCAGCATGTCCCTGTCCCCCTTTGGCCACCCTCTGCTTGCTATTGCTCTGCCTGATACTCATACTGCTGCCTCTTTCTGGGAGTGTAGGGGACTGTGGGTCAAGAGTGAGGGGCACGGGCTGGGCTGTGGGGCAGCAGGTTAGCTAGGAATAAGAGGCAGTGGCAGGGCTGGTCGGGCAGGAGGCTTCAGGTTGGTAGTGTGGGACACAGGCAGGGCTGGGGGGTGGACAGTGGCTTGGCTGTAAAGCATGGTCATGTTTTCTCTGTGATTGTTGTATATTGTGCCTTCTGTAGAACTGGAGAGGACCATTTCCCATTCCCCCTCAGACCATTACCTTAAGATTCCTCAACAGAACCTGTAAAACCAGCTGAGTGACTCTGGCCAAATCCTGGAGTGGTGACCCACTTCGAGTTGCTCTGTCTACATTAACAGTGTGCCAATGAAGCTGCTTTTTGGCTGGGGCCCTGGATGATGGCACCAGCAGGGGTGGGGGGCAGGGGTTGCTCTCTCATCAGTCTGTGCCTTGAGGCAGATCTCCAGACCTGGCTTTCCAGGAGTTTGAACAGACACCAGCCCAGTAGATCTGTGTGAAGAGGCTAATATTCACTTTGGATTCAGATTTAGGTGATTTGGTGATTCAGATCACTGCCCTGAATTGATTCAGTCGAATCTGATTCAGAGATTTGGCTGCAGCTGAATCAGTCGAATCTCTGAATTGGTCCCATCCTCTGCCTGCTCTCCCAGCCCTGTGAATGGCTGCCTCAGCTACCGAGTCTTTAAAAAAAAAAAGCCCAGCACTCACCAGTTGCTGCTGGGGTGGTGGTGGGGGGGCGGTCCCCGCTTCAAATTGATTCAAACCTTTCAACTGGTCTCCTGATTCGATTTGGATTCAGAGATTTGGCCGCCAAATCGGCCCAGATCTCCTCCGAATTGAATCAGCACCCGAAGCTTCTCAGAGTCCTACAACCCGGTTCAATAAACCATTCTGTGATGTGACTGTTCTGGGGCCAGCAATATTGTTGTTTTCTTGTCGCTTACTCCACTAAGAATAGAGGAAGCCATGCCCTAGCAAGCAGTCCAAAGAGACAAATGCCCTCTCCTGCATTACCTTGTGGTATGCCAAAGGCCTATTCCATGATTAATTGCCCAGAGCTACCCAACTCGTACCACATGCACTCAGTGCTACATGTTAGGGTTCTCTCCCAGAATTGGCAAAAGCCTGCTTAGCTGTGAGTTGCACTTGACAAGTCATGTACTTGATTTTCTCTGTTCATCAGTCAACCATCCCCCACATTTCTTAGGTCCCAGGAACATTTCACTTGCAAAATTCCTTGCCAATACCCACTCTGCCCAGCCCTGAGGCTATGGGGGACCCCCCTGCTCGCAGTGAGTGGCCTGCTGTCACCATTTACTGTGTTGGGGCACCCCAGGCCACATGCTAGCGTTTGCTCCCCGAATGTCAAACTGCTTGCCTCTACTGAAGGTCAAGGAACATCTGCACCATACAGCCCCCTCCTCCCAACTCCACAGCCCATGGTGTGGGACAGGGACCCCTGACTGGCAGTGACTGGCCTTTTCACCATCCACTGTTTCAGGGTGGCCAACACCAAGGCTATATGCTATAGTTTATGAGGGTTCAGTTTGTTCCTTTAATTCCCAGGTCCTAATTCCTGGTTCCTGGTTCCTTTTTCAAAGCTTGCATATACCCAATACAAGCTTCTTATTAATGAATTACACATTCTAAAGACAGAGAATTTCATTAGCTATGCATATTTACTAAATAATATGTATATTAATATCCTGTATTTACCTTGCCTGTGTACCACCAGGGGACTGTCCCGGACACCTCTGACCAGAGTCTTGCACAGCCTAAAGTGTGGCCTGATTGATAACCCCCAATGCACACTAATAAGTATATGATCTTGAATAAGGAATTTCTTTTGGGCTGGGATTAGAGATGGAAATCCTTCTTACGCCCCCCTATACCATGACTGTGCCACTGGGGGACTGTCCTGGACATCTCTGACTAGAGTCTTGCCTGGCCCAAAGCGCTGTTTGTTCATGCCAGCCTACAAACTCACAGCCCCCCATGCACACTATACTAAGTATATGGGCTTGAATAAGGAACTGGTTTTTAGGCTGGGATGACAGCTGGAAACCCTTCCTGGGCCAGTCCACATGGTCAGGGGTGTCCAGGAGAGTTCCCAATGCCAGAGGCATGGCATGGGGTGGCCCTAGCTCTGGGGTGTAATGGCCACATATAAGAGTGCATGGGAAGGGCAGAGATGCACCCAGCTTTGTAGTGTAATGGCTACATATAACAGTATGGGAGGGGCGGAGATAGACTCCAGAGCTGGGTGCAATGGCCACATATTACATTTCATCACAGCTCTCACCATACATGTGGGTTATACTCCAGAGCTGGATGCACCTGTGTCAGGAGACAGTACCGTGGCCTGCTACTGTGGCCAGTGTCCGGGGGAGCTGTCCTGGCAATGAGGCAACTGCCTGGGTGACCAGTGGGGACACCCTAAAACCAGCACCCCAGCAAGGCTGACAGATGAGGTGTGAAGCCCCTGGTCCAAGAGAGTCTCCCAGTGCCACAGAGGCATGGCATGATGTAGCCCTGTCTCTGGGGTATAATAGGCACATATAACAGTGCATGGGAATGGCAGATATGCACCCAGTTCTGGGGTATAACAGCTTCAACTAACAGTGCATGGTGAGGACTGAGATCCACCCCAGAGCTGGTGCAATGGCCACATATAACAGTTTAGCCCAGCCCTCACCATATACTGCTAGGGTCCTTCACTCCTGATCCACAGCCCCCTACCCTCCCAGGAGCAGTGTGCAGTGGGTCCCAGAGGGACCAAAGTCCCGAGCTGGAGGCAGCAGCTCAGGTTTGTTCTGACCCTCCTCTGGCATGAAGCTGGGCAGGTTGGTGTGCAGATGGTCAGTGGAGCATCCTAGAGGTTCTAGACCCTGGAGCTACAGTAAGGAGCTCTGGCATCCATAGCTCAGTGGTACGCTTTCTGCCTGCTGCATAGGCAAATTGGGTTTGATTCCTGGCCAAGGCACCAGAGGGTTGATTTACCTGCAAGAGGGAATCCCCACTGGGGAGGGGGTTTCCCCTCACCTCTTTGTTCCCGCACCTTAGATTTTGTGGGATCTGCAGCTCATATTTTGGGAACCCTGCGCCTCAAGTCGGTTGTTGATTTGTCTCTGTTATATGTGTATGTTCACCTAAAATCCCTTTGACTCCCCTCTGGTCCCCTGGCTCCCACCCTCCACCCGGGTGCCTGGATGGGGGTACTATTATCTCCCAGGGTCCCCTTGCCCCCCAACATATGTGTTATATTCCATCCTGTTCTTTCCCTATTAAACTGTATATGGCTAAGTTCCAGCTGGTCTTGGCTCTACTCTGTAGGGGATAGGAGGAGAGCTACTCTCCCATAAGCAGTTTCCCCTCCCATAGCATGCTAACACCTGCTAAACACCTTCAGTTGGAGAGGGGGTACCTCATCTGAGTACCACCTGGGTTACATTTACCACCCAGGTTACACTACCGTCTCAGCCCTGCTGGTCCCTCTCACTCCTGACCTGCACCCCCCAGCCCTGCCAAACCAAAAACCCAGTTCAACAAAAAGTAATTTTAATTAACTTGAGTCTTGAACTGCCTGACCCATAACAATTTGATCTTTGCCACAAAGTGCACGTGAACATGGGGAACAATTTTTTTTTGAATCCAAAAAAGTTGTATTTTTCATTAATTTGAACCTTGAACTAAATCACCCATGGGCAACTGGTGCCACACTAGTCAGAGGGGGCACATGCAACCCAGGTGGGGGTGGAGTCCCATCGTGGCCGATTGCGCCAACCAGGAAGCAGCCGTGGCACTCCTGGACGTGGCCGCGGTGCTCCCAGAAGTGTCTGCAGTGCTTCATCTGGTGTTCCCACTCCCCGGGCAGTGCTCACTGTGGGGGCACCGGCACTCCTGCCTGTTCCCCCACCTGTCACCTAAGCGGGGAGTGCAGCCTGTCAGGGGGTGCACCAACTCTCTCAGAGGGTACACATGCATTCCCATGCACCAGCTACGTGTTGCCACTGAAATCACCAGTAAAAATTTGCCAGATTAGCCCCTGGAGTCTTGTTTAAGTTTTGTAATAGAAATTCAATGTATTTCCATGGATTATCAAGTGAAACCAAGTGGCACCTGGGGGTGTAATAGTTGCAAAGCAGGGATGTTCACCAGGATCTGGGGGAACGATTGTTCACCAGAGCGCCCCAAGGGATGACAAGGTTGAATGGTTATAAACTCGAGCAAGACTGTTTCAGGCTGGACTTAAGGAAGAATTTCTTTACTGTCTGAGCCCCGAAGGTCTGGAATAGCCCACCGTCAGAGGTGGTTCAAGCACCCACACTGAACACCTTCAAGGTAAATTTGGATGCTTATCTTGCTGGGATCCTATGACCCCAGCTGACTTCCTGCCCCTTGGGTGGGGGGCTGGACTCAATGATCTTCCCTTGGTCCCTTCCAGCCCTAGTGTCTATGAAATCTATGAAAACCACGTTTTCGGGCATAGGTCAGATCCATGTTGAAAATTTAAAACAATAAAAAAACCCTCATGGAAGAAATTCAGAAGCTAAAAATAAAACATGTCAGAGGTGTTTTAAATTACCACAATAAAAAACATCTAAATAAATCAGTTGACAGCATGGATACACAGATGCTATTTAGTTATCTTAATGGTGATTTTTTTGTCTCATGGACACAGGAAAAGCATAATGTGGTAACAGGAGAGGTGTAATGTGGGCAAGTGCCCACAGACCCACCAATTCCTCCTCTCATCCCAACCCAGCCCAGCCCAGCCCAGGTCTGAATCACTTCTAGCCATGTCTAAACCAGCTGCACTGGACCTGCTGGAAATGCGTGGGCAGGAGGGCACCTCATCAGAGCTCAAACTGGAAACTCCTCCAGAGCTGCAGAGAGAGACGCCGCAGCATGCTGGGCACACAGGTACTGCGTGGGGCAGAGAGGGGCTGTGTGGCAATCAGGTGCACTTGGCTCAGATGAGAGCTCAGCCATTGCGATTCCCCTATG